>NC_056744.1:227126733-227311733 GCF_019279795.1 Protopterus annectens
GTATGTTTAGACTCACTAATCTCAAACTGAGTTTCCTGATTGTGTGGTATACAATAACTGATTTATTACACAACTTAGACCGTTACCAATACAGTTTGTCATCTTCAGCTTTTTTATGTTTAAACCACAACATTCGACTGTCACTGCAGTGCCTGATATTTTTGTCCTCAATTTTTTTTCATTTTCTGGTAAGTCACTGAGGATAGTAGTCAATTAGTAATTCCAGCCATGCTTCATAACGTTGTGAAAAAAATCGTGCTGATGCAAAATCCTTTGTTCTGTTTTTAAGTGAGCTAGACCAATATTTAAAAATTGCCCTTTCTGGTTTTTATCCCTTCATTAATTTTGACTTGGTCTATAATTCATGAGCAAAGAAGTTAAGAGGTATGGTTTTAACTTCTGTTTCCATTGTTTTCACTTGATTCTAATGGGCAGTAGAAATTACTTAAATTACCTACCGCAGAGTGCTTTATATAATTTGAATAGGCTTCTGTAAATGGAGTGTGTCTTACGGATGGTTTTCTGCTGTGGTGTAGAGGTGTTTTAGTCTTTTTCTTATAATTCCCAGTTCAGTTTTGTAACTTTATTTTATTTTTGTATTAGGTAGATGGTGGATTTGGATGGTTTTCCATTGATGCAGGTGGAATGGTAATAAAAAGTATGAAAATATAAATTCTCTAAGAAGTAGAAACATTTTATCTGGGTTCATTGTGAGCATAATATTATACTCTGTTATATTATACTACATTATATTATATACTAACTGATTAACTTTAATTTGCATTCTTTTTCTACAAATCACACTTTTGTAGGATATAAACTTAACAAATTTGCATGGAATTGTATTTTGAAGCTCTACCATCAGAGGAATGTAAGGAAAAGTTGTGCCTGCATTTATATTTATATATATTTTGTGGGCATAAATAGAATCTCATTCACCATTCCTTTTCCATTTTCACTTTCAGGAATCAAATTCCCTTAATATACAAATTCCCTAATTAGTTCCAGAACACTGCAACATACACAGATACAGACTGCTTGTGGCAGTATTTATACATCTGTGCTATTGTTTTATAGAATTTATTATTTATAAAGTCTTTACATAGCAGTAGCTCACAGTCCTGTTGGTTTGTGTCTTGAATATATATCATATATATATATATATATATATATATATATATATATATATATATATATATATATATGTCTTATACCAAAAAATTGGCTTTAACATTTGTTTGATTAAAGGCATCTTATTTCATCTTTAATCAATGGAGAATTTGGTTGTGGGCATTGTGTCAGCGTCTAAACAATATAATTATTACATTTACAGCATATCCTAATACCAGTGAAATACAGTTTTTGATCTAACTATAAAAGGCATCTTGGATTGCTTTACCATTTCATATGATTCTAGACCATTACTTTTTCTTAGCTTTATGTTTCTGCAGTAATAATATCATTCTACAAACATTAAAGTAGCATGCAGTACAATTGACTTATTTATCTTAAATTGGTCTGTTCCAGAATGGGGATTTCTGTGAATGTACCACAATCCCACATTCAGGCTGAATGTAAATCATTTCTTTGTAAGATGGGTTGCCAACTGGCTCATAAACCGGACATACACTATCAAAGTGGATGACTCCACATCAACCAGTAGACCTGTTACCAGTGACATGCCACAGGGTCAGTGATGGGCCCCCTACTATTTGGTATATACTTCTCAGAAGTTCAGATCAAAACTAAAGGGTTGTGGCTGACCAAGTTTGTAGATGACTGCTAACTAGGTGTAATCATTGAATCTCCAAATTATGTCAGTATACTCCAGGAGGGTCTCATACAGACCAACGACTGGTGTATTAGTCACGGTCTCAAAAAACTGAATGCAAAGACATGTATCATCATTCCCTTCAGCACAATCAATGTCCCTTCACACTATCAAATTAATATCAATACCCTAAGTACCCATGAAGTGGTAAGGTACCTGGGATCACAGATTGACCGCAACCTTAACTTTGACCATCATGTGTCTACTGTTGTAAGGAAAGCTTTCCACGTAGCTCACTTGATTAGTAAACACATTGCCTTGAGAGCAAAAGAAGTTATAACTTCCCTATACTCGGCACTTATCCAGCCCATAATTGAGTATAATGCCCCATTCTGTATGTACTGTACTATGCACCTGCAGTAATTAGAGAGACCTCAGAGGTTTCTAACAAAGAAGATCAAGGGCCTTCAGCATGTCCCTTACATGGACTGACTAAAATCCCTGTGACTATACTCTGTGTCATATAGACTTCTTAGGGGAGACTTATACATGGCCTATAGAGCAACCCAAGACCCACACTTAATGAACTTATTGTATATCCATAAATCTACAAAGCACAAATCCAAAAGCAGCTGGGATGAAGCTCTCCCAAAAAAAATCAAAATGCAGTAGCAAAAGTCCAAGTTGGAAGCAAACAAAATGGCTCTCTCAATATTAAATAAAAGATAAAACTTTTATTCAGATACAAACTAGTGAGTGCTTTCATGCCTCCTGGCACTTCTTCAGACAATACAAACACTACAAAAATCTCAATAAAAAAGGGTTGCCTCACCCACATTGTTTCACAGCAACCAATCAATTGTCTTCAACAATTAAAATCCACATGCTGGCAATATTCAGCAAATGTAATGTGAAGTCAAAGACTTCATATATCAACTAGCTTAGGAAATTTTTATACAAAAATAGAAAATCTGAAATTACACACAAAAAATAAAATAAAAACATTAATTCACACTCATTATTATCAACAACTATATAACCATACAGAAAAGTGATGGCAGCACACACTAATAATAAAATATTTTTTACTTTCTCACATATAAAACTGCTGACCTCAACCTTCTCACAGTTGTAATACCAAAGTATACCAAAAGAAAGCAGTCATATACACCATAAAAATGTATTCCAAAATTCCTAAGGCAGCCACCTAACACTCAAATACTAGGCTAAAATTCAAAGAACAGTAAGCATAAATGTCCTATCCTTTAGAGTAACTGGGATAAATATATATCAGAAGATAATAATGGCAGTACATCTCAAAGGGCTAAATACTATAAAATAAATACTTGGATATACCCTAGTAATAGCATCCTTAATGTTTCAATGGCCTCTCAGCTAAGTAAGGTTCCAGGGACACTAATTAATTCAAGCCATACCCTCTATCAGCCTGCAATCTAAATAAACATCTAACCTCATATTTCTCCATATAGTTATTATAATTTCCTAATCTAGCCCCTCTAGTGGTCATCTCAACTGCTATAAACCTAAACTTATGTCTGGTGCCATATTCAAGTGTATGCCTAGCTAGAGCATTACTCTCATCTTCTTTATTGATCGCATAAATATGCTCTCTAACCCTTTCTCTGAGTGTCCTATTGGTTTTGCCAGTATAAAAACATGGGGACTCTGTACATCTGGCTAAGTAGACTAGGTCCCTAGATCTACAATCTGCATAGCGATTAAACACAAACACCCTCCCAGTGGTTGGATGCATAAACTTATTGTCATTCAACATATATGAACACAAGTTACAACTTCTACATCCAAAAGTACCCTTCCTTGCTAATTCTATTTCTTTCTTCTTATTATTCTCTTAAGAGATTTATTATTTTTTATAAGAATAACTCGGTCTAGTAGCCACTATCTTCTTTGTCTTCTCATCAATTAATAGAATGTCCCAGTTCCTTTTAATAATCTCACCAACTGCTCTATTATCTGTGGAATAGGATAAAACAGCTCTACAAGTATTGTCGGCCATTTTAGAAGTATGATCATTTTCTTTTCTTCTTTCAATATAGGGTCTACCTTTCTGTTTCCTATCTATGAACATAACATCATTCAGTTTGCCATATTCACTCATCTTATAACCCATTTGACATAAATCTCCTTTTAAAGTGCTAAGTGCTTTCTCACAATTGGTGTCCATACTAGTTAATCTGGATACTTGCAACCCAAGTCCTCGTATAATGTTGCCATATATATGAGGGGGTGCATACTAGTACGATGTAGGAGATTATTTCTTCTACATTCTTTCCTAAAAAAGTCAGAGTGTAACCTATTGTCTACCTTAAACAGTGTTACATCAAGGAAATCAATCTTATCTCTACTCCATTTACCCACAAACTTAAGGAAGTCAGTGGAATGGTTGGCATACTCTATAAATGCAATCAAGCTCTGTTCAGTTCCTGTCCATACAAAAAACACATCATCTATGAATCTTTTGTAAAAGGGAATGGATTGCCTCCTACTTTCTATGTCTAAGATGTAAGTCTTTTCCCACTGCGCCATCATGATGTTAGCGTAGGAGTTTGCGCAGGGTGTGTTTTTATTTTATTTTATTTTATTTTTTGTGTGTAATTTCAGATTTTCTGTTTTTGTATAAAGATTTCCTAAGCTAGTTGATATATGAAGTCTTTGACTTCACATTACATTTGTTGACTATTGCCAGCAGGTGGATTTTAATTGTTGAAGACAATTGATTGGTTGCTGTGAAACAATGTGGGTGAGACAACCCCTTTTTATTGAGATTTTTGTAGTGTTTGTATTGTCTGAATAAGTGCCAGGAGGCACAAAAGCGCTCACTAGTTTGTATCTGAATAAAAGTTTTATCTTTTATTTAATATTGAGAGAGCCGTGTTTGTATATCCATAAATCTACCCATTCCAGGGACTTAAATATGGCCTGCAACTTAAGTAGGACATGCTGGAGAGATATATTTATCTCCCAGTGACTACCACATCTTTAGAACAGGCTACCAATTCAAGTGAAACAGAACACCTCTATGGCACTGTTCAAGAGGAAACTGGATGAGTGGATGGGGCACCATAAATTCTTACCAGGGATAGTGCCCACAACCCTCCTGGACATGGGCAGTCATCACTAAATTCAATCTTGGGAATTGAGTAGTACTTCTATGGTATTACATTTGGTTGAAACGGCTAGGTTTAAAATGACCTCTGGGTTGATAGCCTAGTAATCTCCTATGATCCAATGATCTTATGATTGTTAATAATCACTTAAATGAGCTCTGCTAATTTTTACTATTTCAAAACTTTGTATAAGAGAGACTGAGCAAGAGAAATAGCCATAATTAGTTTTTGAATATCTGATGTTTGGAAGAAAAAGAAATCAAAGCTTAGTAATGAGAAGCTATAGGCTTTCTTGAATATAATTAGGCTAGTAAACATCATCCACATGGTTTCTGGTTCAGTCTGCACATCTACCATGAAATAAAAAATTACTGTCAGCTCAATAAGCAAACAAAATATCCACCCATGGCCTTGCGTGGTAGCTGTGGAAGAGTTTAAAGTTGCTATGCCACCTGTGTATCAGACCACAGAAATAACTATCTCAACTACAAACTACACTGAATTACGTAGACAGGAAATGAGACATCCAGAATCTACTGTTATAGATGTTTCAGCGGCTAGCTGTCATATAAATAAAGCCAGTTTGAGTTTTTACTCACCAAGTGTATGCAAGGAGGATGCAACTTGTGTGGTGGGATAGTTTGTTGTCAGTTACTTCATTCCAGATACTGAAGGAACAAATCTCTCTGCTTTCCTTATAGACTGCTTGACACAGGACACATTCTAAAATTCACAGGGCCAGCTTTATTTTGCATTTACATTTACATTATATTTGTTTGACAGAAGAAGGAGAAAATAAGCCTATTTAGTCACCACCTGCCTGCCTGAATACTTCTGACAATTACTTCTACATTGCCAGTTATGGATATCCAATCCATGGGTTCATAACTCACTGGGAATTACAGATTTGTACAGATCCAGGGAATAATTCACCCATACAGTGTGCTGTTTGTGCACCTTTCTGCCCTCTCTGTCCACCCATTTCAGAATGATTCCTCCATTTCCTCTGACGATGTACATGAGTATCATGTCTCCCTGTCCCTTCTATACTCATGTAAGGATAGCTCTAGCTCTTTTAAATTCTGAGCACACTTTTTCCCTTCTTCCAGTTCATCTTTTTGTTAGCTTCCTTCTGGATTCAATCAACCATTTTCTTTCCATGTATGGCCTCCACACCTGCACGTGGTACTCTAATGCTGGGCTTACAAAGGATCAGTAGAGTGTAATAATTTTTTCTTTGTTTCTGGGTCTATCTTCATGATGATATACTCTGTATTTTGTTGGTACCTAATTCCTGTTATTATTCCACCTGTCAGTTCTGTCTGTGCCCTTCTATTCATAGGTTCATAGGTTCATAGGTTTATACTAGGCTATCTGCCCTAGGGCATTTATAAGCCTAGCCCAAAGTTATGTGGCTTTCACCACCCCTTAAGTTTGAAAGGTACTATGCCCATTAGTTTACCGTGCCTCTGTCCAGCAGTGACACTGAGGTGATCCCCAGGGTAAACCTCTGATCTCCCATCCATTGATCAAGATTTCTCTTGAACAGGGCCAGCGAGGTGCTCTGCCTCACATGTACCGGGATTTTGTTCCACAGCATAGGGAGTCTCTGGGTGATGAATCTGTCCCTCCAGCATGTCCTATTTATAACTGTGTTAAGGTTTAAGTCTCTTCCTCTTGTATTTCTTATGGATTTAGATTTTTTGAGGTGGAGCATGTCCATCAATTCCGGGTTAGACATGGCCTTGTACGTTAGGCACAGGTCACCTCTGAGCAGACGGTATGCGACTGAATAGAGCTGGAGTTCCTTCAGTCGGGCAGCATAAGACATATTTTTGAGACCCTTTATCCTTTTGGTGAGAAACTTTTGGGGCCTTTCCAATTGCTGCAGGTGTCGGGTAAGATACATTCTGAATGGGGCATTGTACTCAATCATTGGTCTGATGAGTGATGAGTACAGGGGAACAATGACCTCCCTTGATCTAGTTGTGAATCCCTTCATGATCAGGTGGGCAATGTAGAAGGTTTTCCTAACTACCTTGGCAACGTGGGTGTCAAATGAAAGGTTACTGTCAACCTGGGTCCCCAGATCCCTGATAACCTCTTCTGTGCTTAGTGGATTGCCACCTATATGGTAGCTAGGGGTAACCTTGTTTTTCCCGAAGGGTATGACTATGCATTTTTTGGTGTTTAACTTTAGGCCATGGCTTTGGCACCAGTTATCCGTTTCTATGATACCCTTCTGGAGGATATCTGTGTCTGATGTGTTTTCAACCAGGCAGCTATCCAGTTCATCAAGGTTAGTCTTTCCCCAGTCCCTCTAGTTTTTATATCAGCCTCCTGTGTGAGACTAAGTCAAATGTCTCTGTTATGTCCAGGTTCACTATGTCTACGTGTACTTACTTGATAAGATCCCCCACAGTTTAGTCATAAAACTGGATCAAGATTGATGCTCCCATCCTGACTAAATCCACCTTTCTTTCTGTTTCTTTCTGTTTCTCTCCCATGGCCAGTCTCTCTATCAATCACCCTGACTCTTTCACTTTTCTTATTCATGTCTCTTTCCTTATCACCGTGACTATGACTCCTACAACTAACTTGTAGCAGTAATCCACTCCCACTAATACCCCTCCTTACCCACCTCATCATCTTACCTACCTACTGTTATCTCAACCGCTCGACTATCAGGGCTTTTGCTACTTATATTTTTCTTGATTATTTCTATTTGTACCCTTTCTTGGGTTCCCTTTAGAAGCTGGAAATACTGAAATCTCAAATTTCAGTATTTCGAGCCCAAGAAGCCGTATCCACAGAACAGCGAAAGTTCAGAAGAGCGAAATTCAAAACCTCAAATACCGGAGGTTTTGAATTTCGTGCTTCTAAACTTCTGCTGCCATCATGTCTTCAGGTAAGTATATGTGTGTGTTAAGGGGTTTAGGTAGGGGCTGTGGTGTGTGTCAGTGTGTTTTGCTGCTGTAATGTGTGTGTGTGTGCAAGGAGGATGTAGCTTGTATGGTGGTGTTTTGTGTGTGTTTGCATGTAGTGTGACCTTGGAGTGAGAATATTTAAGTAGGGGGGGTGTGTGGAGGGCACAGCCCCCCACATGGGGGTTGCAGGGGGGCTTCCCCCCATTTTCATATAGTAGACAGATTGTGCATGTGGAGAATGGTGTGTGTGTGTGTGTGTGTGTGTGTGTGTGTGTGTGTGTGTGTGTGTGTGTGTACCACGTAATTCAAAACCTCCGGTATTCGAGGTTTTGAATTTCGCAGTTTTCAGGTTTCGTTGTTGTATGAATTTGGCTTCTTGGGCTTGAGATAAAGAAATTTGAGATTTCAGTATTTCAAGCTTCTGAAGTGAATCCCCTTCCTTATATATTTTCTAGTGATATCCTACCTCATTAATGTCAATATCTATATACCCAACCTATGTGCATTATCATTGCTCTTGTATCTCTAGCTATTACATGTTAACATGTCCTTGACTTATGTAAAATAAAATAACTTCTAAAGGATATGATAAATGTCTGTACTATTTGTCATAATGCTCCCTTTGAAGCAATAACCTGTGAAGTAATACGTAAAATGTTTAATTTTTATTGCTGTGCATTGTGAATATGTATATTTTGTGTGGAGCTTTTCTCCCCAGGCTTCCACTGAAAATGGGACTTGTGCCCAATCAGACTTTTTCAAGAAGCAAACGAAAATAAATAAAAACAAATAAAATCGATATAAACACTTTTTCTGGAAATGAAGCACTGTTGGTTGCTGTCATGGACACTCTTGTCTTCTAGTAATGTTATCAAACCTTCCCTCAGGATTCCTTCTATAACAGTCCATGCCACAGCTGTTAAAAAAGCCTGTCATTTCCTGAATTTTTTCCTACTCATCCCCCTGATACGAGAGTATCCACTTGATGACTTCCATTTCTCAGACACTTTATACTATACATTTTTCCATGATAATCTCCAACAAGGGGTATGCCCTGTATTGGATAGCACTCTCTGGAGTCTGGGAGATAGCAGAGCTTCCTCTTGTGCTTTATCCTCCTTCTGAGCATGCCGATTCCTCTCTGTTTCCTTCCTGTCTATTCTTGTGTCTGCCTACTTTGATTCCTACTTTGATATGTCATTTTCCAAAATCATGCTTTGCATTCATCTTCCTTTGTGAATACTGGGCTAGTGCATTCGATATTTCTGTTTTTCTTATACTTCTATGATCTTTCTCTGATCTTTTATCAATACAGCTAGGTCTGTCCCTTCCTTCCTCCCTCCCTTCTGCTACATATGTAAAAAAAGCTCTTGCTTTTGTTTCTTGAGCCATTCGGAAAACTCCTTTTCAGCGTTGTCTTTGCTGCCTTCACCAGCTTTGCTGCCCTTTTCTCTTTCCCCTTGTTCAGTGTCTCTAATGTTCGGAAGTACTTACTTGGTTCATAGTGTAGGCAGTTCTTTAGAACGTTTAGAAGCTCTGTATAACCTAATAGAGTTGTGATGGATTAGTCACTTCAGTCACAGAGAACATACTTAAGGGAGGAATTTGCAATTTGTCATCCTCTTATTGATGTGGATTTAAAGTTATCCAGGGTGTTTCTGTTTTTGACATGCAAAAGTAGTCTGTTCAAAACTATCTAGGTGCTTGAGGTTACATTTTTTAATGCCAGTAGGTCTTGCTTATGTTCAGATAAATAATGAGTTTTTTGATGAGTGTATTCATGGCACCAAAAGTTTTGTGTAGATGAAGCAGATGTAAAAGAGTGTAGATTTTTGTAGGCTACAGCGTTTGGCAGAGGTTATCATACAAGAGCCTGTATGAGATGAAGCATAAAGAGAAGGTACCTTTAGACTGTTTGGGCTGCTTAGGGAGCCTAGTCCAATCATTTTCCTCATTAGGAATCTATGATGTCTCTATAGATGGACAAGTTCTTGGGAGTGATACACACCTCAAGTGGCAGTGATATACAGAGAGGAACAAATAATTCCTAACTGTGTTTAATAGAAAAAAATGTTCTAACCACGACTCATACATAGGGGTCAAAAGTCAGTTAAGGCTAGTAATGGTGTCCTTGTACTTAACGTCTGAGCATATTCTTTGCCTTTCTTCTTGGAGCTGGTAGAATGCTGCTTAAAACTGGAATCTTATCTGCAAAGGAAATATGTAGAGATCATGTCACCTTGCATCCCCCTTAGAGTGAATGTCTATGTTTATTCACAGTCACTTGGGAAACCACAAGGCAATAGCTGTATTTAGGTTAGGGGAGAGGTTGCTGCTATCCTATATTTATCCAGCCTAGTAACTGTAAATTCTGTGGTGCCTGACAAAGTTATCAATAACTAAAACATTGCTAGGGGTAGCTGCAGGTTTGAGATCCTTAAGTTATAGGCTTGCAACAGTAACAGTCATTCTTTGAGGTCAGTGTAGGTGTGGGTACAAAGAAAAATCGAACTGACCACGGCTGTTGAAAACAATAAAATAATTACTTAAAAGTAAGCGCTTTCATGATAAATAGCAAATCGCTTCATCAGACTCTAGTAAAACCACACAAACTCTGAAATTTAAAAAATTACATATCCAATCAAAAGGCTGCTCATCAATGACATCATTAATTGAGCTCTGTTAACTAAGTACAGATATATATAAGGTGTTCATATATAAAGTGTACGTCACATTAAAAAACTAGACAAGGCAGGATGTTCATATATAAAATGTGCAATAAATAACTAAACAATTATTCATCTAAACCTCAGATACCTTACTAACAATAGCTCCTTTTATAAAAATAAATAAATAAATGTATACATTTCTTAAAAATATAATGTTTGTACATCTAGTATTTATTACGTTTGAATAACTTAATAACATTCCATGAATGCCTCAAAGGCCTTGCTTTTAAGAATGGTTTCAATAATACTGCACTATTGAGACCTGGAAATCTATCTGCCTTTAATAATATTATCCATTTTTGTTCAACTTCTTCCACTCTATTATTAATATCTCCCTCACAGATTTTGGGTTCAACAATCTCAAGTGCCATAAAATTAAAAACATGTTCTGAACCATTAGACTGAACATGTTAAGCTAAAGCACTGGTGTCTTACAATTTTGCTATGTCTCTAATATGTTCCTGTGTGTGTTCTTTGAGCATCCTAGTTGTTTTCCCCACATAAAAAGCATGACAGTTTTTACAAAAGCTAAAATACACTAAAAACTGTGTCCTGCAGTCTGCATAGAAATCTATGCTGATATTAAAGCAAAGAACTGGATGATGGAAAAAGATTTACTATATAGACATTTGCATGCTGTACATCTGCATGGAAATGTACCAGTTCTTTGTGATAACTGCCTCTTCCCATAGCTATTGAGAGACGTCTTATAGCAAAGTTGTCTTTTTAACGATTTCTTGTTCTTAAAAGAGAAACAGGGTTTGTTATCTATTAATCCCTCTAATTCATCGATGGATCTCAGAATATTCCAGTTTTTCTCAAAGATCTCACAGAACCTCTTTGAGTCACTAGAATAGGTCATTGGAAATCTAACCTTGTTATTATGTTTCTCAGTAGCTTGTATTTCATAATTGCTATTACTTGAAAAATAAGGATTCCCTCTAGAACTACGTCCATTATACATTTCTACAACACTCTTATCTATTTCTTTGCTGTTGTATCCTCTCTGTTTAAATTCATCCTGCAATAAGGTCACAGCTTCCTCTAAGCCTTCTTCTGTATTGTGCAACCTGCTCATGCGCATGAATTGTCCCTTTAGGACATTCTTACAGACGAGTGTAGGGTGCATGCTATTCTTATGTAAAATACTATTTTAGCGACTGGGTTTCCTGTAAAGACTGGTTACCATTTCCTTTAACATTGTCTTATGAATCTTTACATCTAGGAATTCTATCGCCTGCTCGGAGTGATGATAAGTGAATCTTAGGAAATCAGTTGAGTCTTGTAAATATTGAACAAATGTCCCTAAGCTATCGACACTCCCTCCCCAAAGCAAAAAGACATCGTCTACAAAGCGAGTGTACCATAAGATGTCATTAGAGAAACTGTTCTGTTCCAGGAATAATTCCTTTTCCCATGAGAACAGTGTTAGGTTGGTGTAGCTGTTCACACAAGCTGTGTCCATAGCTACGCCAACCTTTTGAAGATAGAAATTTTCGTCAAAGATAAAGATGTTGTTCTCAAGAATAATTTCCAATAAACTACATATCAATTCATTTTTAGCCATGCTATAAATCTTTTTATCATTGAACAAGTCTCTTATCCTTTCTATACCCTAGTCATTAGGTATAGCAATGAATAAAGAAACAATATCCATGGTAACAAAAATAAATTATCTTTCAATAGTGTTTACCTTATCATAAAGTAATTTAAGGAAACATTTGTGTCCTTTAAAATAGTATCAAAATTCTCCAATATGCGATGTAAAAATTTTCCAACATAAATAGAGAGGCTTTCAGTAGCCCATCCTCTACTCGAGACAATAGGTCTCATCGATGGGCAATTCATATTCTTATGGACTTTAGGCAGTCCATATATCATAGGTATTGTAGGAAATTCAACCTGGAAGTAGGTAAAAAGTTCTTCTGAAATACACTTGGACATAAGCAAATCAAATACATAGAATGATACTCTATCTATTATCCCTTTAACTTCTCTGCTCAAGCTAGGGAGATAGGTGTTCATATCCCCTAATAGTTGCATCATCTGTTGTACATATAGTGACTTGTCCATCACAACAATCCCCCCACTGATGTAAAATCCAGTATTTCCAGTCCACAACAATGAAGTGATAGAGCAGGATACATATGCCAGGTTTACAGAAATTTTTCGGAGTCTTGAGAACAAACTGTATAGCTTTAAAAGACTCCAATGGCAAAGATACCATCTTGAGGCATTGCTGAAATACAAAATAGTGCCCAGAGGACTGCGAGTACTAACAATGACTACCTATGGGAATCTATACCCTGAGCTATTACAGAAATGGCAACAGCTTAACTTACAATTAAGTTATGATTATATGCATCTACTTATTGACTTTTTTAAACCCCAGGAGAAATCATTAATAGATGAAATTGGGGACCTGCAACATCAGCTGAACAATAATTTCTCAGTTGATGTCTCAGGCACTAAACTAGATGATTTATATGAAAATATCCGTATCTATGAGAAGAGACTTCAAAATACTAAAATGAAAAAACTACAAAGAGATCATAATGACTTTCAATGCAAAGAAGTCTTTTCTTGGCCAAAACGCTCATTTTCTACTAGGACTAACATTGACAATCCTGGATTAGTATTAAGAAATGCTAATAGAACACCAGTTAATGTCGAGAAAGAGAGCGCTGTTGCTTTAATGTCTGTAAATGATACTGAACATGTGAACAACGTGAGCTCAGTGACATCACACGCAAATAGAGTACCAGGTGAGGTAGCAGGAAGTGAAGGAACAGGCCCACAGTCCAACAGCAGCAGCAATATGGATATTGTCTCTACCAACAGCAATAGAAAAGGGGTGAATTTGAATGTGGCATCTTTTTTAAAAGAAGTAACACAGACATCAATTTTGCCATTCGTTTTGAGTAATGCGCTACCTATCAGGGAGAGATCCAAGAGCTGGGGGAGAAAAGGCAAAATACAGCAGAAGAAAGGAGAAGGCTCCCACCAGAATACAATGATAATGCACAGCAGGAATGGCAAAAAGTGGTAATTCATTTATCTAGCCTAACATTAACTAAAGCTCAAGAATCCTTATTAGAAAAAGGGCTAACATTTATTCCTGCTCAAAAGACAGTTATGTTTGAATTACTTAAAGAATTTAAATTAGTTGTACGTACATTGACTTTAAAGACAATTTACCAAAGTAATGAAAGACTAGATAGGACTGTCTTTAGAAAACCCAGTGTCTTTGTATCCAAGCAACACCCCATTATAGAAACGTTTGTAACTGTTTGTGAAAAGGAAATGAGAAGCATTTGAACAAGATATCATACCCACGTATTATAACCTTAATAAAGATGAGACTGAAGCTTTATTGCAATTGAAAGGTCTATCTAGTATAGAAATCAGACCAGCTGATAAAGGTGGTGGGGGGGGGGTTGTTGTGATTGACAAGTCACTATATGTACAACAGATGATGCAACTATTAGGGGACATGAACACCTATCTCCCTATCTTGAGCAGAGAAGTTAAAGCTATAATAGATAATCATTCTATGTATTTGATTTGCTTATGTTCAAGCGTATTTCAGAGGAACTTTTTAACTACTTCCAGGTTGAATATCCTACAATACCTATGATATATGGACTGCCTAACGTCCATAAGAATATGAATTTCCCACCAATGAGACTTATTGTCTCAAGTAGAGGATGGGCTACTGAAAGCCTCTCTGTTTTGAAAAATGTTTACATCCCATATTGGAGAATTATGATACTATTTTAAAGGACACAAAAGTTTTCCTTAAATTACTTTATGATAAGGTAAACACTATTGAAAGAGAATTTATTTTTGTTACCATGGATATTGTTTCTTTATTCATTGTTATACCTAATGACTGGGGTATAGAAAGGATAAGAGACTTGTTCAATGATAAAAAAGATTTATAGCATGGCTAAAAATGAATTGATATGTAGTTTATTGGAAATTATTCTTGAGAACAATGCTTTTATCTTTGATGAAAATGTCTATCTTCAAAAGTTTGGCGTAGCTATGGGCACAGCTTGTGCGAACAGCTATGTCAACCTAACACTGTTCTCATGGGAAAAGGAATTATTCCTGGAACAGAACAGTTTCTCTAATGACATCTTATGGGTACACTCGCTTTGTAGACAATGTCTTTTTGCTTTGGGGAGGGAGTGTCGATAGCTTAGGGACATTTGTTCAATATTTACAAGACTCAACTGATTTCCCAAGATTCACTTATCATCACTCCGAGCAGGCGATAGAATTCCTAGATGTAAAGATTCATAAGACAATGTTAAAGGAAATGGTAACCAGTCTTTACAGGAAACCCAGTCGCAAAAATAGTATTGTGCATAAGAATAGCATGCACCCTACACTCGTCTGTAAGAATGTCCTAAAGGGACAATTCATGCGCATGAGCAGGTTGCACAATACAGAAGAAGGCTTAGAGGAAGCTGTGACCTTATTAGAGGATGAATTTAAACAGAGAGGATACAACAGCAAAGAAATAGTTAAGAGTGTTGTAGAAATGTATAATGGACGTAGTTCTAGAGGGAATCCTTATTTTTCAAGTAATAGCAATTATGAAATACAAGCTACTGAGAAACATAATAACAAGGTTAGATTTCCAATGACCTATTCTAGTGACTCAAAGAGGTTCTGTGAGATCTTTGAGAAAAACTGGAATATTCTGAGATCCATCGATGAATTAGAGGGATTAATAGATAACAAACCCTGTTTCTCTTTTAAGAACAAGAAATCGTTAAAAAGACAACTTTGCTATAAGACATCTCTCAATAGCTATGGGAAGAGGCAGTTATCACAAAGAACTGGTACATTTCCATGCAGATGTACAGCATGCAAATGTCTATATAGTAAATCTTTTTCCATCATCCAGTTCTTTGCTTTAATATCAGCATAGATTTCTATGCAGACTGCAGGACACAGTTTTTAGTGTATTTTAGCTTTTGTAAAAACTGTCATGCTTTTTATGTGGGGAAAACCACTAGGATGCTCAAAGAACACACACAGGAACATATTAGAGACATAGCAAAATTGTAAGACACCAGTGCTTTAGCTCAACATGTTCAGTCTAATGGTTCAGAACATGTTTTTAATTTTATGGCACTTGAGATTGTTGAACCCAAAATCCGTGAGGGAGATATTAATAATAGAGTGGAAGAAGTTGAACAAAAATGGATAATATTATTAAAGGCAGATAGATTTCCAGGTCTCAATAGTGCAGTATCATTGAAACCATTCTTAAAAGCAAGGCCTTTGAGGCATTCATGTAATGTTATTAAGTTATTCAAACGTAATAAATACTAGATGTATAAACATTATATTTTTAAGAAATGTATACATTTATTTATTTATTTTTATAAAAGGAGCTATTGTTAGTAAGGTATCTGAGGTTTAGATGAATAATTGTTTAGTTATTTATTGCACATTTTATATATGAACATCCTGCCTTGTCTAGTTTTTTAATGTGATGTACACTTTATATATGAACACCTTGTATATATCTGTACTTAGTTAACAGAGCTCAATTAATGATGTCATTGATGAGTAGCCTTTTAATTGGGTATGTCATTTTTTAAATTTTAGAGTTTGTGTGGTTTTACTAAAGTCTGATGAAGCAATTTGCTATTTATCGTGAAAGCGCTTACTTTTAAATAAATCTTTTATTGTTTTCAACAGCCGTGGTCAGCTCGATTTTTTTTTTATTTCGATGCTTTGAGGTGAAAACCGAACGTTTACCCAGTCTGGATACTTTTTTCTATCTAGGTGTGGATACAGTTGAAACAGTGTTTAAGTGGCTTAGGTTTGCATGAATCATGCCTGGAGGGCTTACATAATACTTGTTGGCCACTTACTGACTCTACGTGGTAGGAGCAGATATGCCTCTATTTTCAATAAATATTTGCATCTCTCTTAGTGTCATTACTTGATATGAGTAATGGATTGTCAGTTAACAAAACAGTTATTTCACTGTTTTAGTACTTGTGGGTCTTGGGAGGAATTAGAACAGGTGTGATTGGAAGATAAATGGAGTTAATTAACTGCAGAAAACGATTACTTTGGGCTATAATTAATATGGACATAGGATCAATATTAAATTCATGTTGAAGACAAATGTGAAATGATGTAAACTTATTAACACAATATACTAATGCGGAAAAACAATGCTTTACTTAACTAAGCAGAAACAATGCAAATACAAAACCTATAAAGTCACTTATCAGAAAATATGAAAAATAGTTGCGACCACTAATTGTCACAATATGTAGTTATTATTCACCAGTGCAACACATAACAGATTTTAAAAATATCAAAAGATGACTTAGAAATGTAAGAGAAAAGGTAACAGAGACAATCTTGCCTTACAAAACAGGGGATGAATTTCACAGACCTCCTGGTAGCAACATACCTCAGGTTACTTCATTTATGTCAGCTGTACCTCTCATACTGAATATTAGTCAATGACATGCACACTTTGTATGATACTGAATCATATCAAAACCTAATTAATATCTTTAAGAATCATTCATCCATGTAGTTTAAACATCTGCTCAGGTGAACACTCTACAAACATGCGCATCAATTTGACACATATACACATACCCTAACATGTGTGTGTGTGTGTGTGTGTGTCTTAACAAGTGGTGAAATCCAAGTAACTCAAAAGTGTGACTACTGATTTAAGTAGTACAATACAGATATTTTATGGTGATTACAGTATAAACAAATACTTTTGCTGTAAGATAGAATGCTTCTTTACATTACTTGAACATGTTTCTTTAAGAATAAATTGAGAATTTGCTATAGCAGTACAAGGAGAATGTCTTTAATGCATAATTAAAGCGGTATAAATGGATGACTAAGGAAAGCCCCTGCAGAGAGTTTGCTTGCCCTTTATGAACAGGGATTTGATGTCTGGAGTTGTGTATCTTGAAGTGAATCAGTTGAGTGACTTGGAAGAAGACATCAGGAGGAATTAGGAATTTACTCCTTTCAAAGGAGACCTGATCTGCTGTGAGAGAGAGAGAGTGAAAGACAGAGTGGCATTTATTGACTATAAGCATTTTGGAACTGTTTTGATGGTACTGGCTGAGAACATTTTGTTATGTATATGGACTTTTGTTTGAGAATAACTTGTATGTTTTAAGTTCTTTTATATAGTAAATAAATCTACCTTTAATCTTCTACTCTCTTTCTCTCTCTTTCTCTTTCACTCTCTGTATGTCACTTCAGATATAGATATAGATGTATTATGCAGGATCAAACAATCCCAACAACAACATCTGTTTGGTTGACAGCATCTGGCTGACATAAATAGACAGTTGACATATGTAAGAGATCATTAATTCCCAGGTAGGGGAATATTCCCTTTACTTGCAGATTGTCATTCTCAGAGTTAATATACATAATTCACAGGGGGTGTTTATATATCTAGTTCAAGACTTTGGGGCAAATTTAATAAAGCCTACACAGACTTTTTTTCTGTGAAGGCATCATGGCACACTGTTTATATGAAAGTAAGCAGGTTTGCGATCCAGTAAACAGAGCTGGGTGGTGCATGTGACAATACAGAAGTATCCGTGGCATGCAAATCACCTCATAAGTAGGTGAACTGCATGCAACTGAGGGAAGTAGAATGATCCAGAAAGTGGATAGGCAGTCCTGCAGACCCTGTGTTAGTGTCCGTAGTGTACACAGAAAAGTTCAGTGTAGAGGATTTTAAACAGACCACAGGGGCTGCAAAACTGTAGTTCGATGGACAGAAATAGCACAGCAGAAACATATATGTGCAAAATTATCCACCATGTGTCCAAAACCATATGGGAAATTATTTAGAATAATTTTATTTTTTTAATGATGTGGGTATGTTTGCATGGTGCACAGCAGTGCACAAACATGCTGTTAGGAAAAAATAAAAATAAAAAAGAGTGCAAAACAAATTTATTAGTATGTAACAGTAATGTATTATAGAACCGTGCGTGGAGTATCTACAATGGTGGAATGGTGCTGTTGCCAACAAGGCAGGGCCTGGAACTGTTTAGTTTCCAGGTTGTGTGTGCAGATCCCTATGCAGATGAGGTGGGGTTATTGAATAGCACAAATGGGTATCCGTGTCTGCAGATCCCATCCATATAGG
Organism: Protopterus annectens; assembly: GCF_019279795.1. Classification (NCBI taxonomy): domain Eukaryota; kingdom Metazoa; phylum Chordata; order Ceratodontiformes; family Protopteridae; genus Protopterus; species Protopterus annectens. The sequence continues at coordinate 227,145,489 of NC_056744.1, forward strand.
CACAGAACCATGTTGGTGTCCAGAGAAGGAGTAGCTGACATCGGGGGGGGGGTGTCTGAGAACTTGTAAACTCATTGGAGCTCAGCTGCACCTGTTTACATGGCATGCCACTGTGCTCAGAAGGGGTGTGTGTACACTGGCTGCTAAGCTTTGTTTACCATCATGGCACATGTTTCAGCATGTTTGCGCAGCATGCTGCTGTGGTGAGGGTGTGTGCAATGACTGATGAGCATTGTTTACCTTTGCAGTGTGTGTTTGCATGGTGCACTGCAGTGCTGCTGGAGGAAGGCTGTCCAAAAAAAAAAAAACTTGGCTGATAAAGCCATCGGTATATTAATTACTGATGACCCCTGTTTCAATTAAACTAGGGCTATTAACAGTCTGTAATGATGTACTCTACATGTGGAATGCATCATAGGTAGCCAATCACACAGGCTGCACCTACAGCAGAGCACTATAAAGGTTGCATACACCCTATAATCTGATTTCACTCCCATACTCTGCACCAGTGGAGCACAGACTTGGAATCTTTGACTGAAGGAATGCTAGGGACTGCTGCAGATCTGCTATATCTGTATGTGCTGGATGCTGAGGTCAATGCTGCTGCTGTGGTGGCTGACAATAGGCTTAGACTGAGAGGAAGAAGAGTGTTCAGGCCCAGGGTAACTTTCCAGAGGCTACATGAGATTGTAGAGCAATACAGGTGGACAGGGACATGCTACAAGAACTCACTGAGCTCTGCCGCACTCAACTCAGACCCAGAGCCAACAGAAGGGAACCCATCCCAGTGGAAACAAAGGTATGTGTAGTTCTTAGGGTACTAGCTACAGGTACTTTCCAAAGACCAAATGGGGACATTATGAGGGTCTCACAGACATCACCATTCAGGGTACTCCACCAGTTCCTGGATGTTATGCTACTACATCCAGTGAGCACATTTATTTTCCCCACACTTCTGATGAGAGGGCCAGCAGTATGCATCACTTCTACTGTGTAACACACTACCCTGAGGTACTGGGTGCCATAGATTGCACTCATATACTCATCAAGGCATCACCTGGTAAGGAGGGTAAAATCTATGTCAACCACAAGGGGTATCACTCCATCAACTTCCAGGTCATGTGCAAAGCCCAGGGCATTATCATGAATGTATGTTCTAGTAGCCCTGGCAGTTAGCACAACTCCCATATCTGGCATTCATCACAGCTGTACCAGATATTTTTTAGGGGAGCATCCTGCGCGGCTATTTACTGAGGGGTGCCAGCTATGCACTGGAACAGTAGATGATGACACCCATCAGAAATGCACACGCACGTATGGAAGAATGCCATAATGAGCACATGCACAAACTAGGAGCATCACAAAGCATTTATTTGGGCTGCTGAAGTCATGGTTCTGGTGCCTTGATATATCTGGTGGAGCCCTGCAGTACTCACCAGCTACATGTGCACAGATGTTCACAGTATGTGTCATGCTACACAATATGATCCTGTGGAAAGAGCTGTAGCATTATCAGCAAAGGGAAAGGATACATAGCCTCCCACTAGTGCCTAGGTCCCCACAGCCACACCCACACCCACAGGAGGACTTGGAGGAGGAAATCCCTGAGGATGTCCCTGTAGGCCAATGTAGGTGTGCCCAGTATGCCCTGGCCTTGGCCAAAGGACAATGCATAGGATTTGCACTGACAACCTAGGGGCCTAGGGACTGACACCTTACTCTGACTTGCATACATATTTTAAAAATTATGCCAGCCAGCCCATACAACCTGTACCTAACCATGTATTGGCTGTGTACTGTTTGCATCAGACAGAGTCAGCCCCAAACTATAGGACTCTCAACTTCTGCAGTTGCAAGGTAAGTCACTCACCTATACACCACTAGTAAAGGGTACTAGAATATGGTAACATATGTATGGACCTGCCACTTGTATGCAAGGGAATATAGTGAGCTATTGGGCTCCTTGGAGAGATCTAACAGCTGCTTGAGACATCACGTACTCTATACAATGGTATGTGCTCCAAAATATGCACTAGGCCCCATGGCTGGAAAATCCACTACATTATTCAAGGGAGATGGCAAACAGTGGGGTCACAGAACAGTTGCACAACTGTTTATGCCAGCAAAGCATGTGCGGGTCATTCCTCACCCCCAACACATTAGTGTTCCCATACAACTGCTGTAACAGTAAGTCTTCAATGATGTATCAGCAGACCAGCCAATTCCAGGGCTGTGATGTAGAACCTTGCCACATGTTCTATGTCCACATAATGCAGGGGCGACAATGTATGTCTGTATGCTGTTAATTGTGTGAGGAATAACACCTCTCTGTCTGGTGGCTGATGTGGCTCACTGGCCTAGGGTTATTAGCATGGGTGATGGTGTTGATGGTTTGAATCCACTAGCATGCACATCTTTTGCATACAATGTACTCATATGGTGGTTTTCCCACTGACTGTCATACCCCTCAATATGTTACTGTAAGAAAGCTGGACAAAGTCAGACAGAATGGGGGAACAAAGGGGCAAAACTACAGACAGACATTACACATGCTCTGATGAACCTAAATTTATTATTTATTATTAAATATTTGACTTTCATGTTTAGTGTAAAATGTTCCTATGTTTTATTTATACATTCTTTTCTTTGTTTTATTTATTTATTAATTGCTTTGTATAAAGATCAGTCGTGCTTTTTCTTTAATTTTTGTATTAATCACTGTATTGCTAAATGTTGTAATGGAGCTTTTCTCCTCGGGTCTCTGCTGAAAAAGAGCATCTTGCCCAGTCAGACTAACATGGTTAACAAATGCCAAATAAATAAATAAATAAAACCTAGAAGGTGACTAGTATAACAGCAGGTTGCAACAGAACAGAATAGCTGCAAGATGTAATGGCTGTCACTTAAATGTCTCGGTAGTTAGTACAATTTACTGACTGCATTATATGGGGCAAAATGTTTGACATTCTGCAAAAACATGTACAGTGAGAGGTATACAGACTGTCACCCTGTGTGTGTGGTATTACATTATGTACCCCAGTCACATATTAAGTACAGCACACAGCCGGGGAAATCCTTGGACATTTCAGGGAAGTTCTGTACTGCGGAAACAGGTGCAGTAGCCAATGTCTGGAGCACACAAAATCTCGAACTGAAGTACAGGTAGCTCTGGCTTGGAGTCACCTTGTAAGTACTGACAGTCCCACAGGGCATGCTCCTACACTTAGCTAACTTGACAACAAGTCTGCTGCCTCTCCCTCACAAAGACCTGCTATGTGGAAATACATCTGTACATACAGACAACTACGTATATATATATATATATATATATATATATATATATATATATATATATATATATATATATATATATATATATATATATATATATGTGTGTGTGTGTGTGTATCTGTCTGTCCCTATACCCCTAACACATGATTAGTGTATCTATCAGTATTAGCACATATACATGTGATACTGATACATATATAGCTATGTAAATTATAGTGATACATAGACTCTCCACATATATCTACCTAACACATTTACATAATGTACACACACAGCAACATTTATAGAGCCATCCCTGTTATACACATTGATATATACTTATATATATATATATATATATATATATATATATATATATATATATATATATATACACACACATATATATATATATATGTGTGTGTGTGTGCGTGTGTGTGTGTGTGTGTGTGTGTGTGTGTGTGTGTGTGTGTGTGTGTGTGTGTGTGTGTGTGTGTGTGTGTGTGTGTGTGTGTGTGTGTGCTTGTGGGGATGTAAGAATGTCCTCACTTACCCTTGGAATGCTAAGGTTGTCTACACTTACACATAAAAACAGTTGCCCAAGGGAACCAGACCAAGGCAGCAACAATACATAATTCACTCACTCACAGACTCCTGTGCCTGCAGAATGTCATCTTGTAGACAGACACGGGTGAGCAGGTGTAATGTACAATGAAATCAATGCATGCCTTGGACAGGCCATATTGTCCCTGACCACATGGTTGCCTATCTAACTGCAACCAGCCACATATGGCCATACTGGTAGCTATACACACATAGCAGGTATATTAACAGGTATGCCACTCCTAGGACACAAGATACAATAACAGTACTAAGCAATATCACTCTGCAGGGCACACGTGCTGTCTAATACAAGGCTACTTTGCATACTTCACAAATACTGTGCCTGTGGCTCATGCGATAAGTACTATGAGCTATAGTGTATAATAGTAGATAGGTAGGAGTTCTAATCTCACATCAGCCAACTGTGTGTGTGTGTGTGTGTGTGTGTGTGTGTGTGTGTGTGTGTGTGTAAATATATCCCCTTGCAGCACTACGGACATGCCCATATGGCCAACTCTGTGCAATGGTTATGCATTTTATGGCCCTGTGACTAGCTGCTGGCCTCTATATTGCCCTCATCTACAAGGCATGCTGATGTCATCCACCTTAAGAGTGTTGGCAGTCTAATATCAGATAAACTCCATGGTGCATGCAATAAGTACTGCAAGATATAATGCATAACAGCAGATAGGCAGGGATACTAATTTCACACCAGCCAACTTTGCAGGTGTGTAAATACTGCATATTCCCTTGCAGTACTATGGGCATGCCCATATAGGCCATCTCTGTGCAATAGTTATGCATTTTATGGCCCTGTGACTAGCTGCTGACTTCTACATTTCCCTCCTCTGCAAGGCCTGCTAATGTCATCCACCTTAAGAGCACTATATAATGTAGTCTAATATCAGATGAACTCCATGGTACATGTGATAAGTACTGCAAGCTATAATGTGCAATAGTAGATAGGTAGGGATTCTAATTTCACATCAGTCAACTGTGTGTGTGTGTGTGTGTGTGTGTGTGTGTGTGTGTGTGTGTGTGTGTGTGTGTGTGTGTGTGTGTGTGTGTGTGTGTGTTTGTGTGTAAATATATCCCCTTACACCACTATGGACATGCCAATATGGGCCATTTCCATGCAATGGTTATGCATTTTATGTCCCCGTGACTAGCTGCAAGCCCTAAATTGCCCTCCTCTACATAATCATAACTGATGTCTGCCACCTGTCTGACCCGAACACAAGATATCTGTAGATGTGTCAACTCCATCATCACACCTTCTAGATTTGTAAGTTCATAAAACCCAGGTGACATGTCTGCTAAGATGTTATCACAAAGTAGGAATGTATGATTATGCTCACTGCCACCATTGCCCCTGTTAGACCGTTCTATACATATGCACCTTGGGAGCCATGCACGTATACTGCCATACCTTGCTGACATCATATGTCTGCTGTGCTGCCATGCTATCCTGTGCCACTGTATTGCCACCATGTGTCCATAGTTTATCCCCTGAGACTCCTGGAACAGAAACATACATAGGTCCATGACACACCTGTCATTCTGTAACACTACCACCAGTCCAACATCATGCAACAAAGATACACAAAGTGTGATGTATAGTCATGACACATGCCAGCATACAGTACCTTTTGTGGCCCACAGCAAGTGGCATGGCAAAGCAATACTGCACTATAGAAGTACATGCCAAGTAATATAAGTACCCTGTGCATCAGACACATAGTAACATTTCCCTGCATCAATGGCATGGATGACAGGAATATGGCACAGGTATCATCACATGCACAGGGTGTGGTGTGGGGGTGCCAGAGGTCTAGGCTGTGCCAAACAGTTGACAGCATGTATGTGAGTCAGGAAGGGGTGTGGGTTAGATGGGCCATAGAGAGGTGGCATGTGTGTCTGTTGGTGACCTTCATGTGACAATGGTGTTTGAGTGTGTGCATGTACACAGTCAAACCCAGTGCTAGCCCTACATGTGTGTATGCTGGACAACTGTGGACTGTACATGGTAGAATGGTTAGTTCACCATCTCTGGCCAGGAACATGAGAACTGGCTCTGCCAGGAGTAGCACTAGCACCACCATGCCCAATATCATATGTGGTGCTAGTACCTAATGGTGACTGATGTCTGCTGGGGCTGTGTCCCCCATAGGACTGCCCAGGACCATTTGCCCAAGGCCTGCCACATCATGGTGTGGACATCACACTTCCCTCTGTAGCACTGGAGGTACTGCCACTATGGTGAACATGACTGTGTATGGCCACATGGATACTCAGCAGATGGTGTTGCTGACCTACGTCCACATGTACGACGCCCAACTGCAACCATATATTCCAACACAGACAATGTGTGGTCCAAGATAGACACTGTCTCAGCCAACCATCTGTTCATTGCATCAGTGAACTAATCCAGGGTGTCCCAAATGCAGTGGAGGCAGCCACAGATGTCAGACTGTGCTGCATCCATAACCCGAAGCATCCATCTGGTGTTGCATTCAGAACATGCTTGTGCCTCCATGATGGCCAGCCTGAGATATGTGCCAAGTGACCCATGATGTGATAACTGCAGCAGGTGGTGGGTGGACAACAGTCCTCCTATGACCACCCCTGTCAATCCGCCTGTGTAGAACCTCGCCAGCTCATGGCAATGGACAGTGTCTACATTCACTGATGCCATAGTTACCACACTGCCTTGTTCAATGTTGCCACCCACTCACTCACTGTCCAATATCTGTGGCCTCTTGGGACTGGGTATGTGTAGGCATACTAACTGTATGCTGTGACAATGGGGGCAGAAGAGGGATGTCAACCTCTGGGACATATTCAGCCCCTATCAACCCCACCTGTGCCTCACTATGGCCACCATCATCATCAGAGTCGAATGAGATTATGTATGGTAAACCACACAGACTGATACAAATGAGGATCCACAACTGCATTACCAGTGTTACATCTTCTCATCTTCCGCTTCCATGCACAACAGACAATGTCACACCAGCATACAAAGACAAGTCAAGCCCTTTATAACATTCACTTCAGCCGCATCCAGTTAAAGTTGCCAGTGCAATCTGACTGTAAGGTATGCAATATAACACTATACATGATAGAACTACACATAACACCCAGTACACCTATCATGAGAATGATATGCCAGTAATAGTGTCACTGCCTCATGTATGTACCATCTCCCTTTTGTGTTTGAACAGGCATCTGAGATTAATTACTTCATGGGTACCAGGCTGTGTAGCCGCTCATAACTATAAGTGCAAATGTGTCGATAGTAGTTAACTGTTCCAGAATGGAACATACACATATTCCGCTCTGGCTAAACACCACATTTGCACATAGGGCAATATGGCAGTCCTTAACTTTCATAGTGTATATATGATCCATAAAAAACAGTATCACACTTACCAGGTACAGGGCCACAGACTTGAGCCACACCTGATGGACCTATGAAAAGATGAGGGAATGTTATTGTCAGCACCACCAAATGTTGCAGTACTACAAGGTAATAGAGAGTTGTTGTTCCATTGCAGGCCCTCCACTGGTGGCAGCATGATCCCTGGCAGCATCAGCTGCCCTTCGTCATGCAGCACTCAGCATGTCTCTGGCCCTGTGTCTATCCTGCTCATAGATCCTGTCCTGTTGGAAAATCTGATTGACATCCCATACAAGGTCTGCCCACAATGGTGCTCACTGTTCCTGATTATGCCTCCCCCTGGACAACAAGATCTGATGGTGCTATCTACATCCCTTCACTATTATGTCATTCTCCACATCTGAGAAAGGGGGTATGTCTTCTGGGGTACATGGTTCCTAAATGACAACAACAGGACCTGATACATGGACATCCACTACACACACATCCAGCACACCCATAATGGCCTGCACTATCCACTGCTCCCTCACTCATCATACCCCAGAGTCTGGCAAGACACTATGTGTGTGGATACCACCAAGATAGTAGCAATACTAGCGTATGTCCCTGTGTGCCATGACAGATTCTGCTGTATGTTCCTACACCCAGTACTGCAGACTACTGTGGTGTATCCCCTACAGGCAAACTACCACTAATATGTCATACAGCCACTGCCAGACAAATAACAGTGTGCTATTACAACAACTATATGAGGACAGTCCAGCAACACCACAATGACAGAAAACAATGCAAACCTGCTGTAGTATATGTTCGCTGTAGGCATCACATTTCTCAACTATACAGATGTTTGCAGAATGTCAAGATGTTTGCCTCATAGTTTTGGTAATTTTCACACAACATTGTGGATTTCTCACAAAAGGTTGGCCAATCATTGATGATTGATGTCAAAGAATAAAGACGGACATATGAGTTTAAGATGTCATACCTTTCAGAACACAGTTATGTTACTATAATATATGTTATTCTATTCACTTTCTTACTTTGTAAGAGTAATGGTTACAGTGTCCCTAATTTTGGGCATTTGTCCCTCCATTAATTATGGCTTTGTTCAGATATCTTGCTGTAACAGATTGACAGCTATGTTAGGCATAGCTCTCAACCAGACAGGGAACAATGTAAACAGGATCATGGACTTATAAAAAATAAAACATGGAAAAAGCACCACGCTAGGAAACAAAAACTGTATGTTAGCGCTTTCGTTTACTAAAAATATGTTAACTTCTTCAGACAATTCACAAACAAAAAATCAACCCTTAAATACTCTAAAAAACATGACATAATTTCCTGAAACATCATTTCCTGAAACATCATTTCCTGAAACAACCTTACCTCAATTTAAAGTAAAAGAACATAAAATGTAAAGTGTAAACTACATAAATCTATTCATAGATATTATGTTAAATTATTTTCTCGTGAAATTCAGTATATTTTTTATCTTAATAAAACTTTAAGTTTTAAAGTGCTCCTGATAGAGATTACATCATTTAAACCTTTTGGGACCAAAGCATTTAATTTCAACTGCCATAAAACTTCTTTTTCTTCAAGTTTTAGGCTAGTCGGTCCCCCTCTTTCATTCTCGGATACTTTTTCAATAGCCATGAATAAAAATTCATGCTCAGGGAATGATAAAATGTGCCTAACTAGGGCATTGGTCATGTTCCGTTTGTTAATTGCATAGCAGTGTTCATAAATTCTGTTTTCCAGTGGTCTATCAGTTTTCCCTATATAAAAAGCCTGGCATTTAGAGCACAAACTAAGATAGACCACCCCCCTAGTGTTACAATTAAACTTCCCATTGATGTAAAACTTTTTTCCTTTTACTGTAAATGAGTTGCTTACTTTTATATACTTGCACCAATGACAATTTTCACATTTGAACATCCCTTTATGTGGGCGGTGCACATTGGAATTATTATTTTCCAAAAGTGCTTTCAAATTACATCCCTTACGAAAAACCACTTGAGGATATTCATTAATGTGTTTACTAATTAATTGATCTTCTGATAAATAACACCAATTTTTGAAAATAATAGTTTTTAAAGATGGAGCATCCAAAGAAAACGTGGCAATAAAACTAGATGCAAATGAACCCTCTTTCTCAAAGCTCTTTACATTATTAAAGTCATGTAAAAGTGGGCAATCAAAAGAGGTGATCAAATCATCTGACAGGTCCACTCTAGATTCAATAGTTGTTTCATTCTCTTTTAACTGTAAAATTGTTTTAAATAAACCACTTGCCCTTTTATTCTTCACCTCTTCAATAAGTTCACCCACCGATCTAGGTGGGTACCCACGTTTCATGAACATATCTTTTAATAACTTACATTCTTGAAAAAAGTCATCCTCCAAAGTCACCATCCTGGCAGCCCTAACGAGTTGTCCTTTCACCACACCCCTTTTCTGGTGGTAAGGTTGGCAACTGGAGAAGTGCAAAAATGCATTAGAATATGTGGATTTCCTAAAAATCTTGGAAGTAAAACTATTTTTCTTAATATTCTTTGTTAGTTCCACATCCAAGAATGAAATCCGTTCTGTTTGGAATTCCCATGTAAATTTAAAAAAATTGGTGTATTTAGTAATTTGTTCAACAAAGGTAGTGGCAGAGGCGATATCTCCTCTCCACAAAATGAATATATCATCCAAGTAACAGGTGTACCATGCAGTACTCTCCTGAAAGATGGTGTCAACGAACAAATAATGCTTTTCCCAAAAAGCCATAACAGCATTAGCAAAAGTTGCTCCACAGGGGGACCCCATGGCTACACCCGTTTTCTGGAGGTAAAATTTTTGTTGAACAAAAAGTAATTATTATTAAGGACTAGTTCCAATAAGCATATAATTAAATCAATACTTTGTCCTTCTACCTGTTTTTCTAAAAGGAAGTCTCTCACCCATTCACATCCAAGTTCTTGTGGAATAGATGTATAAAGGTCGCAAACATCAATTGTAAAAAAATTAAGGGCCTCGTCAAAAGGGAAGTTATTAATTGTTTGCAAAAAAATCCCATGAGTCTTTGCAAATCTGTACCTCATTTTTCAAGGCCTCCTTAAGTTTACAATCAACAAATTTGGCACACCCATATGTGATAGATTGTCTCCCATCAATGATGGGACGAAAGGATGGTTTTTGCAAATTTTTGTGTATTTTTGGTAACCCAAAAAGGGTCGGGGTTAATTGGATAAATGATTTCCAAATAATTCATAAGGTCCAAATCAATGTGGCCTTCAATAAACAAATCTTTGATGAAGCCAGTGATCCTACGGTAAGCTGCATTCATCTCATTAATGAATAGATTTATGTAGTTTACACTTTACATTTTATGTTCTTTTACATTAAATTGAGGTAAGGTTGTTTCAGGAAATGATGTTTCAGGAAATGATGTGATGTTTTTTAAAGTATTTAAGGGTTGATTTTTTGTTTGAATTGTCTGAAGAAGTTTACATATTTTTAGTAAACGAAAGCGCTAACATACAGTTTTTGTTTCCTAGCGTGGTACTTTTTCCATGTTTTATTTTTTATTAGTTTGTTGAATTATTTAGGATCATGGACTTAGCTAGAGTACATCAGGGACAATCAGGGACACTTAAAATGTTAGAACTATTTATGTGAGACATTGACAGAATGAGAGGAGGTCAATTAGTGTACATTGTCTGACATTACATTAGTATACACCCTTACTTATTGTCACTATGTTTTATGTGACATTCACTAGCTTCCCTACAACAGACAACTGTTGTAGGTGGGAATAAGAGGGTCAGAGCTAAGATATGAGTGGAAATCAGGGGCATTTGAGAGGCATGCCTGTAGGTGTAGGACAACCGAGTATCAATGACATGTCATTACCATAGATCTAAGACAGTCATACTGCTGTGATCCCTAGTCCCCATACCTCCATCCTCCCATCTGCATCCTGTTATATGGAAAAATCAATTAAATACCTGGTTGAGAGCAGTACTCCTTTGTTGAACTTTGCTTCTGCTAATCTTTTGAAAATACCCTCTCTGTGTGAGGTAAGTCTCATCCAGACTTGTTACCTATAACCAGTTCCTTGCCTTTTTAAGGTACTGTTCATTAGTAGGTAATTGATTTTGCACCAATCTGTGGCTCAGAATTGCTAATTGCATCCAAAACACCTAAATTGCACTATCATTAGACAATGACATGCCACCATAGTGCAATATATAAGGCCTTCATGTAGGCCTTGGCCCCTTTCTTAGTTGTTAAGATGGACATTACTGTGGTGTGGAGACTACAGCATCGCTGAGGGTAAGTACAAATACTGTCCACTGTAAAGATGTATGCAGTATGTCCACAGTTTTGTCTCATATGTATGGCCAGTGTCCTGTGACATTGTGGTCATCTGGCAATTCACTGGCAAACATTTTGGGTTGAGGTCAGTAATGGAAGGCACACATTTGAGTGTCAGACTTCATACCCCTCTGAATATGCATGCTAATGTGATAGATGTTATTGTATCAAATTACTGCCAATGTAGGAGCAAACTGTAAAACATGTCCCAGTCTCTGGACCTTTGTCTACCCCATTAAGTATGGCCGTGTCCAGATTCCTTGTGCTAGGGGGGTTGGGAGGTATGGTATGTCTGTAGTAGCTACCTTTACATACAGGTGTGTGTGATACAGCTTCAGTCTAGAACACATGGGGGAAGTGTGAGCACTTTGAAGGATAACAAGCTTTACATGTAACTGTGGCAGCCCTGTCATTACGGCAGAGCCAAGGTAAGTGTGCCCCCACCTGCAGGCCTTTAAAATGCAAAACTGGATAGTAGTTCATTTATTAGTTGTAACCTGTGCAGATAAATATTGCATGACTCAGTCATTAATTGCTGTATTTACAATAATGTAATTGAACTGCAACACAACACTGGATGTGAACCCAGGACTGTGTGTGGCAAAATGTACTGCATGCAAGGCATTTAACAGACTGTGCTACTGACTCACTGCTACAGCAGGTATATTTGCAAGGTATATGTGCAGACATACAGGCTGTGACATACATTGTCTGAGTCCATCAGTATGTGCATGCCTTTCTATGGCTGTATTTCTGCACCAGGGTCCAAGTTGAACATGTTCTTTTCCATTGATGCCTTAGCAGGTGTCTTTCTACATGTTGCTGATACAAGGGCACATTTACCTGCTATCACAGGCCTCACTTACATCAATTTTTATGTCTTTGTTTTTCTAGTGGTGTATTATTGCACCAGAGGCCAAGGTACACTCCCATTTGTCCCATTAATTTTTAATTCCAGCTTGCCCGGTGCAGTGCGGTTCACAGATCCACTGAGGCACGCCTAATGGCTGAAAGTGGCAATAGCTATGTTTTGATGAAAACACCGGTTTTAATTAAGCTCTGTGTGGTGTGGTGGGTTAATGCAGTATGCTGTAGGTGGGATGGGGTTGGGTTTGAAACATGGCAGTGATATTTATTTTGTACATGTCACTTACAATGTTATAAACACATGTACTCATTAGAGATCTATTTAGCTGAGCTAAGCGAAGCTGCACAAAGTGGCGAGCCATGCAGCTCTGAGCTAAAAATGTATAAAGAAAAGTAAAAAGGGGAGCTAGGAAAGTGGTAAAATGGGGGCAACCAGGGGGAAAACATAGTGAAATGCAAGTAGAGATGTGTAGGAAGGGTGTAGGAAAGAACCATAGGTATCCATTTCTTGTACAGCAACAGCTGTGCACTTTGACAAATTTTGTAGATTAATTTGAACTTTCAAACCCCAGAGAGAGGGGTGAGTACAATATAACTGTGTTGTCAAGCTAATTGGATCAAATTACTTGTGTCCAGTGAACACTTGTGAAAGGGAGAGCAATGTATGAAGAAATATTTTTTTTGGGACGAATGCCCATTTTTTTTTTATATTAAGGTGAGAGTGGAATGCTGGAGAAGGGACATAGATACATGTGGGGAGGTAAGTTAGGTAGGAGAGGATGTATTTGCAGACAGACAAGACAGACAAGACAGCAGACAGGGGCAGTGTATAAAACATGAGTTGGGTGGACACCTTGGATGGGGAGGGTGTTGTGGAATCCAAGTCGCACTTGCCTCCAGACAGCAGCAGCATGACTCATGTTCCCACCCATGGGGACATTGACACTGCTCCTTCACTGCCCTGAGAGTGGCTGTGCTGGATGCTGGTTGCCAGGGCAAGGCTGCCCCACCAGGTTGGCCAGCATGCCCTTAGTCAGGCACAGGTGGCTTTCACAGCTCTGATGAACAAACCTGCACACCATGACTGGCAGTTGATCCTGGGTGACAATGCCCCTACCGCCACAGCTCCCAGGTGGAGACTAGACCCTGTCCCCTGAGGCAGTCCCACCAGATGCTGCAGGTGATGCAGGGGCAGCAGAGGGGCAACCATTGGTCTGATTCCCAGACATGCTAGGACCTGATGCCATGGGCGGTTGAGGCATGGTAGGCAGATCAACTGGAATTGGCCGGCCCTGACATGCTGTAGTAATGGAGGTACAGCGATAAGTATAGGTTAGTTATGAACAAATCATTGTTAGTAATAACAGCATGGCAGAACATTCAAAATAACCCAATTACATCATCATCATCATCATCTTTCGGCTGTTCCCATTAGGGGTCACCACAGCGGATCATCTGTTTCCATTTCTTCCTGTCCTCTGCATCTTGCTCTGTCACACCAACCACCTGCATGTCCTCTCTCACCACATCCATAAACCTTATCTTAGGCCTTCCTCTTTTCCTGTTACCTGGTAGCTTCATCCTTAGCATCTTTTTCCCAATATACTCAGCATGCATCCTCAGCACATGTCCAAACCAATGTAATCTTGCCTCTCTGGCTTTGTCTCCAAACCTTCCAAGCTGGGCTGACCCTCTAATATACTTATTCCTAATCCTGTCCACCCTTGTCATACCCAGTGCAAATCTTAACATCTTTAACTCTGCCACATCCAGCTCTAACTCCAGCCTTTTTGTCAATGCCACTGTCTCCAACCCATATAATATAGCTGGTCTCACTACCCTCTTGTAGACCTTCCCTTTCACTCTTACTGGTACTCGTCTGTCACAAATCACTCCTGACACTCTCCTCCACCCACTCCATCCTGCCTGTACTTTCTTCTTCACCTCTCTTTCACACTCACTATTACTCTGAACTATTGATCCCAAGTATTTAAACTCATCCACCTTTGCCACCTCTACTCCTTGCATCCTCACCATTCCTCTATCCTCCCTCTCATTCACACACATATATTCTGTCTTAGTCCTGCTGAACTTCATTCCTCTTCTCTCCTGAGCATATCTCCATCTCTCCAGGGTCTCCTCCACCTGTTCCCTACTCTCACTACAGATCACAATGTCATCTGAAAACATCATTGTCCACGGGGACTCCTGTCTGATCTCGTCTGTCAACCTGTCCATCACCATTGCAAATAAGAAAGGGCTCAGAGCTGATCCTTGATGTAATCTTACCTCCACCTTAAACGCATCCATCACTCCCACCGCAGACCTCACCGCTGTCACACTACCCTCGTACATATCCTGTACCACTCTTAAATACTTCTGTGACACTCCCGACTTCCTCATACAATACCACAACTCCTCTCTAGGCACCCTGTCATATGCTTTCTCTAAGTCTACAAAAACACAATGCAAATCCTTCTGATCTTCTCTGTACTTCTCCATCAACACTCTCAGAGCAAACATCGCACCTGTAGTGCTCTTTCCCGGCATGAAACCATACTGCTAATCACTAATCATCACTTCCCTTCTTAACCTAGCTTCCACTACTCTTTCCCATAACTTCATGCTGTGACTGATCAGTTTAATCCCTCTGTAGTTACTACAGCTCTGCACATCACCCTTATTCTTAAAAATCGGTACCAAAACACCTTTTCTCCATTCCTCAGGCATCCTCTCACTTTCCAAAATTTCATTAAACAATCAGGTTAAAAACTCCACTGCCATTTCACATAAACACCTCAACAACATGCCAGTAACAGTTACAGCATAACATCAACAAAATTGTTAACGTAACAAGATATGTTAATATGCAACCATTATAAAACAAAAAAAATAATAAAACATGTCCCAAATTACAGTTAATGTAACAAGATATATTAATATTAAACCATAACCAATGAACAACAATAAGAAATAAATGAAGATAAGGGGTGGGAGAGAGAGAGAAAAACAGTCCCTTAGTAACATTTCTGGCTATTTCTTTGACAACAGTACTACTATCTACTCTACAGGTCAGTATTTTGTTTATGTGTACAGTGACTACATGTCTCCTATAGCTGATGTAGCACATACATACCTCTCAAGCTATTTGCATGGGACACTATAGGCCAAGCAGTGACAGCTGTGGGTACACAACTTCACAGAACACTTGTACATCAGGTGGACCTATACAACTACCAAGGTGTTCTGTGGGCTGATTTTGTGATACTTTGCAATCTAGGTAATCACGTCAAAGGTAATTCTGTGACAGACAGATTAGAGACTATTAATTACATAACATGAAATCAAGACACTTAAGAGACATCTATGTCTACAGTACAGACACTAAATTGCTGTCATGCCTTGGGTAGCAGGCATGGGGATAGAACCCAATAGCAGTGGCTGCAGGGGACATCTGCATAGAATGTATTAATTGAATACAGCAACTTTTAACAGACACTCCATGCATACAGCCATACTGGGATTACACATTGTATTTCTGACTGAACATTGCTGATGAACACATTCTTGCTAATGATTTCAACAGTCTGTGACATCTAAACACAGAATTATCTACTCATAATATTGGCTACCTAACCATTTTCCTGTAGTTTCTGTGGAGAGGGAAAAATCATGAGCATTACATGTCTGCTACTGTAATATTTACTGCTACATACCACTGGATTCAAACCCTGGACTGTGTATGGAAAATGAACTATATACAGAGCATTTAACAAACTGGTCTACTGAGTCACTGCTGATTACTGACTAACTGATATTTTCCTAGAGTGCACCTGTTACCAAAATATAACCTGGTAGTACTACTACAGTGTTATACTGCAGAGACAGTAGAATGCACATGCATGAAATACAAGTATAATGCAGATAGTAGGTAAGCTATATTTCAGTATCATATCTTTGAAGTCAACAAACAATATCAGCTCATGGAGTGAGCCATATCACCCATATACCTTCATTACCTGATATATGTGGATAAAAGAACATTATATGACCAATACTGGCCTAGAGATAGCCTTAAGCAGAACTTATATGAGTTAACCAATACAATTTGCAGCCATTACATTTGCATTCTATACCTGTTACAGTATTATAATTGACTGAAGCTCCTTACCTTACAGGCTCAATGCATACAGCTCTACTGCAATGGTTATGGCAACACAATCCTGATGTACACCATTTTCCTTGGTGTTATTGGTATTGTTTCATGTTTTTATTGCACTAGAGTTGGCATTATTCATTCATTGCAATGAAGCTCTAATTCCATATTTATTGCACTACAGACTTTATTGTATATACTTTAATGCAGTTATTGGTATTGTTTTGTGTTTTTATTGCAGTACAGTTGTCATTATTCATTTCTTGCAATACAGCTCTAATTCCACATTTCTTGAACTACAAACTTTACTCTATATAGCGTAATGCAGTTATTGTTACTGTTTCCTGTGTTTATTGCAGTACAGTTGGCCCTATTCATTTATTGCTCTACAGCTCTAATTCCACATTTCTTGCACTACAAACTTTACTGTATATACTTTATTGCAGTTGATGCTTTACTCTTTCTTGCTTATTTCACTACAGTTAGCATAATACATTTGTATTTACTACACTCATGGCACAACATGGCCAAGCATCTAGCATGAAACTCAACATTGTGAGTCCTCTCAGCTACAGCTGTTGGGAGAGAAGCACACCATTTTGCATACCAATTTTGCAGACCTTCAGAGTACATATTGGTAAAACAGAGGAAAGAGTGCTTGCATACTTGTGGAGAATTCCCTGCCTGCAGTTCTTAGACCCAGGTGTCCAAGTGTCACATCTTCTGTCTTTTCAAGTTGCAGGGAATACCAGTGATACTGATGAGTTCTCTGGCCAGCCAGTCCCAAGCCTCTGCCTTACAGTCTGAGCCCTAGAAACCACCCTGCAGCAGCCTGTCAACATGGTTTTGTACAAGGAGCCCAACCATGACCCTGGACTCCAGAAAGCCTCAATGCTGCACTCGAAAGCATGCACCTCACCAATGCCAGCCATAGTACACTGTCAGTGATAGAACTCCAGTGGAGTCTGCTGTATTCCCATGTATTGGGCTTAATATAGGCTAGTTTCCCACCTTTACATGTCATTGGGCAACATTCAAAAAACACTGTGCCACTTAGCAATGCACAAACCAGTGCAGATGAGCTGAGAAGAGCGAAAATTCAAAGAGCCGTACTCTTAGCAAAGCTTAGCAGTGCACAAACCTGCCAAGTGCAGCTGAGCAGGGCATGAACATTGTCAGCCGTTACCATGTTTATGCAGTATTTAGCAGGTCTCAGCATAGTTGAGCAGTACTTGGCAGAGTTATATAAAAAAATGAAAATTAAATACATATTTTCCCTTCCATGTATTCAAACCCTGGACCTACTACACATGATGCCATAACTCTACCCATTTAGCTACTGGGATATTAAGAACTCCGTTATACCTTCACATATACCACTGAGCCACCTCTAAGTAGTGCTGAGCACCATGCCTCGCCATACAAACACGCCCAGACACGCTTAAACACACCTCTTAATAAATAATTAATTACATCCAGTATCTATTTTTAGATGTCTGGCAGGTGTTTGCTAGCTTACATGTGAGTGCAACATGTCATTGTTGTGCTCCACGCCATGCTGCACAAACATGTTTTTTTTTTAAATAAATAAATAAAAATACAACAAAGGAAATTGCAGGGAGACTTATAATCGTCTGCACCCATGGTTAGCACTACCCCTGTCCCTACACTGATTTAATAGCTGTGTTCCTCAGCTCTTCCTCGGCACGTGCCATCATTAACATGCATGGTATGCTGCAGAGGGGATCCATGACCACAAGCAATGAGACAATCCACGCAGACTCTACACGGTGCCTACACAGACTTTATTAAATCCTGGGGTTTATCTTTTCACATTATAAAAATAAAACATGTTTTGCTGTTTCTATTTGATCACAATATATTCACTGTGTATCACACATTCTCTTATATAACATGCTCCCCTTTACTGGTAATTTAATTGTTAGGGCCCATAAAAATCCTGTCACGTTTTAACATATCCAAATATTGACCTCCTTTCTCTTATAGCCTCAACTACATCACTTCCTAAGTCCTTCCAAGGATTTATATACTATAAATTACACATCACCTTACAATGACATTATTTTATATTTTTCTAATTCTTCAGTATTTATTTCCCATATTTTTTTTCTGGGAAATTTGTCATTCAGTACCCCACTTTTTCTTGCTTTCACATTCTTTCAAAATACCCCACACTTAACTTCAAAAATTTTAGCAATCAAGCTATTTTTTTTCTATCTTTCTATATCTTGACACCCAATATAATACACAGCAGAATGTATGTTTGCAAACACCTTTACTGAATTATCACTTGTAACATTGACAAATTTGCATCTACAGTATAGAAAAGTAATCAAACTATATTAACAAGTTCACGTTTACAAACTTTATACTTCGGATAGATTGTTATATGCCATCCTAACCTTCCTCTTTCTTCTTCAAGGACCGTAGACATTAATCAAGACCACTCTAACATCATTCATTTCCCCTTTTTAACTTTTTTTGGAATATTTCTAAACTTTTGTTTCCTTCCTCTTACCCTTTTTTAAATTCAGTCCTTGGCCTAGAAAAATATTATTGTTACATGGGTAAATGCCTTTTATCATTTCATATTCATTTAGGAATTTATGCAATGACAGATCTTACACCTTTTACAGAAAACTCTAATAGCATTACCTAATTGTCCCAAACAAAGCACAACTCTTCAGCAGCACCATTTCTAGTTCTTAATCTCAGTGTTCTTTTTTATAATGAAAAGCATTCATGGTACCTGTTTCTTGCCTCTTGCTGCCAGTGATCACTTCTGAGAAAGTTTTACTTCCGCTCAGAACTGATTCTTCAATAACAATTCCTTTATCAAAAACTTGTTCTTTCTGTTTTTCTTCCTCAGTAAACATATGATTGGCCATCCCACCCCATGATACAACCAACTGATCTCCTGGCACCTACTTGTCAAGCAACTCCAGCAAATTTTCTTTCTGCATTCCACCAACCTCTAGCTCTGTTATTATAATGCTTCCCTGCACAGAATCAGTCTAAGAAGCAACTAAATGCTGCTTATTTGTATCATCCAATACAATGACAGAATCGGCTGATGTTATCTCCGCACAATCATTTGTTACGTTATCCATCATTATTTCCTTCTGGTCGGTATCCTCATCCATTTTTTCAAACAATTTTAGACTGATCTTCTTCATAGTATTACTTCTGCTAGCCTCCAGCTTGGAAGAATTCCAGGAACTAGTGACAGTTCTCTGGCATCATCTAGTACTCGAAAGGAGTAGGGGATGTTTCCTTGATGCCCTGGCCAAATTTCTGATAGTAGTATAAATATCACCTCAGATGTCCCATGAAAAGAGGCCATTAGCCCAGAGACTAATCTGGTCAGTAAAGGATAAAATGAAAAAAAAAATGATTTTTTTTACCTTGTGAAAAGCTTTGCACAGTGTATATACAAGTACTGATTACCTCTTACTATATTGAGGGGTGTTCCCACTTTGTTCCCCTCCCAACACAAATTCTCCAGCCACTCCACTTACCATTACTTTTATAATAACTTCTCTTCACCCACCTCTTCACATGAACCGTTTCCTCCTTAAAGACATACTTGATTTTTACAATACTTGCCCAAATATCTTCCTACAATTAACCTGCTATTTCTCTTACCTCCTTCTTGGCATCCTGCAAACTTTAGTTCTCCCGTCCTCATTGTTTTCATCTGTTTTAGCCATAGCTTCCTGCTACTACTACCCACACCCCTAAACTGTAACTTGTGACACAAAGTATGACCACAACTTACCATGATACTAATACAAGTAATAGTAATACTGGCTCTGTCACTGCTTGCACACATAACATCTTTTCACAGACATACCATATATCATAATCTGCCAATCCCTACTTTACATAAAGTCACTTCATGCACTTCCCCCTGCCACATCTCCATAACTACCGACCTATTCACTCATGCTACTATTCATGTCTATGAGAAAAAAAAAAATATGTTCAATATTCACTTATCCTTCTACCCAGCAAACTGTGTCCTAAATTGAAATGTAAGTAAAAATGGCCATATACCTACCTATACATCAGGCTTTGCAGAGATGAAATCTAAATCTAGGTCCATTACACCATCCAGTAAAAATTCCCACCCCACTAAACCTCAAACTCTTAACTGCCACCAAACCTCCCACTCCTGACACTACTCCACACCCACTAGTACCTCCCACTTCTGACTCTACTCCACACACAGTAAAACCTCCAACTCCTAACATTACTCCACACCCACCAAAACTTTCCACTCCTAACATTACTCCACACCCACCAAAACCTCCCACTCGTGACACTACCTCACACTCAACAAAACCTCCCACTCCTGAAACTACATCACACCAGTGAAAAGACTCGGGTTGAAGGGTTGATGCAGGGGTTTTGCTAAGTGGGACTTTACACTTCTTAGCAGGCATCCTGGGATATTGTCAGGAGCCATAGATGTAGGGTTTATCATTTTGGAAAGTGTCAAAGGACTTGATCTAAATCAATATCAGTAAGTGACTATTGCAGGCAAAATTTCTGAAAAACATAACAACTGTCGTTGCAACAATTATAAATGAGAGAACTGCTGTGATGTTATTGCCGCTGTTACATAAAAATGAAAGGGCGTCATAAAAGACTTTCCTTTAGTATTAACTTGATAATATCTGTATTCCTCATTTAATATCAAAATTGCCCAGCTGGTCTTAAAACTGGTCCACCAAAGAAGAAAGCAAATGTTAAGTGACAACCATCAATATCCTTCAACATAAACCTGCTTGTATTTGCCTATATTTTTAATAAATAATATGCAGAATCAATCCTCTTATAATCTAGTCACTTATTGATACCCCGCATACTATCAAGGATGTTTGTGTGGTCATGGTCCATGCTTAGCACTACTTTTTTATTCTTTGCCTAAATATAGGTAAACATAAAGCAGGTTTATGTTGAAGGACATTGATGGTAGTTGCTTAACATTTGTTTTTTTCATTTGTGGACCAGTCTTAAGATCAGCAGGGTAATTTTGATATTAAATGAGGAATACAGATATTATCAAGTTAATACTAAAGGAAAGTCTTTTATGACGCCCTTCTATTTTCATGCAACAGCGGTATTAACATCATAGCAGCTCTCTTACTTATAATTGCTGCAATGCCAGTTGTTATCTATTTCAGAAATTTTTGCCTGCATATAGTTATTTATAAATACCCTGCATACTATCAAGGATGTTTATGTGGTTATGGTCAATGTCCAGCACTATTTTTTATTGAAATGGTGTTTATGGAATTATGAAAGTAACAAAGGCTTGTACTAGGTGAAAAACCGGAATGACGAACAGTTTACAATATTTTCTAAAGCCTATGGATTAACTGTTTTTCAAGATTTGTTGATCAACCATGCCTGCTTCACTAAAAAATATAATCCCTTTTGAGAAGTCTTTATAAAGGGAAAAGCTTTCTTGACATTTGGATGTAAACAGACGTGATAGTTTATCATAACCTGTCTGTCTGTCATCCATTCAAGTTTGTTATTTTAATTCTCAGATCTATGATTGGATGTGAATGTTGCTTGATTTGCATACTATGAAATTATATCTCTAAAGGTGGGAAACGGAAGCATCTGACTCTGCATATGCAAATGAGGTGGAACAGTGCTTCAGTGGTTTGGTTCAAAGTATCTCCCTTCTATATGTGGAATGGATGGTTCATTAAAGGTTTTTAATCCCTTTGAGAAGTTTATATGAAGGGCAGAACTTTTAAGATACTTGGATGCAAACAGATATGACAATTCATTACCATCTGTTTGCTTGCTATCCATTCAAGTTTGTTATTTTAATGTTCGCACTTTTCATTGGATGTGAGAGTAGCTTGATTTGCATACTATGGAATTATATCCGAAAAGGCAGGAAACAGAAGTGTTTGGCTCCGCATATGCAAATAAGGTGAAACAATGCTTTAATGGATTGGTTGAAAGTGACTTTCTTGTGTATGTGGATTGGATGGCTATTTGGAGTCAAACCATTTAAAATGAATGATAGTCCCATTTTCATTATGATCTGAAGAAGATTTTTATCAAAAGTGCTTATCGTACGGACATAAAGGGACTTTTATCTGGCCATGTTATTTTTGTTTTTTTGTTTGCTTTTATTAAATGGAGATCCAGATTTTGGAATACATTTATTTGTGGATCCTATTTTCATTGAATTCAAGGACGCCAGCTTTGGTGAACTCACTGTCTTTGCTTTTTGTCTTTCTTCTTTTCAAGGCAGTTCACCACAGTGTTGGGGGATTTCGGTTTTACTGAGTTTGCTGCTTTAATCCTCCCTCCACACATGGCTAATGATATTTCCACGACCAGGAATAAAAGTAACTATGCAAGTTTGGAATTCATCCATGGAACCAATATGGACAATATAGAAGTTAGTCTGAATCCATTATTGAATCTTCAGTTTGACACGAATGAGGCAGCTGTGCTGAATAGCACTCCAGAAGATGCAGACAATGCTAACTTTGATACCATATTTAAAGATGTTGAAGCAGTAGCTTTTAAATTAAAAAGGTTGACTTGGCAAAGGTATCATCTGGAAGCATGCCCCGACCATCGCGTAGTACCTAGGGGCATGCGTGTGAAATGTATGCCCAGCTATGGAAATCAACATCCTACTTTACTTGCAAGTTGGCAAGCCATCAATTTTGAAACCAGCTTCCGCTACATAAAGTTACTCCTTGAGTACTTTAAACCGGAAGAAGAAAAGATTGCACAGCTGATCAAAGAAAAACAGGCAGAATTAGAAAAGGTGAATCTAACCACTTATCAGATTAATAAATTGGAAACATTACAAATTAATCTGAATATTTATGAATCCAAGGTGAAAGAACAAAAGATCAAAAAATTGAATAGGGATGTTATGGATTTCAGACAGGGTAGGGTCTTTGAATGGCCCAGAGAGGAACATCCAGAAGAACAAAGATTTCAGATGTCATCTAGTAAAAGGACAAACATTATAACATCTGTTGTTAATCCTATAGAAGTACCATCGAAGGCAGATGAGGATCAAATAACCAGTCATACATCACAAGACCAACAAGTTAATGTTCTGGATGTCAATTCAGGAAATGTATCAGGAACTATGGTTACTGGAGCTATACCCAAAAGAAATGGTACACATCTTCCCCTGAATGCATCTTTGCCAATTTTTCTGAAACAGAATCAATTCAAGGGCCACAGATCACAGAGTCAAGATCAAAAAAGGAAGAAACCCTATATGGAGAAAGATCCTTGGTAGTTAATATTTCTAAACATACTCTTACACCAGCTGAGTTATCTGTTTTACAAAAAGGACTATCCTTTATTCCATCATTCAAGTCGGACCTGGATGAATTTCTCATCGATTTGAAATGTTTTGGACAAAATGTAACTTTAAAGAATATTTTTGGCAATAAACAGGAACAAAACAGCAAATTAAGGAAACCTAGCTCTTTTGTTCCAGTTAGTCATCCAGCTGTGGAACTATTCACTAGGCTCTGCACGAATGAAGTTGCAAAGCTAAGAATGGATCCTTGATTTAAGCATTATAGGAACATTACTCCTGAAGAAAAGGAAGCAATATATAGCCTGCAACAAAATCATGATGTTACCTTGAGACCAGCCGACAAAGGAGGAGCCATAGTTATGATGGACACAACGTGGTATGTAAATAAGATGAAGAGCATGTTACAAAATCCTAGAACATATATTGAGGTTCCATCTACAGCAATAACTCAAGCAATGAGTAAAATTAGCTCTTGTTTAAATGATATGGTTCTACAAAGACAGATTGATATGGATTTGTTTAATTTTCTAGATATTTACAAACCGGCCATTCCATATATAAATGGACTTCCAAAGATACATAAAGATATTCTAGAGCCTCCATTACTTCCAATAGTTTCAGGCCGAGGATAGGCCACGGAAAATGTATCTTTGTATGTGGAAAAAGAATTGAGAGCTTTTGAATTCCTATACAACAGTACTAAAAGATACAGACAATTTTCTTAATAAATTTAATAAAGCTATGGAAAATAGAGTGAATGAAGGTGATCTTTTGTTAACAACTTTAGATGTTAATAACCTTTTCACTACTATCCCAAATTATATTGGAATAGAGTCTGTTAGAAGGACGTTATCAGTTAAGAAAAATACAGCAGAAACTCGGGTTATCTGTGACCTGCTTGAATTGATCTTGGAGAATAACTGTTTATATATGGAGGAAAAAAAAACTATTTGCAGAAATGGGGGGTAGCCATGGGTACCCCCTGTGTAAATAGTTATTCCTATTTGGTTCTTGTAGAATGGGAACTACTACACATAATACATACCAACAATCCCTGGTATAGTAATATCTTATATTATGGGTGTTTTGTTGATGATCTGTTTATCCTATGGAAAGGTGATGAGGAGCAATTTAAACAGTTCCATAATTATCTTGATTTGACCACTTCTTATTTGACTTTTACATCGGATTGCTTGAGGCAAACCAATAGTTTTCTGGATGTAAGCATCAGTTTCAATGAATCAGGAAGCCTAGATTTTGAATTGTATAGAAAAAACACATGGAGGAATCATTATCTACTAAAAAGTAGTATGCATCCTAGACACATCACGAGAAACATTATGATTAATGAGACCAATAGAATTTATAAATGTTGCAATTGGGAACTAGCACGAAGTAGAGAAGTACAATTCTTACAGAAGAATCTTAGAGAAAGAGGTTATAAAGATTAGGATTTACAGCCTCACAACACAGAACTGATTAATAGGCCCAAACAAGAAGATGCCATCACTAGGTTTTCCTTGACTTATAGAACTGATAACTCACAAATCCAGAGAGTGATAAATCAGTTTTGGCCTGTTTTGACACAGGACCCACAGTTAAAGAACATTGTTGGAGAAAGGCCACAGTTTTGTTATAAGAACAAAAAGAATATAAAAAGGATATTATGTACCGATACATGAAATGTTAATCCAATAAAGGGGCGCAAAGGCACATTTATGTGTGGCAATTGTAACATCTGTACACTGATAGATAGGAGCAACCAGTTTGTACATCCAGTCACTAATAAAAAATATATATTCAATGTCAAGGCAACTTGTTTAACTTGTAATGTCATCTATTTGGCAACTTGCAAAGTTTGCCAATCTTTCTATGTAGGAAAGAGTAACCAGTTATTTAAAAAAAGAATACAAAGACATCAAAGGGACATTTGTTAATAAAGAAATGCATAATGCATTAGCTTCACATGCTGATGCGAATAGGGGACATTCATTTTTATATAAAGCAATTGAAAATATCTTTATTGGACCAAGAAAGGGTGACATTGAAAACCTAACCGAGTTAAGAGAAACAAAATGGATAATCAATCTGAGGGCTGATCAGCCCCCAGGTTTAAATAGTATCATCCCCTTAAAACCAGTATTGAAACTTAAGAGGCCGAATATAAAGAAAGAACATACCCGATCAAGAAGTTTGTCTTAAGAATGTGTATTGACATTACTTTTATCGAGCTCTCATGTTTCATAGGCCATTATGAATTTTCGTTTTTGGAATATGAATGCTGTGACAATATTCTTCATGAAATCCATATGGGACTTCCATTTATGATAGAATAGCCCCTTTATCAAATGCTTGTTTAGAAATTTGTCTCATGAACTTATGGGATCTTAGGACTTTATTTCAGATATGCCTTAGATTATAACAGCACAGAAATAAATAGAACATGCTGGAGGGACAGATTCATATCCCAGAGGCTCCCCTCACTATGGAACAAAATCCCAATCCATGTCAGACAGAGCCCCTCAATGACCATCTTCAAGAAGAATCTTGACGTTTGGATGGGAGATCGTAAATTTACCCCTGGGATCTCTTCTGTGTCACTGCTAGACAGAGGCACGGTAAACTAACCGTAAATGGGCTATCTTCTGTGACCCACTATACAGAGGCACAGTCAACTAATCTAAGAAGGGTGGTGAAAGCCAAACACACTCTGGTTAGGCTTGCAAATGCCCTAGGGCAGATAGCCTAGTATCAACCTATGAACCTATGAACTTATAAGAGGATAGATTCTGCATATTCTTTATTAAAAATATAGGCAAATACAAGCAGGTTTATGTTGAAGGATATTGATGGTTGTCGCTTAACATTTGCTTTCTTCTTTGGTGGACCAGTTTTAAGACCAGCTGGGCAATTTTGATATTAAATGAGGAATACAGATATTATCAAGTTAATACTAAAGGAAAGTCTTTTATGACGCCCCTTCATTTTTATGTAACAGCGGCAATAAAATCACAGCAGTTCTCTCATTTATAATTGCTGCAATGACAGTTGTTATGTATTTCAGAAATTTTGCCTGCATATAGTCACTTATTGATACCCCGCATACTATCAAGGATGTTTGTGTGGTCATGGTTCATGCTTAGCACTACTTTTTTATTCTTTGCCTAAATATAGGCAAATACAAGCAGGTTTATGTTGAAGGATATTGATGGTAGTCGCTTAACATTTGTTTTCTTCATTTGTGGACCAGTCTTAAGATCAGCTGGGTAATTTTGATATTAAATGAGGAATACAGATATTATCAAATTAATACTAAAGGAAAGGCATTTATGACGCCCTTTCATTTTTATGTAACAGCGGCAATAACATCACAGCAGTTCTCTCATTTATAATTGCTGCAATGACAGTTGTTATCTATTTCAGAAATTTTTGCCTGCATATAGTTATTTATAGATACCCTGCATACTATCAAGGATGTTTATGTGGTTATGGTCAATGCCCAGCACTATTTTTTATTGAAATGGTGTTTACGGAATTATGAAAGTAACAAAGGCTTGCACTAGGTGAAAAAACGGAATGACGAACAGTTTACGATATTTTCTAAAGCCTATGGATAACTGTTTTTCAAGATTTGTTGATCAACCATGCCTGCTTCACTAAAAAATATAATCCCTTTTGAAAAGTCTTTATAAAGGGAAAAGCTTTCTTGACATTTGGATGTAAACAGACATGATAGTTTATCATAACCTGTCTGTCTGTCATCCATTCAAGTTTGTTATTTTAATTCTCGGATCTATGATTGGATGTGAATGTTGCTTGATTTGCATACTATGAAATTGTATCTGAAAAGGTGGGAAACAGAAGCGTCTGACTCTGTATATGCAAATGAGGTGGAACAGTGCTTCAATGGTTTGGTTCAAATTATCTCCCTTGTATATGTGGAATGGATGGTTCATTAAAGGTTTTTAATCCCTTTGAGAAGTTTATATGAAGGGCAGAACTTTTAAGATACTTGGATGCAAACAGATATGACAACTCATTACCATCTGTTTGCTTGCTATCTATTCAAGTTTGTTATTTTAATTTTCACACTTTTGATTGGATGTGAGTGTAGCTTGAGGAATTGTATCCGAAAAGGCGGGAAATGGAAGTGTTTGGCTCTGCATATGCAAATAAGGTGAAACAGTGCTTTAATGGATTGGTTGAAAGTGATTTTCTTGTGTATGCGGATTGGATGGCTATTTGGAGTCAAACCATTTAAAATGAATGATAGTCCCATTTTCATTATGATCTGAAGAAGATTTTTATCAAAAGTGCTTATCGTATGGACATTAAGGGACTTTTATCTGGCCTTGTTATTTTTATTTTTTTGTTTGTTTGCTTTTATTAAACGGAGATCAAGATTTTGGAATATATTTATTTGTGGAGCCTATTTTCATTGAATTCAAGGACGCCAGCTTAGGTGAACTCACTGTCTTTGCTTTTGTCTTTCTTCTTTTCAAGGCAGTTCACCACAGTGTTGGGGGATTTTGTCTGCGGTGGTGGTGCTGCGGTAGCGTTGTCACCTCACAGTAAGATATTGTCCCGTTCGATTCTCAGTTAGAGCATCTTCTGTGTGGTGACATGCGTGAATGGGCGGTCCTTCATTGAAGGTTGTGCGTCAGGCCCGGCAAGTCGGCACGTAAAAATCTACTGCCAATCATTAGTGGACCGGAGTTCCGCTGTGGCGACCCTTAACCAGGAAAAGCCAAAAGACACAAAAATAGAAAACTAGGCTCTCTCTACAGGATCAAGCTCTTCTTCTCTCCTGCAGCTAGAATACCTATTGCTCACACACATCTAATTTCTACTCTCCTCTATGACTCACCCAAATATACCAATATGTCTAAAAACAACCTTAATAAAATGGAAAACTCCTACAATAACATAGCCAGATTTGCTACAGGTAACCCTTTCAGAACCCACCACTGTTTCAATCTAAAGCAGCTAGGATGGCTTGAATTACAAAATCAGCTTAAATTCCACCAACTGACCATTGCCCATAAAACCCTTTAACAACCTACCAATACCCCTATACTATCTACCCTCATTACCCCCAACAACAATCTAAATACCTTACCATCATCACATAAACTTCTTGTAAATATTTGTAAATTAAACAACAGGGCTGGTAACTCTCTTTTCTCTAATGCTGTTGGAAATTCCTGGAACCTTCTTCCTAAAAAACTTTCCTCTCTTCCCTCTATATCACTCTTTAAAACCAAATTGAAACTTTTCCTCAGAACACACTGGTTGTGCCCCTGTACTAAACCTGACTGATCAGCTAGCTCTTCTTACTTGGTTCAACCTACCCACCTCTTCTCAGTAATCAAGTTCCTTTTCTTAATAACAACTTACCTTGTCCTTCTATACTATTACTTACGTCTTTAGAATCTCATTAAGGAGACTACTTTTACTAATATATTGTATAATTTCAGCTCCTACTTTTTCTTTATGACTACATGTATACTAATATATTGTGTAATTCAGCTGCCATCTTTTTCTTTATGATGTATTGCAACTACATTTTGTATTGTACTAATTGTATCTGTATATTTTGCACTATGTTATGAACGAATTAACTCTTTGATTATTCTCTGTACTGCACCTGCAATGTTCATTGTATACATTAATTTGTGTATATTTAATTTTGTTTGTTTCCTCTGAGCTTATCTCCCCGGGCCTCTACTGAAAATGGACATATATCTAGTTAGACTAGCCCGGCCAACAAATGTAAAATAAAATACATAAATAAATAAAGAAAGAAATAAGATAACCTCATATACAATTCCAGTTATGTGCTCCATGGATCATGGTGACTGGAAAATGATTTTTCAGACCTCAGTACTATAAGATTAAAACAAATGCTGGTCTTCTATCCCCCTCCTGATATTGCTCTTGGTTATGTTCTGAGGTTGATGTGAAGTACCAGACTCAGGCAGTTCTTGCAATTCAGGGCTTGCAGGCAGTATCTCCATCAACTGAGCCATGGTATTCCATGGGACAGCGAATGTTTTAATCATACTAGGTAGCTAATCTTTCAAATAAGTGGGTAAAGTAACTTGAATCAAAGCCGTTTGGTTCTGCATTCCTTAACAACTTCCTGAAAAAGCTGACTTGTCCTAGTATCCCTGATCTTACAGACTTTATACCAGGGAAACCATATAGCTGCCAAGACTTGCTCCTTCATTGAGTAAGCTTCAAACCCTAAAATTATATTTTTCAGGTGCATTGTCAGGACGGATGTGCTAAATTAGAAATTCTATGAATTTCTCCAGGTTGACTGCAGACCTCAGGAGATTCAATCACCTTGCAAGGTACAGAACCATAAAATGAGCATAATCATTAGCTTCTAAGTGCTTAGGAACACCCACAAAACAAAGATTCTTCCTCCAGGCTGGCCTGTGCTCCTGTTTGTCTTTCTTGAAGAAAATTCAGCTTTGCCTCAGTGTTAGAGATTTGAGCTCATAACAGACTAAGACCTAAAGAGAATATGTCTTATACCCCTCACTTAATCTCTCTTAACCTCAACTCAATACTTTTACAAATTTCATCCCCTCAACAAATGTGTTTATTTAGTGAAAGTTATATGCTGTATTACAATGTAATACATTCTTCTGATTGCTTCCAGAATGTAAAGAAATCTACTGCCATTAGCACTAAGTATATATTATATTACACAATGATTTCACCTCTCTTATATTTATCTACTCTAAATACCACTTAAAAGCATAATCATAAATCTATATACAAATGCACACCTTAATGTTTCCTTTCATACCTTGCTCTAAGTTTCCCATTTTTTTTATCCCTTTTCTGTTTTTGATGTTACAAAATAATGATTCTGACAAAAAGATAGAGAAGAGAATTATAAATTTGGACTAAGTTGACAAAAAAACCCTGTTTAAACAAAGAAACTATAAGATTATGCCCCCCTCTCTGAGAAAAAAAATATACATTAGATGCATGGTAGAGTCTTTTGATTTGTAGCATCCTAAACGTGATTTAATTGGAAATGCCATTTGCTCGCTGACCTTTACATAATAACACGTGATGTTTACTGATAATATCAAAGCCATTGGGTACTTTTGTCTCTTCTGCTAATGTGTTGCTGCCTGTTTAAGTTTATTTGATTTACCGTGAAATTTTTCTTTGCTATATCATATGGTCAACTACCTTCACTTTTCCAGAATGAAGCCACTTTCTATGCAAGCTGTTAAACAGCAGAAACATTAACAAAACAAATTTTCTTAGTTGTGTCACATGTCATGCAGCTGTTAAAAATGAGCGCACTCATAAATCAAAAATTCTAGTAAATTTAGCCTGCAGGTACTTACTACCAAATTGCTGAAGAGTTTCCTAAAATCAAATTTAGTCTTTTTAAACTGTCATTAATTTATATTTAAATTTATGTCAGCCAGGAATTTTACAAAGCATCGACATTTATAACATGTTGCCACTTGATAAGTGCTGGCAACTGTAAGTTCTTCAAGTATAAAGTGTGCATTATATCATGCAAATCGAATAAAATGTATCATTATTTAAAACTCTAATATTCAACACATAAGATCTAGAATATAACTTAATTGCAGAGTAAATTATATTAAATATTCAGTTAAAGGAAAACCTGCAGTTGTATTGCTCAAGTTCCTTCTTGCGAGTTATTTTGTGGCATAGTAATAATAAATAAATGAATAAATAAACAAATAAATACATTATTCCAATCACCATTTCAGTTTGTGTGGAAGGTCAGAGGACTAACAATATTTGTGATTAGAGGCACCAGCACTAGCAAGCAAACATGGGAAAGAAATGATAAGATGTTAGCATGCCTTCCTGTCTAGAAGAAGATGGTGTGGGAGCATGCGTGGGGTATACTTAATGGTCAGTAGTACTTGAGGACAATAGGGAACACTGGCAGAGATAGTACTTAGCATGGTGGTAACAGGAAAAGTTTAAGATATGCACCATTATAGAAGCAAGGCATGCCATCTCACGGTATATGAATTGTACATCCATGCCTGAGGCATACTCTACACACTATGGGATGTAGGACTAAATTGTTTCCCAAAACAGCACTGAAGGCAGCCTGTAGAGTATTGTGGTCTTTTTTACTTCCTGCTTTCCAGTCTTATTAATCGAGCTACCTACTACCCCAGTTTGGGAGATGCTGGTAGTCTAGGAATGGAGATGGACTGACAGAGTAAGCAGCAGAAAATGAGGATTGGCAAGAGATGACTGATTGCCGTAGGGACACCTGACATCCAGGTTATAGGCATTAGTTATTGCTGGAGCTTTGAGTTTCACAACAGGGCATAACATAATGAAAAATGTGGTTCCCTTCTATACTGCTTTGGAGTACTTTTTTCTGTTTGACTACAGTTTGTTGGTGCTGGCATGCACTGTTTTCCCTGGTCCCGGCAAGGCAAAGTTTTGAAGAGTACTTATATAATACAAAGACATCAAACATCCAATGTGATGGTATAAAACAACATCAAATTATGTGATGAGAAATGCATGCCTCTCAGCTTATAAAACAAAACAACCAAATTAGTATGGAACTTGTGAATACTACGAGAAACAATAAGTCTACCTATGAGTACAAGATAGCCACTGACACTGCAGACAATGATAAGTTTTTTTAGGCATGTAAGTAAAATGTAAAATAACATTCCATGCTCTGAAGTCACTGTGACTGGCACTACTCACATTGAGCCAGAATCCATAAATGCCTTCTTGACTATTAATTTCAGTTCGAGTTTCACTCCCTCTGTTATAACTTTAGGCCCCATACCAATTCTGTCCAAATCCCTCATCAGTAATATCAACCAAGCATAAACTACTCTCTCAACAAAACAAAAAAATGACACTTTCATGGACCCAGTTATCATATGATCTGCTTACAGGAAACCTTAAAGTGTCTCCCAGCCATACCTTTCCCAAAAATCATCAGTTGTGGTATCTTCATAAAATATGCGCCTGAATAATGAAGAAGCACCAATGTCAGCATCCCCCTCCCTAAGTGTAGCCCCTCTGCTGACCAAGTATGTCTCCAGTATTGTCAGAAAATACTTCTACTTCTCTCATCTCTTCTGCCATGCTTCTTTTCCAGAGTCTCATGCTTCATAATTCCCCTTTACTTTACGCTGATTTTCTCCATTATAGAATACAGTGCTCCATTTGGCATGTATATCTCTGAACATCTCTTCAAACTAGTAACACCACTGCATTTGATAATTGAATAATCCAATGATTAAAATACATTCGTATTTGTATAGACTGAAAACCATGACCTTATTTTTCATAGCCTATAAAATCCCAAAAAATGACCCATGCCTTGACTTCCAAGCTATCTCAAACTCTATCTGTGCCCTCCATTTTTCTTGAAAAGAATAACTCCTCAGTTAATATCCATTCCAAAGAACTAGTTCTATAGGAAAACAAACAAACAAACAAAAACAAGCAAACAAAAAAAAAAAACAAAAAACAAATCCTGATTCCCCGCCACCCTCACCTAAGGAAAAAATGCATATCATACAATGTAATTCTCTGCCAACATTCAAACTTCATTTAAATGAATGTATGAGGATCCTCTACATTCCTGACTATGCATTTGTAACTATGCCAAACAAAGCATTATCAGTTCTTGATCCTATCCTTTCCTTCTCTTCTTTCATTCCTCTTTTTTTCTCCAATTTCTTCCTATTTCCCTTACATCTTCCTTACTCTAAGCTAAAATACTCTGTATATACATCCCAGATTAAATAGGTTCTCCCATCATATTTTGGATAATCAGCTCAACATCAAGTGCTCCTTTTCTATGGCTTTATTAGATAAACCATGGTTGAAATATCTTTGCCATATTATAAATCAATGAACTTATAAACAAACCAATGCAACTGCAAAATATATTTTAAAGCTGTTTGTTAAAGAAGGCAAAACATGTTAAATAGTGAACATAATGTATATCAATTAGACTAGCTGTACACATGGAAGCTCCAGGAGTAGGTGGTAATGCGTATAGCACTATTACATCCCAGAAAGGAAAAGAGTTACTGGTAGTAGATAATTACATCTACTACCTAGAAAGATGCAGGGAAAACAGAAGGTACTGGGGTTGTAGGTGTTAACTAACAGAAATTACTATATGGCTGTAGAATTTGTGAAAGCCATGGCTAGACTTCTTAAAGTGTAGAGTCATTTGTTATGTTAAGCGATTACAAAACATGTTCACATGACAATCCCTACAATCCCTGTTTAACACTATAAGTAGAGGTGTTGCACATATGTATCTCATTTGAACACTTTACACTGACTTTTCCCTTGTCTATTATCGTTGTTCTGAAACGTCAGTTATGTGAGGTTTCGTTTATGTAAGCTGTCGTTGTTCAGGTCTCGTTGTTCTGAGTGTCGATCTTCTGAAGTGTCGAAATTCTAAAGTACATCTATATATATATATATATATATATATATATATATATGCAGAACATTTGGGGGAAGGAGAGAGAGAGTGGAAGAAAATGAAAACAGAAATTGTGATGGGATAGGTGGTGGAAAATGACCTCTTAAAATTGTTTAATTTCCTTCTTCAACCTCTAAAATCAGTTAAAACCTCCTGTCTCATCTTCACGCTACACCATCCCTAAAGCTCCTCATTTTGCATTTATCTCCTGTTCTTTCATATCTCTCATTACTGAACACAGATAACTACATCAAATGACACGTGAAAGAAAACAAAAGCTGGATAAACGCCTGGTATACACCTCAAGCGAAAAAAAATGAAAAGACCAGTGGTTAGACCACAGCTGAAGATAAAAATGGAATAATCCACGTCAGGAAATAAATCACTTGCAGCTTCACAATAGTGCCCTTTATAAAACCAAAAGTTGTAACTGAGATGTAGTAGTCAAGGTAGGAAACGGTTCACTTGCAGTTTCACACCACTTTATTAAACAAAAGTAAGCGCTTTCGCGATCTAAGTCAGCTGATCGCTTCTTCAGACTCATAAAAACAGTTAAAACATTGGTATTTAAAATATGGTTCAACCAATGAAAACACATATAAAACTATGACATAGACTAATTAAAATTGCATACATCAGTACATTAATTTGCTTTATATTCTGCATAAGATGAAATAAAATATACATATAACAGACACATTTTATGTAATAATCCATATTACTTAATGTTTTAGTGGTCTGGATTTTAAAAAGGTTTCAAGGAAACAGCATTGTTCAATCCAGGGGACCTATCTGCCTGAAGTAATAAAATCCATCTTTGTTCTGCTTCCTCTACCTTATTCCTTATATCACCTCCCCTCTTACTTTTATTTATTATTTCTAAAACCATGAAATTAAAAATATGTTTCCTATCTTCTTCTTCCACATGTTTTGCTAAAGCACTTGTGTCTTTTTTATTTCTTATATCTCTAAGGTGTTCAAGGATACGTTCCTTTAGACACCTGTTGGTTTTGCCTATATAAAAGGCATGACAGACAGTGCAGAAGCTGAAATAAACCAAATTTTGTGTTCTGCAGTCAGCATAAAAATCTATATCAATTATAAATCCTAGTGTAGGATGTTTATATGCAGATTTATTGTATAAATAGTCACATGCTGTACAATTTCTGCAAGGAAAAGTCCCCTGCCTATCAGATAGGATCATTCTTTCATTGTTTCTGGATTTATAACACAGTTGCCTTTTTAAGGACCTCTTATTTCTAAAAGAAAAGCTGGGTCTGTCTTCTAACAATTCTCTCAAGTCAGGATCCGACAATAAAACATTCCAATTCTTTTCAAAAATATTACAGAACCTTCTGATGTCACTTGAATAAGTTATAGGGAATCTAACTTTAAAATCATGACTTTCCTTGCTTTTAACATCTTCTATAGTATTTGAGAAGAGCGGTTTACATCTCCCATCCCTATTTTCAATGGTATATTTAGAGCTTTTGTTTATGTCTTTCTTACTATAACCTCTGTTTAAGAAGTCTTTCTCTAATATAGTCATTGTCTTCACAAAGCCTTCATCTGTATTATGTAAGCGGCTTATTCTCATATATTGTCCTTTCACTACATTTTTGTGCACAAATGTTGGATGCATACTAGTCTTATGTAAGATACTATTTCTCCATGTAGATTTTCTATACATCCCTGTTGTAAGTTCATCTAACGCTGTCTTCTTAACCAAAACATCTAGGAACTCAATAGAGTCCCTGGAATATTGACTAGTGAATCTTAAAAATTCAGTGGTGCTATGTAAGTACTCCACCATCTCTTGCAACTCTTCACTAGTACCATCCCATAACAGGAAGACGCCATCTACAAAACGTATATACCATACAATTTTGCCAGCATATTTATTGCTAGCACTTAATACATGATCTTTTTCCCATGCAGCCAGTGCTAAGTTGGCATAGCTGTTAGCACAAGCCGTACCCATTGCTACACCAACTTTCTGTAGATAAAACTTGTCATTGAATATAAAGACATTATTTTCTAGGACAATATCAAGCAACTCACATATCAAATTAATCTTAGTGCTTTGAAAAACTTGTTTCAAGGTCAGAATATCACGTATTTTCTCAATACCCGCATACTGATGTATGCAATTTTAATTAGTCTATGTCATAGATTTATATGTGTTTTCATTGGTTGAACCATATTTTAAATACCAATGTTTTAACTGTTTTTATGAGTCTGAAGAAGCGATCAGCTGACTTAGATCGCGAAAGCGCTTACTCTTGTTTAATAAAGTGGTGTGAAACTGCAAGTGAACCGTTTCCTACCTTGACTACTACATCTCAGTTAAAACTTTTGGTTTTATAAAGGGCACTACTGTGAAGCTGCAAGTGATTTATTTCCTGACGTGGATTATTCCATTTTTATCTTCAGCTGTGGTCTAACCATTGGTCTTTTCATTTTTTTTTTTTTAACTACATCAAATGAACTAAACAACTAGTATTAACATTGGCCTACTACCAATGTTAAAGATTCTACAACTATATCATGGTTCTGGTAACAACAATCTCAATGTCTCTAAGTCATCATACTGTCAACAGTATACATATTGTACTTCATATACCAATTTTTTTTATTTGTAAGCAGTTTAATTTATGTCATATGGAGCATTTCTGCCCAGGCCTCCACTGGAAATCTGTCTGCATGCTCAGTCATTCGTTCCCACTAATCAAAAGGCAGTACATAAATGAATAAAATAAATTAGTGCATTATCTAAGCCAACACTATCTTATTTGCCTTGACAGTGGAGTACAGTTGCATAATTCTACCAGTGTGGCTATAAGCCTTTAAGCTTATGCTTTTTAATGATCATTAAGTTCATAAGATACCACAACTTAGCTTCCAAAATGAATATTTATTGCACACTTCTAGGATCTCAGTATTACTGCCTTCACAGGAAGTAGTTAAACATACATCCCTATCCTTTCTATAACAAGTAAAATAAATTAATTACCCTATTAAATAACATTTAAAAAGCGCTTGCTAAAAATACAAAAATTGATAAATCACTGCATACCAGGTCAGGTCTTTATTAAGACCCTGTGGATGAACAGCATAATATTGTACAATAACACACATCTCTTTGCTCATGATTACACTATCTAATGGATGAAAATACAGATTGCCTGAAATAATAAGATGCTGGAATGACTGGAGCAGGAGATTACGAATCAATGTAAGGTTATGGAACAAAAATTAGACTTTTGTTTAGATCAGGAAATGAGTCAGAAATTGTTGCAGAATGAGGAACATTTGATTAAATATAAAAAGAAAAAAATAGAATGCAGTTTAAGAGACTATAAAACAATACTGCAGTTCCATGTTTTAAAACAAACAACACAAGTGAAGGTGGATCAGTGGTCAGTTGATTGGAAAGGGAGCATGAAGGAGAAAGTAGAGAGTCCTTTTGACAGGAGAAATGTTTCATGGTTACAAATTCAACAAATAGAAATGCAATCCCATATA
Source organism: Protopterus annectens (assembly GCF_019279795.1). Classification (NCBI taxonomy): domain Eukaryota; kingdom Metazoa; phylum Chordata; order Ceratodontiformes; family Protopteridae; genus Protopterus; species Protopterus annectens. The sequence continues at coordinate 227,183,527 of NC_056744.1, forward strand.
TACATTTGGCAAGAAAAGCCAAAGAGAAGGGATGATAAACATTGTGAGGAGGAAAGATATGGATCCGACAGACGTATTAAGTGAGGCTGAAGTACAACAAGTTTTAGTGGAAAACAACAATATTGACAAGAAAAAAAAATGGAATAAAGGCCAAAGGTGGTAGAAAAGTATATTTTTCTAATTGTGTTCTACTTAGTGATTTACTGTTGGATTTTTAATTGGACAAAACAACATTAAATAAAGTAATGGACAGAAGTAAGTTTGACTTAATAAATATTTCAGGATTCTTAATAATGAGTACACAGGTGAATGTTTTGTGTTTAGGACTTAAATGTGTACCAAACATTTACCTAAGTGGCATGTGTTATGTATAGAATAGTATTAATTTGTAAATAAAATGCATTTGAAGCATTTCTTTTTTAGTAATAATAATAATAGAACTAATAAGGATTTAGATGAAGTTAATAATTTACTGATGATAGACTGTTTTTGTGGATCAGAAGGTGGATTTTATTTATGTGTGTTGGATGACCAGGGTCTGTTTAAAGGGTATATTCCCCTGGAAATTCCTATGAATTTTAAAGCAAAATTTACCCCAATAATGAAAATATGAATATGTTGTATTGTGTTATAGAGAATGAATGGTATGTGTTTTAAAAAAAGGTGCAAGGAATCAACAGTCATTTTTATAATTAAATGAGTTATCTAATAGAAATGATTTAGTAATTACACCATCTGATAAAAGCAGGGATATTGTTGTTATGAATGCAATGATTTTATGATACGTTTATCTTGCATTTAAAATGTCCTACAACTTATTAAGTAATAAGTAGAAAAGATTACATGACTTTTATTAAGAATATAAGAAACTTGCTAATAAGGTTTTATGGTCGGAATTTTTATTTTGAATTCCTCACTTTTTATTTCATACCAAAAATTCACAAAAGTGTGGGTAATCCACCAGGAAGGCTTATAGTAAGTGGATGTCAAGGTTTGTTAGAAAATGTGGGTAGGATTATTAATACTTTTTCTATTAAGATATATGCAGAAGTTGGGCTCTTATTGAAAGGATATTATATAACTTTTGCAAAGAATAATTATTTTGAAATAGAAGAATGAGTACTACTGGGCAGTAGTAGATGTTAATTCATTATATACTAGCATTAGACATTGTAATGGTATGGAGGCTTTGGATTATTTCATGTCCTAATTCCTCCACAGCATATATTTGTGAACTAGTATATGTTTGTCCATTTATTCAGAGGCTCTTAGTAAAGACCCAAATTGGTATGCAGTGATTAATTAATTTTGTATTTTTACCAAGAGCTTTCTAAATGTAATTTTTATGGGATAATTGATTCATTTTAGTTATTCTAAAAAGATAGCGATGTATGTTAAACTACTTTCTGTGAAAGCAGTAATTCCAAGGAGTTTGAAGTGTGCAATAAAGATTTATTTTATTTTGGACTTAAGTTGCAGTTTCTTATAGCTTTTCTTTAGTGGTTGTTTCAATTCATTAAGTTCATTTTCATTATACAGTCTAATTATTTGGACTTTCTCATACTCTCAGTCCTTAATTGCATCTATATTAATATAGTATCTATACTGTTTTTCTCTTTCCTGTATTTCTGAGGAATGGAGAAAAAGTGTTTTGGTACCAATTTTTATGAATAAGGGTGATGTGCAGAGCTGTAGTAACTACAGAGGGATTAAACTGATCAGTCACAGCATGACATTATGGGAAAGAGTAGTGGAAGCTAGGTTAAGAAGGGAGGTGATGATTAGTGATCAGCAGTATGGTTTTATGCCAGGAAAGAGCACTACGGATGCGATGTTTGCTCTGAGAGTGTTGATGGAGAAGTACAGAGAAGGTCAGAAGGAGTTGCATTGTGAGGAGTTGTGGTATTGTATTAGGAAGTCAGGAGTGTCAGAGAAGTATGTAAGAGTGGTACAGGATATGTATGAGGGTAGTGTGACAGCGGTGAGGTCTGAGGTGGGAGTGACGGATGCGTTTAAGGTGGAGGTGGGATTTCATTAAGGATCAGCTCTGAGCCCTTTCTTATTTGCAATGGTGATGGACAGGTTGACAGTCAAGATCAGACAGGAGTCCCCGTGGACAATGATGTTTGCAGATGACGTTGTGATCTGTAGTGAGAGTAGGGAACAGGTGGAGGAGACCCTGGAGAGGTGGAGATATGCTCTAGAGAGAAGAGGAATGAAGGTCAGCAGGAATAAGACAGAATATATGTGTGTGAATGAGAGGGAGGATAGAGGAATGGTGAGGATGCAGGGAGTAGAGGTGGAGAAGGTGAATGAGTTTAAATACTTGGGATCAACAGTTCAGAGTAATGGTGAGTGTGGAAGAGAGGTGAAAAAGAGAGTACAGGCAGGATGGAGTGGGTGGAGAAGAGTGTCAGGAGTGATTTGTGACAGATGAGTACCAGTAAGAGTGAAAGGGAAGGTCTACAAGAGGGTAGTGAGACCAGCTATGTTATATGGGTTGGAGACAGTGGCATTGACAAAAAGGCATGAGTCAGAGCTGGATGTGGCAGAGTTAAAGATGTTAAGATTTGCACTGGGTGTGATGAGGGTGGACAGGATTAGGAATAAGTATATTAGAGGGTCAGCCCAGGTTGGAAGGTTTGGAGACAAAGCCAGAGAGGCAAGGTTATGTTGGTTTGGACATGTGCTGAGGAGGGATGCAGAGTATATCGGGAAAAGGATGCTAAGGATGAAGCTGCCAGGTAACAGGAAAAGAGGAAGGCTTAAGATAAGGTTCATGGATGTGGTGAGAGAGGACATGCAGGTGGTTGGTTTGACAGATCAAGATGCAGAGGACATGAAGAATTGGAAAAAGATGATCCACTTTGGCGACCCCTGACGGGAGCAGCCGAAAGAAGACGATGACTGTTTTTCTCTTTCCTACTCTGTGTATTTATGTATGCATGTATATCCTTTGCCTGTGTGTGCATTGACTTGTATTAGTTTGGATGAGATTCAGAGCTGTTGTATTTTTCAATTTATTTTAATTATGCTTAGAAGTCTAAGAGATGATAGAATTTATCTACAACATTTTTACATCACCAGTGTACTTTGTCATATATTTTCACAACTGAACAATTTACTATTATTCTAGGAAGTGCCAATATCACCTGTAGCATTTACTAATCTGACTTTGCTGTATTAAGATTTACCCTTGTCATACTGACACAAAATTTACTTTCAACTTTAAGTGCTTATGACATGAATATTATGCATAATTTAAAGTGAACCACAGCAATGTTAAACAATTATTTGAAATTATATTTAATTGTTTCAAATGAATGCATTCTGATTAAGACATTTGTGTGCAAGATTAAAAAGTTAAATGATTCCAAAAGTAAACTGTAAATTAAGTCTAAAAGAGAAATTACTTCCACTGAAATATGAAACATGGGTTCACTTGATGTTACTTCAGTGACTTCTGTAAAAGGACTCAGCACATAACTACAAAAACCTAAAAATCCAAAAACAAAAACAATTTATAACAAACAATTTCATTCTTCTGTGCCAGAAAATACAGTTCCAAATAGCCCACTACTGTTAAGGTGAAGAATTTGTCACCCAGCATCGAGAACTGCAGTAGGCATCACCCTGCACAGGGGAGGGCCATCAATAGACCCAAGAAATACAGACCCATACATCTGACCAGTGACAGAATTATCATGAAATGATTAGTAATGACATACCTTTAATCCTGCTAGTCCACAGGTTGAAGGTTACACACAATCTCTGGATGAAGTATATGATCAAAAATTCTTTGAAAAAGTCAAGGCACAGCAGACACAGTAAACAAATAGAAGTAACCAGAAATCTCTCACCATTCCATCCAATGCCATATTCAAGGGAAACTTCATCTACCCTACTGTACACTGGGACACTTACACAACTCCAAACTTAGAGGCCTTTAGATTACTGGACTTTGTAAACACAGACACCTTGGAGCAGATAGTCCACATGCCCATGAGGTTTGCAAATATACTCAATCTAGTTCTCAAAAAGATGGGAGAATGCTGTAACCCTGTGTAGTGTTCTCTCTGGTATGGTTATACCACAAAGCCATTTCATTTGTAATAAAAATCAATTCTGTATCCTTGACTAACCCCATAATATTCAGGAACTATAAGGCAAATGTCCTACTACTAAGTGATAACCTGTCAAAATTTCAAGTCCCCCAAATCCCTAAGAACATAGCTGTCAGTGTGAAATTTTTCACTGAAACCCTGTACAATCACTTCAATAATTGCATAGTGATAGCTGTGCCTACCAGAAATAAGGCCAAAGATAACTCAAAAATCAAACCACCCTGGTGGAATCCAAACATAAGCAGTTGTACAACAAAAGGAAAAAGTCATAGCCAAGATAAGAAATGCTATGCCCATCATGATAAAAATCCTCTCATCAATCTAAACAAAGAACTAAAGGGTAATTAAGTCAACTAAAGCCATATTTGAGATAAAGATAGACTTCAAGGCAAAGGACAACCACAACACTTTCTTTAACTATGTCCGAAACCTCAATGTCAGCAAATAGCCATGTGCAGAAATGACTGTAAATCCAACCATCTACATGGAGCTGGAAGATATAGCAAATGTGCTGCGTTAACAGCAGCACCTACTTTATCCTGTCTCTGTCTCTCTCTCTCCAGCTGTCCCCAGGAAATCCCATCAAACAATACCACCCCGAAATATCACAAGGGATTAGATCCTAGATGCACCATGTAATGCCAAAAACGTTTCATTGATGTGCACTGATAATATTCCAGAATGCCTCTTACACAGCCTAAAATATGACCTATCAGGACTGTTTAACCATAGCTTATATGCAAATAGAGAACCACAACAGTCATCACTCTGCACAAGGGAGGGCCATCAGTGGACCCAGGAAATACAGACCCATTTGTCCGAGTAGACTCATATGCAAAAACATGGGAAGAATTATCAAGAAATGATTAATAATGCCATGGAAGACTTTCAAACACTAGACCAACCCAGTTTGGCTTGATCAAGGGCAGATTGTGCCTACTTGGTTTGATGGACTTCTTTGTCAATGTCACCAGTGCAACAGATGAGGGCAAATGATACATACTTTCTACTTTGAGTTGACTAAGGCATTTAATAAAATACCCCATTCAGACATTGTAAACAAATTAATGGAAATAGGATACAGGATATAGGCATAAAACACTGTTATAAGCTGGATAGCCAGCTGGCTCTCAGACAGGAGCCAGGAAGTTAGTATAGGTGAGACCACTTCCACAAAGAGGCTAGTCACTAGTGGAGTCCCTTAAGGCTATGTACTGGGTGTGCTCCTTTTTAGCATGAACTTCTTGGAAGTTAAAACCAATGCCAAGTACCTTTGGTTGACAAGTATATAGATGATTGCAAACTATGAAGCAGTCATTAAATGTCACAAAGATACTAACATCCTACAGGAAGGATTGTAAGGCAAATGACTGGTACCAAGGCAATGGCTTAAAATGTAATGCCAATAAATGCATAATAGTTCCACTGGGGAAGTCAGCCCCCCTAGGAAAGTACCTCAATGACAACACACTCCTAAGAGCAGAACCAGTAGGCAGGGACTTAGGTACATATGTGGATAATAACCTGAATTTTGACCAGTATGTGTATAAGGTAGTAAGAACATCTTTCTATGTTGCTCAGCTTATAAGCAAGGTCATGGCATCTAGGCCTAAGAAAGTCATTGTTCTACTGTTGTTGGCACTTAATTAGGTACATCACTGAGTACAGTGTCCCCTTCAGTGTGTATCCAACCAGGCACATGCATCAACCGGAAAGTCAACAGAGGTTCCTCACAAAAATAATTTAGGGCATAAACAGCATGTACTATGCAGAATGCCTCAAAGGCTTATCTCTACACTCTTGTTTCCTAGAAACTGTTGAGAGGTGATCTATGCCTGGCATACAGGCAGGAACGGCCTTAGGTCATCTGGTGCCCTAGGCAAAAGGGCTCCATAGTGCCCCCTATCGGTGCCCCCATCCTGGTCTACCTACACCAAATAAATACTGGAAAAGTGCCCCTGCTATAGTGGTGCCCTAGGCAGCCGCCTAGTTGGCCTATGCCTAAGGCCGGCTATACATACAGGGCATCCTTGGATCCCACTCTGATGGACCTTTTGCATGCCTGCAAAATGAATAACATCAGAGTTATTCAATCTTGAGATTTAACCTTTGTTTGCAACATGAATAGGATTTGTTGATGGGACAGGTATGTGCCTCAGAGCATTTGCCTTCTCTGGAATGTGCTTCCTATCCATGTGAGGCAGAGCTCTTCCCTGATCATATTCAAAAAAAAAAAAAACAACATGGACCAGTGGATGGGAAGTCAGAAATATACCTTGGGTCTAGCACCTATGTCTCTAATGGACAGAAGCAGCCTGTAAATCTTTCCCTGGCTTACTTATACACTTAAAATAACCTCCAAGTCAAATAAACTTGCAGGATACATTTGGATACCTGGCAAGGCTTATACAGGCCTCTGGGGTCATTATCCTAATATAAACCTATGGACCTACAAAATAATTTCTATGGCAAATTAACAGAATCCTCAGAAATACTGCTGGTCCACTGAGCTCAGACTAAACATGATTCAGATGCAACTTCCAGTTGCAGATATAACAGAAACAATGAGCACAACCAAGACATGACTGTTCTTTAAGTGGAGATGTTGATAATAGCAGCAGGCAAGACCATACAGAAGCTGTCTATCTAAATTCAAATTGTGGCATCCCTGAATCCAGCAAGTGTCATACCAAGACATGGCCCATACTATCCTAGCAACAATGTAACTTTAAGCAATTGTGAAAAGAAATATACTCAGAATGAGAAATAATTTATAAAATTGTCTGACATAGTTTTGTTATGCAGACTGCTGCCACTGTCAAGGACTGTTAAGTTAGAAAGTTAACTGCTTGTATCTCTAAATATACATTCCCTGTTCAAAAACATCTGTCACTGTTATTATGAGATCATTGTCCACGCAATCAAATCCTTTAGCTTAGCCCAAAAGTAAAGCATCCAATAACAGTTCACTATCAAGTATATTTTGAACTGTATTCAGATCAAACTGCTGATTAGTTTACACTGAATATGTGTTAAGACAGACCCAACACACTACTCCCAGAATTTCTTGCCTGTTTTCAATGAAATTCTATTCATCAACTTTATTTAAAGGTAAAGTGTCACATGCATAACAATAGATTGTCACTTGTTTTTCTTCTTTTTCTTTGTAAACAGAGAAGGAGATCTTCTTTTACCATATTTTTCTCTCCCCCTGCTCTTCCAGTGTTAGTAACAGGTTTTTGTCTTATTATATTACTTATATTGTAAAATAAGTTTGTAGAAAAATAGGAATTAACCTACCCCCATCCATCGCTTTTTAGAGTGGAAGTCCTGAATGTATGTTCCTAAACCTTTTCTGGGAATAGTATGTTTCTCTGTGAAGGCAGTGGGAAAAGAAGGTAGGATATCAGTGTTTCAGAAAGTATCTATCACATATTCATGATGTGTATAGTGACTCTTAGAATTCTTGTGTTTTTTAACTTGGTGAATGAGTTATATTTTGTTGAATAATGCCAAATTTCCTCATTTTTACTGCTGGGGAGACTGTTGCTAAAATATAATTTTTAAGTGTATAATGCAGTTATTGTATGATAACTGAATAGCACTGACTTAATCTTATTGTTTGTGTCTTTCGGCTTTTCCCAGTTAGGGGTCGCCACAGCGGAAATCCGGTCCGCTAATGATTGGCAGTATATTTTTTACGTACTGGCTTGCTGGGCCTAACACACAACCTTCAACGAAGGAATGCCCATTCACGCATATTGACACAGAGAAGACGCTCTAACTGAGAATTGAATGGGGAACATCTAACTGTGAGGCGACAACGCTACCGCAGCACCACCACCGCAGTCGCTGACTTAATCTTATATGTACCTTTAATTTATTTGAACTGTTATATGTTATTTTATTATTCTTACTCATACTGGGAATCACTTGCAAATGAATGTCAGATACATTATTTTGTTATTCTTTCAACAGATATAAACATGCCTATGTTATGGTGGAAATTTTCAGTCTCATCTGAGCCTTTTTATCCTTCTTATGTTTGCTGTCATCAGCATGGGGTATACTTTAAAACATTTCCCAGAAGTCTATATTACACTCTAGAAATGATGTTTGAACTGAAAAAAAAAAAGAGAAATTCTGCTACAGTTCTTTTTAAAATTGGGTGCATATTTGTGATAGTATTAATTTCCAAGCATGCATTTCATAAAGTTGAACTAACTTTTACAGGAAAGTAAGAATGAAACACAAGACATTTTAATAAAATGAATGAATGCAAATGTGCAAATGTGTCCTATGCATGAGATGAACAGTAAGTGGATTTAAGCCATTAAACACTGCTCTGATATTCCTGACCCCTTTCACCTCTTAGAACCAACGCCCACTGCTAAAGAATTTGATGAACCACACAAGAGACAGTCTGGAATGTAGCTACCTAAAGATAACATCTTAATCCACTCTTCTGTCTGAATCCTGCCTCTCCCATTTTCCACTACCATGATTCTTTTCTTTGGCTACTAGCATTACAATTCTTTCTGATTCTGTGCCGGGGTAGAACTAGTTTTCTGCATCAACAGCATGATATGTACAGAGTTGCACAGTCCCTGATCTGATTGGTTACCATCATATTGGAGTTAATATTTGACCACGTGACAACTTTACCTTATAATGGGGTATGGGAGAGCTGTTAAAATGCAGGTGGAGTTATACATGGGTTGCAGCAGTGGGAAGATAACTTCATTTTTGGCTTGTAACTCTTTTAATACTTTTTAATGCATAAGGTCAAAGATGAAACCAGAATTTCTCAGTGTATGAATATACAGAAGCAACTTACTGAGCAAGGATTTTATAAATACAAAGGAAAGGCTTCCTTGAATTTATTGTGTGTTCAGCCATTAACATTCGTCATAGCTGTACTTGAGAGAGAAGCACTTTTAAAAGTCATAGTACATATGAACAAGATACCAGCAGCTAGGTTCACCTTCTAAACTGAAACCTACAGAATTTGACTGTGATGTTACTTTTTAACTTAAGGCCCTCTGTCATTGTTAGACTAGGAGGTGGCTCCATTTCTGAGGCAAACTGAGAATACATACAGAGTTACATGCAGCTAGTCAATAAGGACATATGTTACTGTTTTACAGTATGGTGGAAAAAAGTAACGCAGAGAGTGTTACTTTCCAGTGTCTCCCAGGTAACTGCAGACAACATATGATGCGTTATTATGACTACATCATGTCACCGATCTATTCTGTTCAATATATATTTCGAATGTAAGCTTTTGCATTGTTTCTATGATGTAAAAATCCATTCTGAAAGAAATAAATAATGAATGAGAAGAAATGACAAGATTTTATATAAAATGATTTAATAATGCCTTCTTAAAAAGACATCATAAAATGATCTAGAACACAAGTAAGTGTTCTGAATACATACTGAATGTATAATCTGGGATGATAATCCTAGATATATTACAAGGATGGAATCAGGGACATTTATTAATGTTCACTGAACACTGAAAACGTTTCTGCATCAGGAAACAGACCTCCTTGACATACCTACACATCGAAACATTTAGAACCTGCACAATTCCAAGTCTGCTTATCATGGATTTCATGATATATGCAAATTCATTCACTTCATTTTCACAGTTCAGTTTGTACTGAATTTTTTTTATTTTTTTTAACTAATATCAGAATGATTATCTCTACAGCATATGAAATTAATTTTATCTGCTTGCATGAGATTTACTGGAATTATCCTTTGAGTAGAGTTTATTTTCAAAGGTGTGCTGGGGAGAATATCTACAGTACATATGTATAATTAACAGTGTCTGTTACTTAAAATCATTCATATCAACTTTGACATACTTAACTCTGTGTGCTACAAATAAGTGACTGCTCAAATTCTGGAGAGCAAAACAGGCAGACAGACAGGCAGAGAAAACGTGAGACAAACAAATTCTTGTAACCTACATTTCCTGCATCCATAATTTCATTAAAAAGTGTTGCACATCAAACAAAATAAATATTACAGCTCTGAGATCTAATGGTAAGCCATTTAGTTATATTGGATACAATTAAAACAATTATTAGATAACTATAATTAGAAAGATATGTCAGCAAAATTTATTATTATAGATATAAAGTTTGAGTGTGATGTTTGTTTATATATCTCTTTAAGTATTGTATGTAGTTTATTTTATTTATTTTTTTATTTTATTTTATTTTACATTTGTTGACCGGGCTAGTCCAGCTGGATAATTTCCATTTTCAGTGGAGGCCCGGGGAGAAAAGCTCCACAATTAAAACAAGGTTAAACATTTAAGCAACAATGCATACATTTTAGTATAGTAGAAAATACAGCGAAAAAAAACAGGTAAAAAACAAATAGCCTAAGCTATATATTCATATTTTTTTTTTTTTTTTTTTTTAGAACAGTACAGTAATTTAGTCATTTGAAATAGCAGGGAAAGATAGTGATTTTTACGTAGGGAGGTATGGCTGAAGAGCGAAGAAGTCATTTAGTCTGGATTGGTACAGGAGCAGAGCCAGAAGTTGTTAAGATGTAATAGAAGTTGTTTTTTGAAAAGTTGAAAGGAGTCTAGTGAGGTTATGTGTTGGGGGAGGTTATTCCATGTTTTCCCTATGGAGTTTGAAAATAGACAGTTGCCTGCTGAATTTCTAATTCTAGTTGTGGTGACTTGTATCTTTTCGGCAGATCGCAGCTGTTTCAAGTTTTTGTAGGGAGTAAGGAGGTTACTGAGAGCTGGTGTTTTTGTTGGTTGATAAAGAATGTTATGTATAATTAAGAGTTGTTGATAGATAAGCTTGTTAGGTAGTTCTAACCATTGTAATTGTTTTAAGTTATTACAGTGGTGAGTTCTGTACTGGGATGCTGTGGCAAAACGGGCTATATTATGATAGGATGTAGTTAATTTTTTCAGGTTACCTTTAGAGAGATTGGTGTAAATAGAGGAAGCATACAGTAGGGTGGAGATAAAATGTGATTGAGCTAAGGTGGTCCGTGCTTCTGGAGTAAGGAAGGGTTTTATTCTGTACAGTGAACCTATCTTTTTATTTACTGCTTTTATAGTGTTATTGATATGACAATCATAGTTAAGATTATTATCAATAGTAACACCAAGCAGTTTGGTAGTAGAGTCTGGGGAGATAAGAGAATTGTCAGCTGCAGTAATAGTAAAATTTAGTTGAGGAGATTTGTGGGTAGGTGAGAATAGTAATAGTTTTGTTTTCTTGGAGTTGAGAAGGAGACGTCTTTTTGAGAACCATTGTTCAACTGTTGAAAAGGTAGATTGTGTGAGTGACTGGAGTTCAGATTGGGTGGGAGCTGTACAGATGATGGTAGAATCATCTGCATATTGTATGCAGGTAGTGTTATGGATAGATGATTGAAGATCATTAATAAAGATAGAGAATAAGAGTGGACCTAATATTGATCCTTGAGGTACTCCTAAGGAGATAGGTAGTAGAGCAGATAGAGAATTTTTCCAGAGTACTGCTTGTTGTCGGTTTTCAAGGTAGGATGAGAACCAGGTTAAGGAGGAAAAATCCAAGGCAAGTGAGTTTAGTATGTGTAGGAGAAGTTTATGGTTGACCATGTCAAGGCTTTTGACAGGTCTAGGAAAAGAGAAGCAGTTAGTTTGTTATTATTACGGTTACAGTTTATTGTGTTAGTAAAGGAAAGTAGTGCAGTGGTCGTACTATGTGAGGGTCTAAATCCATGTTGAGTGTTTGCTAGTAGGTTATTTTGAAGGAGATGGTTAAGTAGTTGTTTGTGTATACATTTTTCCATGATTTTAGCTAGTGGAGATAATAGTGCTATTGGGCGGTAGTTAGAGAGGTCAGTGGATTTGCCTCCTTTATGTAAGGGTATGATGTGTGATATCTTCCAGATTGCTGGAAAATCACTTTCTTTTATGGATCTGTTTATTAGGATCGAAACAGGGTAGGCTATAGCTTTTGCTGCTACCTGAAGGAATTCAGCTGGAAGCTTATCTCCTGAGAGGGTAGTGGGTTTAAGTTTTTGTAACAGCGATTGTATGTAGGAGGTGGGTATGGGTTGAAGTTGAAGGAAGGAATGACTTTGTTGGTGTTACTTAAGATCAGTTGGGAAGCATCAGGGATAAATGGCTTGCTAGTGTTTGTATGGAAGTAGTAAAGAAGCTATTGAAGTTATTGGCTATTAAAGAGGGATTATCAGGGTCTAGATTCTGTGGGTTAGGTGTTACTATTTTACCTGGGGTAAGTAGATGATTGATAGTAGACCAGAACCTTTTGGTTCTTTTTGTGGATTGCTGAAGTTCTACATAGTAGTTCTTTTGTCTGAAATAATAGCATTTTGGTTTTGTTTCTCAGCTCTCTAAAGGTTTGATAGTCTGTTGGGTTTCTAGAGGAGCCATTTCTTCCAAGATTTATTTTAAGCCTGATCTTTTGTTTAGTATTAGAGGTAAGCCAGGGTGCTGTTCTGGTCTTTATTCTAATGGTACGACTTGGGGCATGGTGGTTTAGGATTGTAAGGAATGCTGAGTTGAAATATTCTACGGCTTTGTTGAGAGAGAGGTGCTTTAGAGGGGTCCAATTGTATTGTGAGAGTTCTGTTTGAAATCTTTGGGGATTAAATTGTTTCTTTGAATATAGTGTTCTATGTGAGGTAGGTAAGTTTTGATGAGTTTTGGCTCTAATGACATATGTGAGGGAGTGATCGCTAAGGTCATCAGGAAGGATGCCAGTTTTGTAGCTTTGTGAGGGGGAGTTTGTAAGAACCCAGTCTAAGGTGGTTTCTTTTTTGCTTGTTTTATTTATTCTAGTGGCAGTATCAATTAGTTGTTTGAAACCAAAAAGGTTTAAATGGGAAGTAGGGTTAGCATTGTTACAAGATTTCCAGTCAATGTTAAAGTCTCCAAGGAGTAGTGTTTCTTGAGGGAGGTAATTTGAGAGTTGTTCAAGAAGTTGTTCTAATGTGGGATATTATTTCCTGGAGGCAGATAAGCACAAATGATGTTTATTGATTTAGTAGTATTAATTTGAACTCTAGAGCAGATTATTTCGACATTATTGTTTTGGGTAAGAGCAAGGTCAAGAAGAGTAAGCTTCAGGTTAGATTTATATAGGATAGCTACTCCACCTCCTTTCTTGGAGGTGCGATCAAGTCTAACAATGTTATATCCAGGTGGGGTAATTTCAATATCTTTAATAGATGGTTTTAGCCAGGTTTCTGATAAGCATAGAATGTCAAAGTTGTGTACTTCTAGTAGGGCGTGTATTTGACTAACTTTATTACAGATACTGCGATATTTAGGTGGGCCAAGGATAGTATGTTTGTAGTTATAGTTGATGGAGGAAGGAGAGCTTTTATATGGTGACTGTGTGTTTCAGTAGTTGTAGGTTGAGGGCCTGGATTGGGGTGTATGTCACCGTCCTGAAGTAGATGGAGTAGTAGACCATAGTTTTTGGATATGTGTTTTAGAGATGTGTCAAATACTTTCTTTGATTTAGTTTTTAGTAGTTCACAATGAAATAGTCTATGGTATTTGGGAAGTAGATATATGGTTTGTGATGAGGTAGGTAAATAGGATGAAGGTAGGTATGTTGTAGGTGTACTAGTATGTTTTGAGGGAAGTGAGAGAGAAATAGTTAAGGAGTGTTCATAGGAGGTTAAGAACAGTAAGAATAGTTAAGAACTAGTTATGTATGTGCTATTTAAATTTAAGTAAAAATGTCATTGGAAGAAACTGTTGTACACTGTTTACCAATGATTAACATCTATGAAGTACATCATGATTAAGAGAGTATTCTGAAAATCCTTCCCTACTTTGCCAAAGACTGATGCAGTCTAATATGAGAAAGCTTTAAACTTTTGATCTACAAAAACCTGCCGATTTTATACTGCTGAGCTGCACCAAATTTTAAAAGACCTGAAATTTGTTGTAGCTTTCACTTCATATTCCTCATTTTGTAGTAGCATGTACATATCCAAATGATTTTTTTGTTAGTCTTATTGTATTTTGGTAAGAGTAATTCTTATTTTGTAGACTCAATGCACTATAGCAGCTAAAAATTGAACTGGTTTCAAACAACCCACCATTATCTATTATTTATTTACCTTGCATTTATTCCTCCATACCATAGTCCCTCCTTTTTCTTCCTTTCTTTTATTCTTTCTTTTTAATTTTACTGTTTTTCTTGAAGTCTTATGAAAATCCCATTAAACCCATGTCACTTCATTGTTAATACATAATAAATAATAATAATAATAATAATAATAATAATAATGATGATGATGATGATGATGATGATGATATCACTCTCCTAATATCAACATTTGGTCATCCACCATCTCAATTTAGTGATGACACATCAGCCACCTACCTTAATTTCTGGCATATATAGCAGAGACAATTAGAGATACTCCTAAATCAGCTAAGAGACTATCTGGTAAAACACATTTATTTTTTGCCATTTTTAAACATTTGTAAACAATTATGCAGCTAGAAACAAAGAAAGAAAGAAAGAAAAGCAATATCACGTTACCTTAACCAAACTGACCATACACTGCCAACTGATTCACATATCTAATCACTTAATTACTCATGAGAGGGACATGAACCATCTATTTAAGCAAATGTTCTGCTAAAAAGACTGCATCTCTGTGTAAAAATCCATTTAACATTTCCTGATCTAGACTGTTCCACAATTCATGATTTAGTGAACCAGTGTAATGTGAACCCAAAGTTTTCTGACCAGTGTACTACCTGAGAAATAAACAAACAAACAGTGCCATGCATCTGTGAGAACTAACATTCAGTGTCTGATCACTTGCTCGCAAACTGTACATATTAAGGACAAGGAGTCATAAAAGCCAAGAAATTTAGTCAGCTAATGGTGGTATACAAAAATCTCTTCTGACAAATGAGTTTTTCCCTTAATTTTCAGTGCTGGGGTCACTGGTTTTTGGTATCTACTTCTTTGAAGTAAAGGCCAACATCAAGGACCTCTGGCTGACCAAGTTTGCAGATGATTGCAAACTAGGCACAGTCATAGAATCCTTCCAAAGACACAAATACCATCCAAGGAGGTCTGACCCAAACCAATAACAGGTGCCAGAGCCACAGTGTAAAACTCACTGCCAAGAAATGCATAATAGTATCCTTTGGGAAGATGGCTACCACTGGAAACAACCACATTGGTAATACACATCAAACAGTAGACCTAGTAGTCATTGATTTGGAACTGCTTATAGACACTTACCTGGGCTTTGACCATCATGTGTCTATGGTAGGAAGGGAATCATTCTATGCTGCGCAACTTATAAGTAAGAGTGTAGCACCTGGGTCTAAGGAAGACATTGTTCCACTGCATTCAGCCCTCATCAGACCTTTCATTAAGTACAGTGCCCCTTATAGTGGGTACTTGAACAGGCATATGCAACAACTAGAGCATCCACAGAGGCTCCTCTCAAAAAGAATACAAGGTGAAAACAACATGGCCTACATGGACCTTCTCAAATCCCTGTCTCTGTACTTGATCTCCTACTGACTGCTGAGAAGTGATCTATGCCTAGCCTACAAAACATCATCTGATCTCACTCTGTTGGAACTGTTGCAGATCTATAACAAATAACATCAGAATTACCTGATCTAGGGATGTAAACCTCATCCGCAACATAAACAGGACATATTGGAGGGAGAGGTATATGTTTCAGAGACTACCCCTTCTCTGGAACAGGCTTCCCTTCCATGTGAAGCACAGTTCTTCCCTAACCCAAGTTGAGTGTAACTTGGACCACTGGATGAAGAATTGGAAGTTTACCTCTGGTCTGGCTCCTATGTCTCTAGCAGATGCAGCATTTCAATGCTTGACCACTCATGTCCAGCCTACATATACCCCTTAAATTAACCCCTTGGGTATCAAAACTGGTCAGATACATTTGGAAAGCATGCCTAGGCTTAAAAAGATTCCCTGGGGTCATTAGCTTATTAAAACTCATATGAACCTATAAACCTATTTTTAACTCACAGCTAGAAACAAGTCCCAGTCCATTCCCTGAAAATGACTGCATAATTTAAAAATGCTGTTATTTCCTAAGTGTAATAATACATCTTTTCATACATTGTACAGAAATTGCCACACATGCTAGCTTGTAAATTATTCGACACTCAGTGAAATTATGCCACACTGTAGCCTAGCTGTGAGAGTAAAGCGTTCTATATACACACCCCAGACAGTTCTTATACGCACACAGACTTACGTTTATGTATGTATGGATATACACATAGATAACGATATAGTCATTGATAAAGATAAATATATATATATATATATATATATATATATATATAAGTATAGCTATAGATACAGATGCATATGGAGATTCTACAGTTTAATTACTGACTAATTCATGCTACCCCCCCCACACACACACTTCCATCATGCTTACTGTCAGACAAGTGGTCTCTCACTTGTAGTTTATGGAATAACTGACAACATTTAACTGCCCTCCCCTCCCATTATCTGCCTGTTCGCCCTTTGTATGTTCTCATCCTTAATGCTATGGTAGCACAGCATGAATGTATGTTATATCATTTAAGCAACATTTTCCTTTTGTAATTGACTCTGGTAGTTAGTACAGAAGACTAAGGTGTGAACCATTAATAAGGTAATTGCTGTGTTACAGGGTTTGGTTCCCTCAGCCTTCATTTGCCTACTGCATGATCTTTGGCAAGTCACTTACCCAGACAGTGCTTTGGGATTTTGGCTAGGCTCTTTAATGGTCTCCTGGACTGCATGCGTGGTAACTACCTGTGAGAGATACAACAACCTGTTAATTAGACATCATTATGAGAAACAGATTTTTGGCTCCCTTGTGATACTTGGCATCATGTTGTAATTTAGATTCACAAATAATTATTTTTGCTTGTATAATTTGTGACTGTTTATTAGGCCATATTTTATAGATGGCCCCCTATTGAAATCTTGAGACTTTGCCAAGTCACGAGATTCCAAAATATAGAACTGAATTTCAAACATGACCCTTTTCACTTAAACTTTTGTTTTTTGCAGCCGTACCACCCCCCAACTTATATATACCAACTCTGAGATTGCCATACCTTAGAGAAAAGGGAATATTCTGAGAAATGGCAATCTTGGACTTTGTATCTCTGGACTCACCAAAGCACATCACAAAGTTTCAAGTGGTTCCCTTTATATTTGCTTATAACCAAAGAATTTCTCTCACTCAGGTCTTATGAAAAAGATATTTTTTTCAATACCTGCTAACCAGATTAGACAAATGCATTAAGTAAATAAATAGGATTATGCTGCATAAAACCAAGAGAAATGGAATGTATATTTAAACATGCAGTATTTAAATGGAATCAGATAACACTTATTCATTTGTTTATTTATTCATTTAATTATTGAGACTTGATTACCAGGACTGTCCAATTTGGTAGGAGCCCATTTTCAGAGGAGGCCTATTGAGAAAAACTCCAAAGTATTACAAAACATTTGAAGAATAATAATTTCACAATATTTAACAAATAATACAAAAAAATACATTTTGAATCATTATATCAAATTAAGATATAACATGACAATATTGTTTAAGAACAGATAAGTTATATAACAATGATTTAATGGCTAGAGAAATTTTAGCCAGTTTAAACAGAAATTAAAGGTAAGGCTGTATAACACAAACAGGAACTGCAGTATGAAGCAAGGGAAAAACAGGTTTATGGTATATTTTAAGAGAAAGCCACAGGGGAGAGAAACTAATAGAAGTAAGGAAGTGAGTGAAGAAGGAACAGAAAGGAGATGTAAGGTATGAATAAGTATCTGTCTACATTTAGGGATATAGTTCATCCTGATGTTGAGCAACAAAGCCAGTATTTGGCTAGGAAGTCTTACGGAATGGTTTAAAAGGATGAGGGGGGAGGGAGGAAGGGAGGGAGGGCCATTATGTTAGAGCATTAGGGGTAACACTAACACTTATGCATGCCCCTATTATCTATTGGTAAAGGATAATTTTCAGGTTAGAAATGTTACATTTGCACTAAAAGGACGGTATTCTTGCAATTCTAAGATGGTTGTTTATTTGGCCCAATGCAGATCATGTCCAGCATTTTATGTTGGAAAAACTTCCTGAAAGCTCAAAAAGCACACTTACGAACATTAATTAGATATTTGTAAGTGTAAATCTAATAATGTGCTTCACAAACATGTTGAGAAAGAAAGTGACAATAGTTTTGGCTTTTTAGTTATAGAACAGGTTTGGTGTGATCCACAGGATTTTATAACAGAAGAACATTTGGAAAAATATGAATTAATGTGGCAGTTAAAATTAGATGCCACTTGTTTCCCAGGGCTAAATGAATCCTGTTCTATTAACTCTGTTTTAAAATTAAAGTATTATAATGAGTGATTCAACTCATTCCTTGTTTTAATTATTATTCCTAATTGTTTGATTGAAGTGTTTTTATCATTGGATTGGTTTCATCATGCGACTTAGAGTGGAATATATTTAAAAGAGAGTTTAATGAGATTTTTCATGTTCTGATGAAGTTCCAGTAAGGAAACAAAAAGTGTTTAACATTTTGAATAAAGAATTTTCCTGGGGACATTTGAGTGTTGTTGTTCATGCACTATAGCAAGTTTTTGTGATGTTATGTTATTGTAGCAGGGTCGTGCATAATTGAGATTAAAAATATGAGGAATGATCTTACTGCTGTGCTTGGAAGATGATCTCAGAATATTAAGAATGCAGGGTTTGAATATTTTAAGAGAAAAAGTGTGGGGAGGTATGCAATGGGTATGATGAGAGGTTTGTTCTGAGAGGCGGGAAGCCTTATGAGTAATCATTTGGTATTGATATCTGAGGTGGCATTGACTTGCGCATTAATTTTAGGGTTAAGAGTGGTTTTATAGAAGAGTGATAGGATACTTCCTATTCAATTGCAAGGCCTGGAGTACAAGTTATAATTATAACAAGGAAATAGCTGATGAAAATTTGGAGAATTACTTTTTAGTCATAAGTCAGTGATAGCATGGATGTCTGGATACTGAGACTGGAGGAATGCACTTATTTGATCCAGTGTGTTTTTAATGCTTTGGGCATTTAGTTAGGTATTCTTAATGGAGCGTTTTCTAGAGTAGTAGAAGTTGAAGTGGGAAGGGCAAGGGTTGACTTCAATATTCCACATAATTAGAAGACATAGAACAATGAGTAAAAAGGTCACTGAAAAGCCAAATCAGTAAAAACAAAATGAAAATGAAAACTCCAGCAAAGCTAGAACTTCCAATGAGTGACCTCCCAAACCTCTTATATCAGAGGCACATGGGATATTTGCAAATAATCCATATGAACATCAGGTGTTTCAGCTAATTGGCGATTCTGAATGCCCATGACTTGTTTCATCATTTTAATGGACAATTTCAAGCCAATAAAGCCAAACTCCACTAGCTGTGGATATGCATATTTCAGCCTTGTTATGACCTCATCAGCACAGCACAAGCAGAATGTTTGACTAAGCATTAGAAACACAGGGCTGTTATACCCAGCTGATGTCCATAATCATAACATAATTAGAAGACATGGAAAGAAATCTGAAGCTATTTGGGAACTTGTGTGATGGCTTACTGGAACTGGGGAAAGTGGGCGTCTAAAGGTACAACAAAATTAATTATTGTATCTGTGCAAATCTAATGGATGTGATGAAGAGTGTAATGACAGGTAAAAGAGGAAATAAAAGTGTTGAGGGAGATACTGAGAAATAGCTGATTTTAAGAGTAGCGGTAGGTTATGAGTAGTAGTCCTGTGAAACCAGCAGGGTTATAAAGTGTGGAGGTACTAAAGCAGGGAAAGAAAATAAAAGCAGAATGAAGGTAACCATAATGGTTGTAGCTTACTAATAGTCTTTAAATGGAGAAAGATAAATAAATAAATAATGTTGGCTACATGACAAGCCAGGAAAATGGAGAGTGTGCACTATTCCTGTAAGGATATCGGCAGCACCCTGATTGATTAGATTAGGTTTGCAAGTTAAGGGGAGATAAACACCCAACCTAATGAGAAGCTGACCTTGGTACAAGTTCACAGCTTCATTTATTTATTTATTTATTTGGTAGTTGTTTACTGGGAAAGTCCAACTGAGTCATTTCAGCACAGGCCCAGGAAGAAAGGCTCCAGATGCATATGGTTAACAGTATGAAAAACTAGATAGACATAAAAAAGCCTAACATTCAAGCACAAATATGAAAACAGCACATTAGTTTGTCAGAATGAGAACTTAACAGACATAAAGTTATAACATTCAAGCACAACATTTGAAAAACTACACTTTGGTTTATCAGAATAAAAACTCAACAGACATAATAAAGTCATAGTGTTCAAGCATAAATTATATGGAAAGTGTGATAATAGGAAGATGCAGCAGTAAAGGTAGAAAAAATTATAAGAGTACCTCAGCTTGGGCTCATACAGGAGCAAATCCAAGTTTTGTTAAAATATTCTTTTATAGATGTTTTGAAGAAATGCAGCTTAGTAGCAGTTTTGATAGTTAAAGGAAGGAAGTTCCAAAGTTTTGCCACAGAGCAGGAGTAAAGGCTTACGCCTGGTCTGGAGTTTGATTAGATTTAAAAGTTGTGATGAGATGCTTGTCTTCAGATCTGAGATGTCTATTTGGGATATAAAAGTTGATTAATGGGCTAAGAGCATGACAAGCTATTGGATTGTGGATGATTTTTTATACCGTAGTAACTTGTACATATTGGAGGTGGAGTGGGAGTTCAAGCCATCTTAGGGAATGTAGGTCTTTATAGTGATGAGTTAGAGGGGTTGCATTTTTGGCAAATTTGGCAATTTTGTTATAGCAACTTTCCAGTTTTTTTTCTTGGGGAGCTCTATAAGTTAGAATTGGAGTCCCATATAAAAGTGAGGGCAAGAGGTAGTTTTTGGCCAGGGTAATTTTGGTAACTGCCATGAGGAAGTTTTTATTCCTGTATACCATGGCTATTTTTTTATACTGTTTTGTATGTGTAGGTCAAACTTGAGATTATCATCAATTGTGACACCTAGTAGTTTGGTATGCTGAACCAATTAAGTTTCAGCATTGCTGTCTGAAAAGATCTTTTAGTTTGTTTTGTTAGAGCTATGGGATCTGTGCGTGAAGAGAAGGAGCTTTGCTTTTTGGGGTTTAGTAGGAGTTCAGCATTGGAGAGACATGTTTCTATGGAAAAGAAAGCTTGTTGTGTTATGTGTTGTAGGTTAGTTAATGTGTCTAATATGCAGATAATAATGGAGTCATCTGCATATTGAATTAGAGTGCCTTCACAGGAGGATGTATGTAAGTTATTGATGAAGACATTGAATAGTAATGGGCCAAAGATGGATCCTGAGGTACACCCATGGGGGTGATGTGATATGGGGGTATAGAGCCCTGCCATTTTACTGCTTGCTAGCTGTCAGCTATATAACTAGAAAACCACTGAAGTAAGGAGCAGGCTAGACCAATGCTGGAAAGTGTTTTAAGGAGTTTGGGGTAAAGTACCATGTCAGATGTTTTTGACAAATCTAGAAAAACTGCAGATACCAGTTTGCCAATGTCATGGGGTTTGTTGTTAGAGTCCATGAAAGGTAATAAGGTTGTTGAGGTACTGTGTGCAGATC
Organism: Protopterus annectens; assembly: GCF_019279795.1. Classification (NCBI taxonomy): domain Eukaryota; kingdom Metazoa; phylum Chordata; order Ceratodontiformes; family Protopteridae; genus Protopterus; species Protopterus annectens. The sequence goes on from NC_056744.1 coordinate 227,205,339, forward strand.
TAAAACCATGTTGAATGTGAGAAAGTAGGTTGTGCGTAAGATGGTAGAGAAGCTGCATATACAAACATTTTTTCTAGAATCTTAGAGAGGGGGAACAAGATTGCAACAGGATGAAAGTTTGCGGTGTCAGTAGAGTTGCCTCCCTTATGTAAAGGGATAATGTTGATCCTTCCATAGGTTAGAGGTGGTGGTGTAACGTACGCTATGCATGAATTACAAGGACATAGCAGCAGGGTGAAGAGCAGGATAAACAGATATTTGAAGATAAAGTACAACTTTAAAAAAAATAGCTTTTTATAGCACCAGAGCCCTTTCTAATATTAGACTCAGTGGGTGAATTAACAGCTTTTTTCAGCAATTGTGAGCCCTAGGTAGTTCAATTCTCATGGTGCAGACCTTGTGAGCCCCTTTCTTGTCCAGTTGGGTCAGACGTTCTCTAAAGCAGCAGGTGCTGGCTTCAGCTACTGAAGGACACAGTAGTCTGGAAAGGATATATAACGTGAGGGAAGGTCAAAGGAACTGTAGAGCATAAAATAACAAGAGCAAAGAGAACAATGATAATATTGGCAAGCAAATGTATTTTTTTCCGATAGTGTCATAATAACACACAGTTTAAAACAGCACATGTAGTAACTGTTGTCTAATATAACATAAAGTGTAGCTTGAACTGCTCAACTTTTTGTAAAGCCTTGTACAAAAGTGCCCTGGCACTTAAACCTGTTAACACTTCTTAGCAACGGTACAGGTAGCAGCAGATCTGCCTAACATAATACCAAGTGTAAGCTGAATTGCACAGCTTCTGTAAAGAGCCATACAACTTAACAACTATCACTGCTAAGCAACCGTGCATTATCTGAACTAATAAAAAAAAAATGGCACATGCATGCTGATAAAATGAATACAATGCAACATCCATAGGGAGTTGACCAGAATATACAAAACCATTGTAAAATGTATACATATGCATTGAAATATGTTTATGTGGTGGTGTGTGTATGGGGGGTGCACTGTCTTATTCTAATATAATCGGCCTTAGCAGAATTACATAAACAAACCATGTGCAGAACACTTTCAACCTTAGACAAGACCATACCTCATAGCTGTCCAGATTTTCACAGAATGTCCAGATTTTTCCCTCATATTCTTTGTCTGTTCTTCATAATAATTTGTGGTTTTCTGGTAAATCACTGAGGATTGAAGTTATTAAATGACACACATTTAAGTTTTAGACTTGATATTTTTCTGAATATGTGTGCTGTTATTCTGGCAACTTCTTAAGTTTATAAGAGCAAAATACAACATTTGTTCCTATTCTTGGTCTTTGTCTCTCTTTATTTTGGGCGTTGTCCAGATTTCTTGCATTAAGAGATTGAGAGGTATAGCCAAGGGACCATTGTCTGCCACTGTGTACTAGGGAATTATATTTAGAAGTGAGAAAGAGGACACTCGACAATGAAAGAAGTGAAGCTTCTCCATATGTTTGTGAAGGCTTATCAAACTTTATCAAATGTTTTCTGATGTATGCATTAACATTGTCAGGATTCCTTGAATAAGAAGCAGTGCAAGATGGAATCCAGTTCCAATGTCATTTCCAGTAGCATGTAGGGAAATCAATTGTATAACTTAAAAAAAAAGTTTTCCATTGAGAACCACAATATTCACATAAAATATGTTGGCTATAATTGGGCAGTAATGGTTTCTGGACTGATATTATACTTTGGGATCTGAATATAAAACATAACCTTTGAAACATCTAGTATCATGAATAAAACAAGCAGGATTCCTGTGTTCCAAAAACATGCAGGAAGACAATTATGCATCGGAACTCAACAGGCCTACTTCAGAGTAAGCTAGCAATATCTGGTCCAACTAAACTCACTCTCCCACCCATCAAACCCAGCTTATGACTCGTAAATCGTATCACAAATTATGTGCAAAGAATTTCAAATTCAAATTTACTAAAGTGATTAAACAAATGTAATAACTACCGAAATGTAGAAATAATTAAGAGAAAAAATATAAAATGAGCCATTAAAATTACTTGACAAAAAGACCAGGTAAAGTCCAACAAAATAAACAAGGTAAAAAAAATAAAGTGGTGTGGTCCCCAAATGCCACGTTAAAAAGTTGTGCTTTTAAAGACTAGTTTGAAAAACTGAGCATGCAGCAGGACACCATCAACTAACATGGCAGTAGATTTTAAAGGAGCAGTCCCTGATAAGCAAAACATAAAATATCAGCTTACTCTAAAAGTGTCCATGGAAAGAATAGCAATACAGCAATCCCTAGCTGAGTCCAGATTCTGGAATAGTGAATAACAGATGAGTAGCTCCCTGAGATAATGAAACTTAGATCATGTAGGTCTAAACAGAGTAGGATCAGAGCTTTAAAAATGATGTGGTATGTAACAGCTATAAGAGGAGAAGTAGGGCAGTGGATGTGTAACATATGTCAGCACAAGTAGTTGGAATTTAATAAAGAATTATATGTCATTTGTATATCAAACTGATTTGTACAGATGCTTGTGTTGAAAAATGCATTTGTAAAGCTGCTTGTATTAAAAATGTACCAACAGTGTGCCTTGCTGGACAGAAAAAAATATATACATGCATTATTGTAGGTGTTTAAATATATATGTTTTAACAGAGAATACTGGAAGAGAAGAGGTTAATCTCAATCCATCTAAATTTGGAAACAGTTTGAAATTAAATTACCTGGCTTAGGTCATAAAGATTGTATCTTACAGTTCTCAATGCAGCCAGAGACAAAAAGTCTGTACTAGAAAGCTTTCTGCATTGTCTTTGGGGTGAACTAATTGCTACTCTGGAAGTGTGGAGGTTTGAAATTATTTTATGACTTACAGGAGCTGCAGCAGATATTAGCAAGGCTCTCTGTGTGTGCACTAGTGACACATCTGTGCTAAATCATGACATCTTCTAGCTACGGGGGGTAGCACGGGAACCCGAAGTCACATGACCAGATGTATGTGATACCATTCTGTAATCTAGGACAAAAATTATATTTTAATACTAGGTGAGACCGAAGTCTGAACTCTATAGCTGTGCCAGTGAAGAATCTTACTGGGGACCTGAAGGGAGACAGATAGAGAAATCCAGACCCCAGAATGAGTGTGTTCCCTGTGTGCTCTTAAGGGAATTTGTATTTGATGCAGTTACTTGCATCTGGAAATACTGGATATATCAATTTTTGTTCCAAGTGGACGCCCCTCTCCAGTGCCAGTAGTGAGGATTTAGGCTCCTTGATTACTGGCCAAGAGTGGGATGTCACATGGTATTTAATGGCTAAGTAATACAGATTTTTCACAACTGGTGTAATATGATAACAAGATAACCTGTTCAATAGCTGTGGCTTAGAATTCTGGAGTAGCTTCAGCGAATGAAGAAGGGGTGTGCACAAGCCATAAGTACAGGGCATTACAATACTCTAAAATGAAGGAATCCAAAGCAAGCGCTGCAATAGGAAGTTAAGCTGGTGGAACATGGTGCTTATTTAATAAGATCAGTAGTCCTAAAATAGAAGCAGGATAATCAAAAGTCAGCAAAGAGCAGATCCTATAGAATCGGTCTGTTCCCAAATACTGCTCCAAGAAATCAGTTTCATTGGTGTACAGAGATTAAAACCCTGAATTTGACCTAGACAACTTAAGTTTGATTATCAGGTTAGGTACTTGCTGGAAATGGAAAAGGGGAGAAAAGAGCAATGACTTGTCTGTCATTGGTAAAAAAATGGGGTGATGCACTGGTCCACTCTGAAGTCTTAGTGGAATTTGGGACTCATAATGGTGACCAGGGATATGTCCTCAACTCATCCAGGCTGTGTTTTGGTACAGACTTAGAATGAGTTACCTTAAATCTTAGACAATACCTCACTGTAAATGAGCAGCTTTAGGAAAAAGGTTAGTTTGCAGGGGTAGGGTTCGAGCACCATAGCAGAGCCTATATCTTCTGTGGGTGGGATTTGCAGCAGTCATGCTCGAAACCCCTCTGTGGAAAATTGGCATTTACCAGTGATTAGAGAGTTTAGCAACCTTAGCTGGGGGATCATTTCTAACAGAACTCTCAATAATACTGCTGATGTGAGAGATTGAGAGAAATGAAGCACAGGAGAATGACTTCAATGCAGAAGCCAGCTCACTAGCTGCAATGTACAAAATTGCAATAACAAGCCTCACCCACATTGTGCATCTTCAATATGGATTGAAGTCTCTCCCAAGTATAACTGATGTTGATGGTTGGAACTGCTGCAGGTGAGTCTCATAATGTGGTATTAATTACCAGGCAACCATCTTGGATACATTTAACTTCAACCAATTTTCAGAGATGGAGTTCTGGATGTATTCCAAGTCCTTTTTATTTAACCTTTCTACAGACATAGAATCCTGAAAGAAGAATGCAGTGTTGTTTGATCCATTTTAACAACTAAGAAAACAAATAGCAAAAAAATGATCAGTATAAAACAACAGCTTTATTCAAACTTAAGCACCCTGGCAACTTCACAAAGCCTTTAGGGGGAATAAATAAGAAAGTAAAAAAACAACTTAAGTACACCAAATCTAATTTCAAACACCAATAAATCAATCACATGATTAATTAAATATCCCCACACTCCACACATTGCTGCGTATTTAAAGGAACATGTACATTTTTCATCATTGCATTTTATAATATCATAACTATAAAAAACTTTTATTTCTCTCTCTCTCTCTCTGTCTCTCTCTCTCTCTCTCTCTCTCTTTTTCATAAATCCATCAGGCTAAAAAGGTTACAGTGACCTTTGAGCATTGCAAGAAAGGCAACCCATAAATTGTTTTATCTGTGGTATTGACAACCATTTGATACACAAGCAAACAACTATTAGTACCTGTTTAGTGTGCCACAAAAGATACCTGCAGCATATCGATATGCTTCTCATGCTTGTGGCATAGTGGGTGTTACAAGCAGGAATTCATAGCAGGTTGCCTTTCTTTAAGTGTAGCACATGCCACACCTAAAAATAGGGTATGAAACATAAGGACCTTAGGCAAGGCAGCAGATGTGTTGTCCATAAGTGGCCACGGGGCACCAAATAAAAGCATGTTAAATGTAAAGATAACACTACAAAGTATCCTGCAAATCCTCCATAGCAAGGGCACACCAGGTGTTCTGCAAATGTGGAAGACAGAAATGGGGCTCTTTGTCTAGCACATTCTGCACTCTTCATAGTATTATTTCAGTGAATACTTTGGCAGGGTAGATAGGCATGTCTCCCTTGCATTGAATCTCAGATTATTAATGGACATGTAAATAAATAATTTGATTGACTCTTCATTTTATCACTAATACAGGACAATGACATTTTGCAGTAATCTGACAAAAAAGCCACCACAGTTTTAGCACTTCAGTCCCTCCCACTGAATAACAACAAAAGAACCGTGTCAGCAAATAATGGTCATGCTTTTAAACCTTCCGCTAATCTCACAGGTAGTCCACCACAAATTATCAAGTGCAATCACCACTGGAAAGGCTCATATTTCACATCTGTTCCTGGGATGCAGAAAACATGAGGCAAAGCATTGCAAGATAGGAAAATTCTAGCTGAATTTCCTAATAACATACTAGCCCTTTTGAACTCATTATCTTGCATTTATTTATTATGATTGACATTTATCCTATATTTATTTATTTTATTTATTTATTGCATGAGACAGATCATGTCTATTCAACTTGGTGGACTTCTTTGAAAAAGTATCTAAAGCAATAAATGAGAGTAAAATGGTGCATACTGCCTCCCTTAATCAAGATAAAGCATTTGTTACAATACTCCTCTTTGAAATTGTAAACAAACTCATGGAACCCTACATTATGCACTGGATAGCCAGCTGGATCTCAGGCAGGGCTCAGGAAGTTATAAAGGGGAAACCATATCCACAATGAGGCCAGTCAGTAGTAGTATCCCTCAGGGCTCTGTACTGGGCCCACTCCTTTATGGAATTTTATTCTTGTAAGTCAAAGACAATGTCAAAGGCCTCTGGGTGACCAAGTTTGCATATGATTGCAAACTAGGAGCAGTCATAGAATCCCCCCATGACACTAACATCCTACAAGAAGTACTTGCACATACAAATGGCCAGTGCCAAAGCCACTGTTTAAAATTCAGTACTAAGACATGCATAACTGTACACTTTGGGAAGTCGACCACACTAGGAAACAACCTCATTGAATACATGCCCCTAACAGTGGACCCAGGAGTAAGGGATTTAGGTACACATGTGGATAGTAACCATGATTTTAACCAGCATGCATCTAGGGTAGTAAGGAAGTCATTCTATTTTGCTTGCTATGGCATCTAGATCCAAGAAGTTCATCATTACTCTGTATTTGGCCTTCATCAGACCCATCATTGAGTACAAATCTCCCTTCAATGTGTACCTGACCAAGCAAATGTAGCAACTTGGACATCCACAGAGATTCTTCACAAAAAATAGAGGGTGTAAACAACATTCTGTATGTAGATCACCTCAAAGTCCTATCTCTATACTCAATTTTCTACAGACTATTGAGAGGTAATTTGTGCCTGGCATTCAAGACATCCATGGATTCTGCTCTGATGGACACACTTGCACACCCACAAAACTTATACCATCAGAACTAATCAATCTAGGTACGTGAACTTTGCTTGTGACATAAATAAGACAAGCTTAAATAAGGCATGCTGGAGGGAACACATGTTTCAGAAAATCCCCTACTCTGGAACAGGCTTTCCATCCATACGAAGCAGAGCTCTTCCCTAACCCTATTTAAGTATAACTTGGTCCAGTCAATGGGAAATCAGAAATTCACCTCAGGTCTTGCACCTATATCTGTAATGGGGAAAGGCAGCCTGTACAATGTGCCATGGCTTATATATATATATATATATATATACCCCTTAAAATTAGGATGCATGGCAAGGCTTATAAAGGTCCCATTGGTCATTAGCCTAGTATACACCTATGAACATATGTAAGCAACAATGCCCGACAGGGTGTGTGTTAATTTGTAATTAACACCTACCCAGGGGTTTAATGAGGCTCGACGCCTCAGGTGGAGGGTCTCTGCACCCCTAGAAGTGCATTAATTACACATTAACACACACCCTGGAGGGAATTATTACACTTAGAGAATGGGATATCTGTAAAATTGTTGTGTTTTACTTACTTATTTTTTTAAGTACTATATTTTTTGTATATTTTTGATGTAAAATAGTTCCTCCGCCTAATGTTTCAAACTTTCTGTAGTATTTATTAATGGTGTTGGAGGAAGCATTTTACATCAAAAATATATAAAAAAATAATATAGTACTTGAAAAAGAAATAAGTAAGTAAAACACAATTTTATAGACAGCCCATTCAATCTTTCATACACAGTCACTTCTAATTTCATACACTCATTCACTCACACAAGATCACTCTCACTCTCTCTTGATCTCTTTCTCACACACACAGTCTTCTCTGCTTTCATACATACACTCATGCACACAAGATCACTCTTACTCTCTCGGTCTCTCACACACAGTCACTTCTTCTTTCATACATGCATTCATTTACATATGATCACTTTCAGTCTCTCTTGATCTCTCTCTCACACTTACACAGTCACTTCTGCTTTCATGCACACATTCACACATACAAGACCTCTCTCGCTCGATCTCTCTCATACACACACACACACACACACACACACACACACACACACACACACACACAGTCTTCTCTGCTTTTATGCAAGCACATGCAGACAGAAAAATAAACACACATACACCTACCATACACCTGCATACACACACATACACCTTTTTATTTATTTATTTATTTTTTTACACTCGCTAAACAGCGCTGCTTAGTGAGTGTAAAAGTAATATCGACCATTAGTTTTTTAGCAGTCCGAGCTCCACGGCAGCATAGTGGCGGATTCGTTTTTCACTGGGCATTACTTGTATATTAATACCCTGCTGGAGAATGCTCATTCTCCAATCAGGGTGCTGATGTAGCATTTGCCCATTCTCTAAACATATGGGGAGCAGAGTTGTGCCACTACTACTGACCTCACACTAACTGTGTGCTTCATGAACATAAAGTGCCCAACTGGAGTAGAATGTTCTCCTCAGCCTGGGTCACACTCATGAATTCCGCCTTTTGCAAATGAGCTACACATATAAGGCCAACTATTAACTGGTGCCGTTACAGTGACAGTCTTCTCTAAAACCACCTCCTGAGATTGACTAGCATTCACTCATTCACATCCCTTGATGTTGTCATCTCTAGCATCCAAGCCAGTAATCAGACTTGGTCATCTTTAGAGAAGTCAGGGTAAAATTCCTTTTTTTCTTTTGCTGTTTTGTAATGTTTTTATTATTATTTTTTTTTTACTCCTTCCCATTATGTACCTTCTAGATGTAATCCATCATTTTTGGCAGCATTACTGATATCCTTAGTATACCAGTACGATTATTATTAGTATCCATAGTACTTTTCCCTTGGGCTGAGACTGCCTTGTGAGTAGGCAGGTTGGGAAGTGGGTAGAATGGAGAAACGGAGCAGTGCCTCTGGCATGTCTATATAATGCTGTGCAAGGGGGGAGGGGGTTGAAATGTTCGAACTGAGTGGAGCTGCTGCCATCATGCAGTTCAGCACATATTTATGTTTAATTTTCACTAAAAGATATAAATGTTTCTGTGACAGTTAAGTGGTCTAAACTGTATGATGCAAGAAATGACAGCTCTGGTCTATGTTTTAATGCTGAATTGCTAACAGCAATATGTCTTCTAATCGTAGCCCATCTCAGCGGGGGTGGGGCGGCTCCCTTCTGCAATATGCACAGGGTCAAGCTCTGTATCACATGGAGTTCAGATAGCTTTATCTATCTGCTTTAGTCATTTAATGGAACTAGAAGTGACGGTAACAGTTGTTTGTAAAATAGATTTGCCCCATTAAACAGTAAAAAAAGGAGAAGTGCCTGGAAATATTTTAGGCGGGTATTGCGCTGCCTAGCTGAATTAATTGTGTCACTTTGTCATATTTTTTTTGCATCATTCCTAACAAATTATAGGTGTGTCATTTACTGTGAATTACTGAAATTCCATTTGACATATTTCTTTTACTAAGTAGAATACAAAACTTATTTTCAGAAGTTAGTTACAACACAGTTTATATTTTCAGAAATTATAATGTGAATGATGTTTGTACTGAAACACTGCCAGTGTTGTTGAGTGCACTGTCAGTTCTGAGTTTCTATCAATCCTTGCTTTGCACACCTTTTACACTCAGGCCAAAAAAAAAGTTGTGTTGACCTATTTATTTATGTGGATGGGAGGTTTAAATGCATTATAATACTGCTGGGCGTTGTGTGGACTAGAGCATGTCACCCAGAGATCTATTTACCTGTTTAGGTTTTACATCTAAAATAGTACTTTGATGAGGCCCTAGCACTGCACTTCATCTGGACAGTTATAGGGAAATAACCTGGAAATAACTCAAAATGCAGCACTTTGTAACTGTTAATGGAAAGGACACTGGTGACTCAAGTTTAAAGTTGTTCTTTAGTGTTCATTCTGTTCATTTTCCTTTCCTGCACCACTGAAGCATATCGTCTGAACAAGCTGTTTTCTTACATTTGTAGATGCCTATGGCAGTAACAAATGAGAAACAGCAGGAGCAGGGAGACTCCATAGCAAGTGATTAAGGCAAGTTTATATGTCCATGAGGCAAGGAGCTATTGACTGTGTTCAAGCCATGGAACTGAATCAGCCACCCACCTCAAAGGAACAAAAGAGAACTTCTAAAGGACTGAAGATTGTTGAGTCTACTCTTTTTGTTTTCTCATGCCTTGCTCATAACTTGCATGCAGTAGCTTGGTTTTTGAATGTGTTTCTTTTGCTGTAATTACTGTGCTTGTGAAAGTTAGAAGACTGACATCACTGGAAAGTGAAGGCATTTCTTTGCACTGACAAGTACCTCATGGAAATACCCATAGCATCACTGGAATAGAAAATATAATAATACATAAAGACCAATTTGCCCACCTAGTCAGTCAGTTTCCTTCCTTATGAAACAATTCTATGGATAACTGATTATTTAATTTATCCTGCCTCACAAGATTTGTCTTATAACTTTCATCTGAAATTTTCACTTTTCATGAAGTTTTTTGCATCTTCTTATCTTCTGAAAATGTTTACCCATAATCCTTAGGCAGCTGGTACAGCGGGTTAAGCTGGTGAGCTGTAGTTTATGTGGTAGAGGGTTTGACTCCCCCCATGTCAACTGTCTAGATTTTTCCCTCATATTTTTTGGTCTGTTCCTCATAAAAGCAGTGGTTTCCTGCCAAATTATTGAGGGCTGAAATCACTAAATTTATTTATTACATTTGTTGACCGAGTATGTCTGACTGGGCCAGAGGCACATTTTCAGCAGAGATCAGGGGAGAAAAACTCCACAGTAATATAAGACAATAAACAAAAACATAGAAACAGTAAACATTAGTACAATAAAATTATTTTACAGCATCTAGAAACAGTACAAAGCAAGGTCCTTTTTACTAGTGGAGACGCAGGGGGAAAACTCCACAGTAGTACAAACACAAACAAGTTGCAGTAAATATAATGCAATCAGTAAAACTGTACAATTACTGTTGCAGGAACAACCCAGTAGCAGTAATTATAATACAATCAGTAGGACTGTAAAAGAGCAAACAGTAGAAACTATATAAGTTAAAGTTTACAAAAAGGATGTTAGACTGTCTGGTGAGAAAGGTAACTAAAGGTGGGGAAGTAGATTAAACTGGGGAGAGGCAGGAGCACAGCCTGTGACTGGTGAGGTATTCCTTTAGGAGTGATTTGAACTGGTTATGTGCTAGATTTTTTGTTATTGTGTCTGGAATGGTGTTCCAGAGTTTGGCTATTCTGTGTGAATAGAGGGAGTCACCGTGTTGGTTGTGGGAGATGGATACTTTTAGTAGGAGTCTGTTGGAAGATCTGAGGGATCTGCTATTAGTATTAGGAGATGGCAGGGCAGTTATTGGGGTGGTAGATTATTTTGTGGGATAAGGATAGCTGATTGAGAGATAGAAGGTTGGGGAGCTCTAGCCAGTTTAATATTGCAAGAGCTGAGCAGTGGTGGGATTTGGGTGGGTGATTAGTGGCAAATTTAGCAATTTTATGGTAGCATGATTCTATATTGTTGAGGTCAGATTTTCGAGGGTTACTAAATATGAGAGAGCCATAGAGAAGGGTAGATAGAAGGTGTATGTGAGCAGTGGCTAGCCTGGCATTGGGAGTTAGGAATGGTTTGGCTCTGTATAGGGTATCTAGTTTGATGTGGACTTTTTTGATGGTTTGGGAAATATGTATGTCAAATTTGAGGTTGTCATCTATGGTGACACCTAAAAGTTTTTTTGTGGAGGGTAATTTTGGAACCATTTGCAGTGGTGATTGATAGTGGGGGCTGGGAAGTCTTGGGTTTTTTGGTACTAAAAGCAATGATTTTGGTTTTGTTGGGATATAAAATGAGTTGGTGTTGGGAGAGGTAGGTTTCAATGGAAGATTGCATTTTTAGTTGGCGCTCTTGGGGTGAGGGGGCAGAGCAAATAAGGGTAGCATCATCTGCATACTGTACTATGGGGGCATGTTTGCTTGCTGTACTGAGGTTGTTAGTGAATATGATGAAGAGAAGTGGACCAAGAATAGAACCTTGGGGTACGTCCACAGAGATAGGGAGAAGGGGGCATTCCCACTTAGTAGCTTGTTGATGGTTGGAAAGATAGCTGTGGAACCAAGTTAGTGAGGGTAAACTAAGGCCATAGGAAGACATAATAACAGACATTTGAGTTTCATACTTCATACCCTTTGGAAAATGCACACTAATGCAAAATCTGTTATTTTAGCAACTTCCTATGTTTATGAGAACAATACTTAACAATTGCCTGCCATTATTTTTGGCTTTGACCACATGACTTGTTCTAATAGCTGGGGAAGTATGACTCCCTCAGATCTCATTTGCTTACGGTGTGACCTTGAGCAAGTCACTTAGCTACTACATCACTCCTGAAAAGGGACAGTGTGCACAGTGGGTCTTCCTGGTTGACAAATATGAATTACTAACCCAGTTGCTTAGATTTTGCTCATCATTGACAGTGTAAGGCGTTTGCCATAATTGTTTAATGTCTGACCTTTTTGTTTTTTGTAAGACTACAAGAAAAATGTCAGTCTAAGCAGACTTGATGACTTTTGTGACCCAGGTATTTGCACACCTGAAATCTGGTAGATCAGCTTGATTCTTTCTGCATATTGCATGGAGAACTCAGTCACTGGCAAAATCAAGCCTGACTTGAACAATTTACCAACTTGTTGGTGGAGGTTTGCAGTTTTCTCTTAAGTCATTCTATTATCCAGATTGCCAAAGTAAACTTTTGTTTTAGAGAAGTAACTTACGACTGCAGTGACTTTTAGAAAGTAAGGAGAATCTTTACTTTGACTTGCAAGCGGGACAGATTGACCATTCGTATAAGTACAAACTGCAACATTTCTGTACTGCTCAGAGTACTGCTGGGATGAACCATTTCCTTAGCTCACTTTGCAAGGCATTTTGCTAGACGGCCTGATCTTTTGTGATATCAGTATTATGTCTGTATCTATATCTGTATATGTATATCTATATATATCTATAGCTATATCTATATCTATAAACCGCTCAGCATTCACTAATTTATCCCGATCTATAGTTTTCTTCTGGTAGATAAAGGTTGGTGCGGCTGAAGACTTAATAATCTTGCACCTTTCAGCATCGACTTTTGAAATTCTGAACATGTAAACATTTAAAAAAAAAAAAAAAAAAACGAGAAATTACCTACATGTTGCAAGGGGAGCAAGCCCCCCTGCACCACCCGTGGGGGAGACTGCGCCCCCCACACACCTTGCAATTTAAATATACCAACTCCAAGATCGTACTACAGTATGGAAGATGGGAATCTTCCCATTCTGCACTGTATGAAGATGCCTGTTCTCCATGATCGAAATTTCAAAAGTCGATCATATGGTCTTGGCCATATGGGTTTCGGCTTTCTGAAATTTTGATCTGTGTAGGGGACCCATACATATATATATATATATATATATATATATATATATATATATAGATATAGATATATATGTTTATAGATTGGAAACTTGAAGTGTCCTTGAAGTAAGCCAGCTATAACTTAAGTTAATCAGAGATACAGCAGTGTGGTAAGAGTGTCAGGTAGTAAGTAAACTGATGTAGTGACTGGAATATTGATGGACCATTTTTTTGAGCATGCGGGTTAGATCAGAATTAACAATTACAACATTTGCTCACCTATAGTGTAGTTAAAAGCATGCTAAATGGGGAAGTAAAAAAGGATAATGTTGTTTTTCATACAAAATTATATTCTATACTTTGCTTCATCAGTTTTCTATTAGCCTATGTTCATAAATGGTGAAGAATAGGTGATGTGTTGTAGAAATACAGTGATGGTATATATATGCCTGTTCTTAGAGAGCCACTATACCCACAAAGTCTTTGATGAGTCACTCCATTTACATAGCCAGATAAATCCCTGACAATGAACCAGGTGACCTGAGTTCCATCTGTGACTCTGGCACCTACTGGAGTTGGTGCTGAAAGGTACAAGATTATTAAGTCTTCAGCCGCACCAACCTTTATCTCCCAGAAGAAAACTATAGATCGGGATAATTTAGGGTAGGCTGAGCAGTTTTTTCAATGTACCTAAACTTAGGTCAGGACAGGGGTGATTCCTCTCCTTTGAGATCTCATGCCCACATTATGAAAGGAATAACCCCCATCATTGTTCTGCCATGCTGCCTGGAAGAGAATAGATGCATCAGTTACAAGTCTAACTGCCAGGTCCTTATCACTGAAACAATAAAGCAAACACTGGCCATCTCCCCAAAGGAATATTAGGCTAGTGGTTAGAAGGGACATATTTTCTGCTACAATGCAGAGCTGCAGCAAATTCATTCTAGGGGACCATAAATCCTCTCTGGAATCTGTTGACACCTCTAAAAATCCTTTAAGGATAAGGACATTTTGTTGCCTCTGTTTCTTCCCCATGGCTTACAAGACATCTTAGAGCCAATTATCATATCCCACACAAACAAACACACGCAAACACTCACTCTGGATATGACAGCTGATGAGGAGAACCTTCATGTATGTAGCCATTAGTTTTTATTTCTTGTTCTTTAGCCATAATCCCATGGCAAATGTCCATTGATAACCTCCATGCTTTGGCATGCAATGGGTGTCAGTGATGGAGTATCATTTACTTCTTCCCATGATATAACTCCTCAAGAGTTCACTGTCACACTAGAAGCCATCACATCTGTGTGGGCTCCAGTCTGCAAACACAGTTAGGGTAGGGACAAGGGGACAGCCACTCAAGGCAGAAGGTATCAGAGAGCATGATCTTCAGATACCAATCGGATGGTGGTATATTACCAGCATTCAGAAAAGAATGCCAGCACTGTATATTAATGTTCTGCGGCTATTAAATAGAATGTTACTAGCTACTTGTTACCTTTGTAGGAAGCAGTTTGCTACAGAATACAGAGGGCAGTAGAACCTTTTGTTTTTAGTTCTCACCTCAGAGGAAAGGAACTAAAGGGCTATTTTATTTAAATGATAGTTGAGGATGGTGCCAGAACAAGAAAATACACACTGTGAAGCAAAAGCTAGCTATGGCTCTGCTCCACTGGGGACTCTACCATGAGACTTTGCATCACACACACACACACACACACACACACACACACACACACACACACACACACACACACACACACACACACACACACACACACAACACAGACACACACACACACACACACACACACACACACACACACACACACACACACGCGCACACACACACACACACACACACACACACACACACACACACACACACACACACACACACACACACACACACACACACACACACACACACACACACACACGCGCACACACACACACACACACACGCACACACACACACACACACACACACGCACACACACACACACACACACACACACACACACACACACACACACACACACACACACACACACACACACACACACACACACACACACATATGCATACAAGCATATATCACTCACTCCCCCAAATAAGAAATGTCAACAATTCTGCATCACTCCTCCCTGCCCCATTTACACCATCCACTATGAAGGGAACTTTGCATTTTGCTGAAGTCCAGAAATCTCATAATAAAATGGTAAGAGGTATTGTCAAGAGCTCTCTTTTTTAATATCTTAAGCAGTGGTATGTAGTTAATAAACTGACAGCAAAGGCAATTATTTCACATTTTCGTCCAAGCCCAGAAGATGCATATTTCTGTTTTCAGACCATCAACTTTTACCCATATAGCATCACACTTCCGTTCTAGTTCACTTGCCTGAATGTACAGCCTTGTAGCACTTGCTTGTGCTCATCAGTGACCATTTACAGTGTTGGACAATTAATCAGCGTGTTTCTGCTGCACCACTTTAAACAGTTCAGTCTCCTCGAACACAGATTTTAACCTTATCCTCACCCCAGCAGTACTGCTGAAAGATCACTGGGATTAGTCATCTCATAGTGTAGCTAGCATGTTTAGAGCCATGTAACTACAGTAGATACAGAATACAATCTAACTTTGCCATAATTTATTTGCAATTGTCATTAGGGAAAGAAATGCAGTCTGCACCCATGAAAAATACTTGGAAGCATCAATGAGTGCAGTTTCAGGGTTATGCTGCCATCCTGGAAAATACTCTGCAAATGGAATAAAGAGTAAAAGAAAATGTATTTGCCTATAAACCAAAAAAGCAGGGATTATTTCCCTGAAGAGTGAGGTCTCTGTGTTTTCTTTCTGAATGAAGTTGTGAATGATTTATTTTGGAGATGTAGCCTGTTAGGATTTATATTGATTATAACATGGGAAGTAAGCATCCTAGTGAAATGTTAAACTGATTTGGCATGAGTGAAATGGTATGACTTTTTTTACTTGAACCATAATACTAATATTTTTTTCTGCCCTGTCATGTAGTACAGTAAATATCTGCTTGTATATACTGCTAACATTAAACAAGGTATTTTCACACCCTCTAAGTTATTTTTCTATGTTTGTCTCGAGAACGCTGAATACCCTGCAGACTCAGTATGTTAATTAAAAATAGCATGAAAGAAATGTTCTAGAAATCTTTTTTTAAGACTGCTTTCATTTATTTTCAGACACGGCATGTATGCAGTTGCAGGGGTTTAGGTGATAAATTGATTAATGAAGAATGTATGTATCTATATTTAATTCATGAAATAGCAAAGTGTCTCTTTGTACAATATGCACTGAATGTGAAGTTTATGATGTTTAATTTAGGGTCCAAGGAACATAACTCCCTGCTTGATGGATGGTGGCAGTAATCCTCTTACCTGAATTGTTGATTTGGTGAGCTTGACATGTTCTTAATTGAAGGATTTTATTTTGTGTTGCATGCCAGTGAAGAAGACTTCTGTAAACCATAAAGTTTACTAACAGACATACATTCATTTTATAAATTTTTTGGAGGGTAAACACACTTGTGCACTTCTTTGTTATTGGAATGTACTGAAAATCATTTGATTTCAGGACTTGAATTAAAAGGGATTTACTTCCTGTACCTATATTAACTTATGGTTCCAAGGCATACCCCAAATGTTTCCAGACCTTGTCCTTTTTCAGAAGTTTCAATAAAATCTCAGGTTATACTTGCAAACATGTGTTGCATTTGTCATCTAGTAATAGTCTTCATTCTTTTGTGACTTACTGGGGTAAAAAAAAGTGGTTCTGGCTAGTGTTCTTGAAGAGGTTTGCAAGAAATATATACCGATGACAGTGAATGAAATGGGAAACATCTTCGTTATTTTTGTGCAAAATGACCGTCAGACAGCATTCGAGCTAGCAGTGAATGTGAACATTCTTGAGATTAACACAAACAGCTCAGTTTTGTACCAGTATGCTGAATTAGAAAATGCACATCAATCTACGTCTGTTATCACACAGTATAATACATTCCACAGTTTGAGGATTATACAGGTAAAGATTTCATGGATTTTTGTTTGCTATTTATGTGCACTTTAAAATTATAAATGGAATACATGCTGAAAGTTTGGTTCTGTTTGCTTATTGCTAATTTGGTATTATGAAAAATGTAAAATAAAATAGGTTATAGGTGTCAGATGTGTTAAAACATAGAATAGCATGTCTTACACAATGTTTATGCAAGAATGATTAATTTTGTTTTCTTGCATATGAAATTGCTAAATAAAAATTGCAGCTGCCAAATGTCAGACAATTAGTATATTGTATCTTACAGTGATTTATATGACAAACATTAATTTTATTTTATACTGGTATGTTTTGCTACTAAACAGGTTTATTGAATTCATATGATGTTGATGAGTTGATGCCTTACGTCTGTGTGCTGAAATTTTTCACAGCACATGTAATTATCACACTACCGATATACTGGTACAACAGCCAGTCCTCCCCTGTGAAAAACATTTTAACTTGAGTTATAATGTTAAGTTTATTTTTTATTTATTTGTTTTAAAGTTTGAGTAATAAACAACTTTCATTTTGTTCATTTTGCTACTGCCAGTATATTGTTCTGTTTTCCAATTTAAAAATGTAATGAACCACTGACAAAAACCTGTCTTTATCTCGTGTATATAATGGATTGGGGAATGTTGTACAGTTTGGTTGGTCCATGTCTGTGGTATTTTCCTTTATGGACTTCATATAGTGAAAGATGAGTGTGTACCTGGTGTAACTCTGAATAATTTTGTGCTCACTGATTTTGTGCATAGTCCAAAATGATTAATTGATTTTAGGGTTTGAGATGGATTTGATAGACATCATTATGTTTTGTTCCATCAAAAGTGTGTGGCACTTTTCATTCCAGCAAACCAAAAGTTACACAATTCAGAAAAAATTAACATCAATCAGAGATTTTTTTAATTGATGGGTGGTGAAAATATGGTGTGAAGTTAAATGAAAAACAAACGACCAGTTCTACAAACCAAAGCATAAGGTTACTATATTAAAATATATGTGTGTGAGTGTGAGTGTATGCGTGTGTGTGTGTGTGCATGTGTGTGTGTGTGTGCATGTGTATATACGGTTCTACCTGACTTCGTCGACAGCGCAGAAGACCGACAACGGAATCCGGAGCTCCAGAACATCGACAATGCAGAAGACCGACACGACGGATGACAACACCGACGCCGAGGATGCCGACATGGGAAAAGGCTGTGTGAGTATGCGGTAGTGACGGACGTTAGGGTGCGAGTCAGGTAAGTGTGGATATTGACGGTCTGTGGGGATAGGGGTGGGTTAAGTGAGTTAGGGTTAGGGAGCGATAGGGGTGGGTTAAGTGAGTTAGGGTTAGGGAGCGATAGGGGTGGGTTAAGTGAGTTAGGGTTAGGGAGCGGGTTAGGTACGCGTGTGCGATAACGGACCTTAGGGTTAGGGTAAGGTTTAGTGTGGGTTTGTAAGGATTTTGGTGTGCTTGTGTTGTGTGTGTGGTTTGTGGAATGGGGATGTGTTTTGTTTTTAATTGTTGTTATTGTGGTGTGTGCAGTGTATGGGGTTTCGTGTTTGTGTACCGTCGGTTATTTCGTTGTCGGGTATGTGAGGTTTCGTGTTAATGGACTGTCGATTATGTGGTGTCGGTGATGTCGTTGTCGGTGTTGTGTGGTTTCGACTATGTCAAGTAGAACCGTATATACATATATATATATATATATATATATATATATATATATATATATATATGTGAATACACACTCGCATATATATGTTTACTTTGTTTCATTGAAAGCTCACTTCACTGAATTTCAGTTCACCTTCACCAAATCATTGAAAGCTCAAATTAACCTATATCACCTAATTCCGTTTCACTGAATTGAAATACTGGCACAGTGTAGAGTACTGTAAGGCAAGTAAAAGGTATATGCCCTTTCCCCCACTGCAGTGCAATCCTGGAGTTAGTATATATAGTTGGAGGGGGTGTGGGGGTTTATATTGTTTTCTGGAAAGCATTAGTCATTGGTGTTGTAAGTGTGCATGTCTATAGTTTAAAATGTATTGTTTTGAAGCTTTTGGTGAAGTATAATATAATATAAAACCAAAATAGGTGGGGGCCTATGCCACCCACACACCCCTAACTATATATACTAACTCCTGGATCATACTACAGTGGTGAAAATGGCATATACCTTTTACTTGCCTTACAGTACTTCACTTCAGTGAAATGAGATTCGGTGAAATGAGTTTTCAGTAATTTCAGCTTTCAGCGATTTGAACAGGGTGAATTGAAATTCAATGAAATGAGCTTTCAATGAAACAAAGTAGACCTCTATATATATATATATATATATATATATATATATATATATATATATATATATATATATACATATTAATACAGAAGCATACTACCTTTTGTTTCTAATAGAAATCACAGAAACTAAAGATTTTATTAAAATATATCAGGCATACGTATTGTCAGAGACAATGGATTGAGTCCCCCACTCTATTCTACTTAAATACTTACATATGTCAACTCTGAGTTCTCACAAAGGTGAAGAAATGTATTTGATTAAAAAGAATGTCAAATTCCTTACATGCAGTACCAATATACATCTCTCTCTCTCTCTCTATATATATATATATATATAATATATATAAATATATATATATATATATATATATATATATATATATATATATATATA
This sequence comes from Protopterus annectens, assembly GCF_019279795.1. Classification (NCBI taxonomy): domain Eukaryota; kingdom Metazoa; phylum Chordata; order Ceratodontiformes; family Protopteridae; genus Protopterus; species Protopterus annectens. The sequence goes on from NC_056744.1 coordinate 227,225,188, forward strand.
TATATATATATATATATATATTTATATGTGTGTGTGTGTATATATATATATATATATATATATATATATATATATATCTAAACCAGTAATGATTTTATCCTTAAAACAGATTTTATTATGATGTGCAAGTATTTAAAGACAGAAAGCACATATTGTGGTTTTAGTAGTTTGTGGTTAGTAAATATATTTTCTCTGTATTGAGCATTTGCTCCAAAGTGTTGTTAGGGTTTGAGATGGATTTCATAGACTTCATTATGTTTTGTTCCATCAAAAGTGTGTGACACTTTTCATTTTAACAAACCAAAAGTTACACAATACAGAAAAGGTTAACATCAATCAGAGATTTTTTTAATTGATGGATGTTGAAATATGGTGTGAAGTTAAATGAAAAAGAAATGACCAGTTCTAAGGTTAGTATATTAAAATATATGGGTGTGAGTGTGAGTGTATGTGCGCGTGAGTGTGTGTGTGTGTGTGTGCGTATGTGTGTATAAATATACATATATATATATATATATGAATACACAAGCATACTACCTTTTGTTTCAAACCGAAATTGCAGAAACTAAAGATTTTATTAAAATACATAATGCATATTGTCAAAGACAATGGATTGAGTCCCCCACTCCATTCTACTTAAATACTTAAATATGCCAACTCTGAGTTCTCACAAAGGTGAAGAAATGTATTTGATTAAAAAGAATGTCAAATTCCTTGCATGCAGTACCAATATACATCTCTCTCTCTCTCTCTCTCTCTATATATATATATATATATATATATATATATATAATAGAACCAGTAATTTTATCCTTAAAACAGATTTTATTATAATGTGCAAGTATTTAAAGACAAAAAGCACATATTGTGGTTTTAGTAGTTTGTAGTTAGTAAATATATTTTCTCTGTATTGAGCATTTGCTCCAAAGTGTCGATTTTTACTTAATTTTAAAAAACAAAGTTAAAATGTTTTGGTATTACTTTTTAGTTATTAGTTTTGTTTCATTTTTTAATTACAGAGGTACTTTGCCAGGTTGAAAATCTCTATCTTAAACACGAACCACAATAATACTCATTTTATTGTTTCTGACAAATGATATGATGGAATCTGTTTAAAGAGAAGCTCCTTGGTTGCTATTAAAGATTAAACTTAAGAAATGATATATGAGTTAATCATATCACAGTAATATGCATCCCCATCATAATGATTAGCCCTTACATTTCACAATAGGAATATCTAAAGGTGTCCCTAACAAGCATATGTCAGTTTAATTATATGTTTCCTTATCCAAGAGGGCTAGTGGTGGAACGTAGTTCCATAGAAGTGGTATTTTCTGCGATACCATTGTATCTGTGAATGTGTACTTATATTTAACAAAATAGAATCTGCTTAGGTTTTATACATGATGCAGCATCTGCCTCTCAAGAGACTGTATGATTCTGAGAAGAGAAACTCGGCTTTAAGGTAGTCTGCATAGATTTGAAAATTTAGCCCCTTTACTTATTTAGTGAAAAAATATTGTGGTAGTTCCAGTTGTGGCAAGTTTTTGGATGGTTACATACCAAAAGAGGCATCATAATCCATGACTGCCCTAATGAGTGTTGAGCACAGTGGAATAATTAAGTCCTTGGATCTAGATGCCATATCTTTAGCTATAAGCTGTGCAATGAAAATGAACTCCCTTGCAATAATGAATATATATGCTTATGGAAGCACAGTTCATTGTTGATATGGGTTCGTACAGCTCTAACTATTAACTCGGTTTTCAGAGGGGTGTTTTCAACATGATAGTTGCAAGGGGAACCATGCTTGCTGAAGGACACAATAATACATTTTTAGGCATTAAGTTTTAGTCCATGATTTTGACACACAACTATTTGTTTGGTGCAGGCCTTCTTGTATGATCCTGGTGACTCCTGGGGAGTTTACAACAGCACCAAGTTTACAGTCATCCTCAAACTCGGTCCGTCACAAATCCTTAATATTAGCTTTGACTTCTGAGAAGTAAATACCACAGAGGAGTAACCTAAGGACTGAACCCTAAGGCACTCTGCTAGTGACATGTCTTTTGGAGGAGATATAGCCTACTAACACCCTTACTTCCTGGGGTCTGTTTGTGAGTCAGTTTGCTATCCAACAAGTTACATATGGGTAAACATATAGTTGAGAGAGTTTATCTATGATGCCTGAGTGTGGAATACTATCAAATGTTTTTGCAAGGACCAGGTATACAGTGTGCATTAGTGTGCTCCAAGAATGGAGTTGTGGGCAGCAGCCCAGACTCTCAATGGTGTCCTACAGCAGGAAGACTTGTATAGACCAACTGCTTTGAGCATCTACTGTGGTCCATAGTATCCTCAAGATAGGAGAACATAGATCAGAGACTACACATCATGGCCAGTCTAGCCTCTTGACTGTGTAAAATATGGCTGTAGTAATGTCACCAAATGGGCATGGGTATTCACCAGCTATAAGTGTGTTAAGGACCCACCCTACTCTGACTTAAGTCAGGGACTCATGCTAAAAGTGAGAAGGGTTATCTGCCCCTATTTGTCTGTGTGTGTCAACCATCAAGCCCAGCAGCCCTGCACAATAAGCTATTGGACAGTCAGTAAGATGTTTCTGTCGAGCAAAAGCTGAGCATAAAAAAAAAAAAAAAAAGAAAAAAACAGAACTGGCAAGCATAAACAAAGAATTGCTGCACTCAATGTAGGTCCATTCACTGACAGGATGTAGCTTGGAAATGGATACGATGATGGTAAGGAGGAGGCTGAACATCCTGTGTATCAAGGTGGAAGAGCCATGCAGCAAAGTCATTTGACTTGTTATCTGGAATCTACTCTTTAGGTTGAGGACAGACTAGAAATAGTGTGGGAACTGTGATGAGGGAGAGGCTTCAGAAGACAGTTATAGATATCAGAAAGGAGATAATTAGTGACAGATTCATGGTAATCAGACTACATTATAATGATCGGGAGATAGTCATAATCTCAGCCTATGCCCCACAGCAGGGTTGTGATAATGAGGAACACAGTGCATTCAGACTGCAGTTGCAGGACCTACTAGGCAAAGCAGGACAACATGAATTGGTGTTGATAATGGGTGACCAAAATGCATGGATCTGGACAGACAGAGCAGGAAATGAAGGCTGAATAGGTAGGTCCACATGGGTGGGGGAAAAAAGAATAAAGCAGAAGAGGACATTTTTGACATCTGTCTGGCAAATAAGTTGATGATGAGACACAGTCACAAGATCACATATATAAGCATGGCCAACATGCAACACAGTTATACTTTGCCCTTGTAAGGAAAGGGCACTGGGGTAGAATCAGTGAATGCAAAATAATCCCCAGTGAAATAGTCACCCTACAGCATAAATTACTGGTTCAAATTACTTTCCAAAGAACCAGACTCAGATACTTTCAATGCTACAAGTTATATACACATTAAATTAGTCACATGATAAATTTAAAAGCAATACAGCACACACTTTTTTTTTCTCACTACAACCTTCCCATAATATTCCATCTGGAATTTAACCCCTCAGCTCCATTTTATACAAACTTTTTTACTCACTACATACAATGTAAACAATTGTTATAATTTATATATGCAATCTGATATAGTTTATTTGCTCCATCTACTGAGTCATTTTCCAGAAGTTGGTAGAATGCCTCCAATGCCTTGTTATTTGCTATTCTAACTCCTCTCCTAGTATTTTTGTTAGCCAGCGAGTATTCCTTCCTAGCTAGGAATAGAAATTGCCACAACAGTTCCAATCTTTCTAGCAACAATGTTACTGGGATAAACAGGAAGAAGACAAGAGGAAATGATGGCATCCAGCAAAGAGGTGGAAGGATTGTGTAAGAGAAGACCTGTAACAATCAGGTATGAGTATCGAAGAAGGTGAGAGAGTGTCATTGAATAGAGAGGGATAGCAACAGTTGACACAACACACTAACCTCATAGAAAATGGGAAAGGGGGTTGATGGTGGTGAGATATTCAGTGTGTGTGCACTGGTTTACCCTCATCATTTATGTCAGTGACTTTTTCAAAGCAATCAATTTCTTTATGTGGATAGGACCTTCTCTTGATAAATCTGGAATGTGTTTGGGCTAGACACTATTATCTACACTAAAACTTTTGTTTGACTTAACCTTCATCTCCTGCTTTATACTGGGATCATGGTGCTTTTCGGCTCCAACCATTCTGTTTCTTCTCTAGAACTCAAACTTCAGGCTGATTTTTAGGCCCTTATTCAATGGGTCAGTGATAAACAATTACTACTAAACTCCTCTAAAACAAAACCAATGCAATATGACACTAGACAAAAGCTCACTTCTGTCTCCAGGCCTCTAAATATCCTTGGCCATCTTAATAACACTATTGAAAATGTCACTTTATTAACATACCTAGATATATGGTTTGACCTCTTCTGAAATTTCCAACTCCATCTGGACTACACACAAACAAATCAATCAACTCTCTCCTATTCTGGGCTAATAGGATGTCCCCTTTTCTATCCAGACCATGTAGAAATGCCATGGGTAAAGGTATCTTATTGGCTTAGCTAGAATGTGGTCTCCAGCTAATTGCTGTAGCTTATGAAATAAATTTGTCCAGCATTCAGTCCATTTCAAATGCCATTTGCAGAGTCATCACTCTCTCCCCATGAAATGAACACCACTTTAAAACCACTGCGAAAGCAAACTGGCTACATGTGAAACAGTAAAGCAAACTGGCTACATGTGAAACAGTAAAGCAAACTGGCTACATGTGAAACAGTAAAGCAAACTGGCTACATGTGAAACAGTAAAGCAAACTGGCTACATGTGAAACAGTAAAGCAAACTGGCTACATGTGAAACAGTAAAGCAAACTGGCTACATGTGAAACAGTGTGCTAATTTTCTACTTGCCTCTCAACTATTTAAACTTATCATGAATGACACCTTCCCTCCACTTGCTTCCTGGCTATTCAGAGATGCACCAGTATAGAACCTTAGACATCTTAACCAGTCATGTCCTCTCCTCCCAATCCCCCAGACGACGCTTCACTGCACAGACCATGCTTTCTCAGTAGTTGGTTACAAACTGACTGAATCTCTACCTTCTTTTCTTAAAGATCAATCTTCTTACCCCATCAACTCTTCATTCCCTTCTTCTGTATACATAACTTGGTCTGGGTCCAATGAGATCAGTGCTCTACCCAAGTAAACAACTTTAAAATAAATAAATAAATATGTTATCTGGTCCCATAGATGTAATGTTTCTGGCCTTAGATTGTGCCTTGAGAACTTGGTTTTGGAAAATTTGAGGAGGATGTAAATATAGGTATTTGATCTTTGAATACTGTAGGAGGTGAGTGGGGTGAAATCAAGGATGAATTTTTGGGCTGTAGGATTGCCAATATCCTCTTGGTCTGAGTATGTGATATGATTTACTATTAACATTGCACTGTGCTGGCATTTTTTTCAGTGGGTTCTAATTTAATTAAAGAAGGCTCTGTATAGTTATCTTTCACTTGGATGGCTATTTTATCTTATATCTGGCTTGCTTGATTTAATCAGAATCCAGAGTTCTTTGTTTAGTTTATTAAGAGTGTTATGGATTATTTAGAGTAAGATTTATTCTTGTGTGCAATGAGTTTTCTTTTTCTGTTATTATAAAGCCTGCTTATGTTATAATTCCACTACAGGAGTTTATTGTTAAATTCATTATTGCATTTATTTCTGACAGAAACATATGCATCTACGCAGCTATTTACAAATGCATAGAATTTGGCAGTAAAGGATTTTGCATAATCAATGGGATTGTCACTTTAGAGGGGCTTTTCAATTTATTCATGTCATTACTCATTTTTAGTAAATTAACATTTGCATAGTCTTTGAATACAGAGGTATTGGAGGATGCTTTAGTCTTCAGTCTTACAATAAATGTGTCTGACTTGTGATTTACTTGACCAGAGAGGAGGTGACAGGTGGTTGGAATTAGAGCTGCCCATATTATGTGTTATTTTTATTTATTTATTTATTGACATTTGATTACCAGGAAAGTTTGCCAGGATAGGATTTCATTTTCAGTCGAGGCCGGATGAGAAAAGTTCCAAAGTATTACAAAATATATTAAAAACAGTAATTTTACAGACTTTTAAAATAATGCAAAAAATACAGTTTAAATAAATATACCAAACTAGACTTAATATGAAAACTTTGGTTCATAGGATCATAGGAGTTTACTAGGCAATCGACAAGGAGGTAATTTCAAGCCTAGCCATTTCATCCTAATGTAATACCACAGATACACTAGTCAATACCCAGGACTGCATTTAGTAATGACTGCTCACGTATAAGAGGGTTGTAGGCACTATCCCTGGTAAGAATTTATTGTGCCCCATCCAGTGATCCAGGTTCCTTTTGAACAGTGTCACAGAGGTGGACTGTTTCACATGAATTGGTAGCCTATTTCATAGACATGCCAGTTGCTGGGAGACAAATCTGTCCCTCCAATGTATCCTATTTAAGTCACAGGCTATATTTAAGTCCCTGGAATGGGTAGCTCTGGTCCCGTTTGATTTATGGATGTGCAGCAAGCTCATTAGGTGTGGGTCTGAAATTGCTAAGACTAGATAAAGCTTATATGACAATGATTTAACAGAGAAATTTTAGCATGTTTATAGAGAAATTAAAGGTACGTTAGTATAGTATAAACTGGAATTGCAATATGAAGTGAGAGAAAAGCAGCCTTATTATATATTTAGACAGAAAGCCAGGTGAGAGAAATTTATAAAAGTAAGTAAGTGAGTGAAGCAGGGAGAGTAGGGAGATGTAAGGTATAAATACATATTTGTCCACATTTAGGGATATAGTTTTTTGTGGTGTTCAGGAAGAACTGAGCCAGCTTTTGGCTAGGATGTCTTTAAGAATGGTTTTGAATGCTGACAGGGAGGGTATTGATCTGATGGATACAGATAAGGAGTTCAAGATCTTAGCAACATCGTACAAGGCAGGCAATGCCCAGCAGATTTAATAGGTTTGTGGACAGAGAGGAGTTTTTGGTCATTAGATCATAATGACCAACTAGGAACTTAGTTGTGTTGTATGTTACTTAGTGTGGGCAAGCAGATAGAGTCTGCATCATTTTATAGGTGGTAAGAAGCTGTGTGTATGTTAGTTGATGTGGTAGAGCTAACCAGTTTAGGCTTTTTAGTGCTATACAGTGGTGGGTTCTGAACAGTGTATTTGCTGAAAATGTAGCTACTTTGTTACAGCAATGACTCAAGTTTTAATTTCTGTGTTGTCTGAAGATTAGTAAGAGCAGCGCAATAGTGTAGCTGTTAGCATTGTCACCTTACAGCAAGTGGTTCTCCAATTTGATTCTCAGCTGGGGTGCCTTCTGTGTGGAGTCTGCATGTCCTCCCTGCATTTGTATGGGTTTCCTCCCACATTCCACAGACATGCAGTAGATGGGTTGGACACTGTAAATTGGCCCTAGGTGTGAATGTGTGCGTATGGGTGTTTGTGGTGCATCCTCCGAGGAGGGTTGGGCCTTGGGCTAGCAACCTGAGCCCCAGCTGTAACTGCTATAGAAACAACAAATGCTGAAAGGTGTTCATTGACCAATGTAAGAGAAAGTTTTTGGCTCTATAAAGCATCCCTTTTTTATGACTGTTGTTATGCAATTTTGTATATGCAGGTCGAATTTAAGATTACCATTCACTATCATCCCTAATAATTCATTATGAGAAGTTATGCCAGTGGTTGTAGTTTCATGAGAGAGGACTTCAAATTATGTGTTTTTTTACAGGAGAAGGATTTGGGCAAAAAATTAGGAGCATGTTTTTTTTTTTTAGGGTTGAACATGAATTTTGAGTTATAAAACCGTATTTCAGTTGTTAAAGCTTCCTGAGTAATTTTTTGGTGGTGTGCCATGTTGTCAGATGTGCAAGTGAGTGTGGAGTCATCTGCATACTATATTAGGGAGTTGTGTGGATGTGTGGAGTGTCTTCTATAGATTGTTAAAGAGGAGACAGAGATAATCCAGAGGGCTCGAGTGAAGTCGGGTATCCCACTTGTGACCTAGAGGGCAAAGGGACTAACAAGAAACAAAGTATAAAGGATTAATCCAGATAAAATTACTTTAGCTAGCAGATCTAGGAGACTGTCTCTCTGATACCCTCCTTGTGGGAGGGATAAAGACACTTTGTTGAGGTTTCAAGTAGTTTAATCAGTTAGGTAGGTAGATGAACAAGTGTTCTTGTTCTAAAATGTTACATTCAACAAGTCAGTTATTTAAAGGCAGTTACAGACAATTGTGGGAGGTTCCATGGGAGCTGACTGGAGGAAAATCTTGGAGATGGAAAAAAACAAGCAGCCAATCCCAAAACTTAGAGGTTAGTCCCTTATTTGAATATTCCTGAAAAACCTGTGAGGGTTTACCAGCTCAGCAGCCTGTGGAGCCTCATTCTTAGATTCCTCACACAAATGTTTTATTTTTATTTTTAACTATTAACAAACAGAGCATGACAACACACTATGAGCTACAACTATAGAACTATATTTAAAAAAACACTTTTACCGGAGCTTCATCAGGTCCATCTAATAGAGGGGTTTCCATTTTGATAATTGAAAATGCTTGCTTTTATGAGGCTATCACCAGATTTTGTCTGTTTTGTATCACATGTAAAATGAGAGGCCGTGTCTGCATCAGTGGGGCTCATATTCCTTGGATATAAGTATGAAAGCTTTATTACAGAACTTTTTCCAGTCTATCACAAGTAATATGAGAGGCTGTGCCCACTTTTATGGAGCTCATTGTCTCCTAACATATAATATGAAAGGCTAATATTATCCTGTTTAACAAAGAAGGTTTACAATGCCTGCTAATAATAGGCTCATGTATAAGATTAACGTGAACAGTTCCCCTTCTTCTTCCTCTTGATAAAGACAGACCTTTTAATATGCAAGGAAGGTAGTCACTTAAAAGCTAAGTTACGTGATTCCCGTTTTTGAATAGTATATGCATCCATACTGCATACTTCTCAATCTCTTAGAGCAAGAATCTAGACAAAGATATAAACAAAAGTGGGACAAAGGCCCAAAAATAGGGACACTTTTTAAATATTGCTATCACAAACTTAGAAAGTTGATAGAATAACAGGTCTTGTATTAGCATGCGTTTTCTGAAGGGTATGAAGTCTGAAACTCAAGTGCCTGTCATTATTGTCTAAATTTAATCTTTAATGATTTGCCACTAATTTGGCAGAAAACCACATATTTATGAAAAATTGACCAAAAATGTGAGCAAAAATATGGACATTTTGTGAAAATCTGTACAGTTGAGAGGTATGATCCAGGGAAATAGCATACAGTGGAAAACAAGTCACAGTGCTTATATTTTACAGAGCTCATGGATGTGCACAAGTAGGAGCAAAAAAGTAAAAAGTGAGTAAAGTTTCAGACTTCACAACCTTTTGTGTGGGCTTACTGTGCCCATGGTATAAAAATCCAGCAAGTGGTGAACTGCACAGTATACAAACACTTTTATTAAACATAAAAATCTCAGATCTTTGAGCATAGGAAAGTTGTGCCTTTGGTGTAGAGAATATAGCAGTGTGGAGTGCTCCTCCATAACCACAATTTTCATTATACTGCAGATTACAGAAATGTTGTTAAATGTAGTCCCAGTGGGAACATGCTCTATGTGGTGGCTGTGGGGTAGCTGCATTGAGAGGTGGAATGTTCTTGGTCCCAGAGCATGGTTTTAAAGCACTCCAGTCTGGGGTCTTCACTGTCAAGGTTCGTCCAAAGTCTAGGAGTTACTGAGAGCTCTTCTGTTCAGTCTTCCTTTCTTCAGTTTTCAAAGTGTCTTCAAATGGCAGCTGATCAGATTTTTCCCACTCCACTGGTTTCTCCTTAATTTGGGAATCCATTGCTCTGTCATGCTGTGGTGTTATCAAAGTTAGATGCTCTACACTAAACCATTTTATCCTTTCACTTTCACCTCAGTTTCTATTTCTTTAAATTCTCCAGAACTAATCCTCTTTTCTACATTTCCTCTTTTTGTTTTCTTATTCTTTGTATTGTAAAACGTTCCATTTCTGGGTGCCTTTGCCTGTAATTCTCTTCAAATATCTTTGGTGCTGCTCTTTTTGTACTGATACATTTTGCTTTCTCATGTGCATAAATATTGCACCATATGAAATCTCTTTCTCTTTCCATGTCCATATTTCTTAGTCTTCAGATGCCTCCTGCTCCTGCTCTTTCTCCTTACTTTGGGGTGTCATTGTTCTATCATGCTGTGATATAACCTGTGTTAGACTTTCTAATCTAAATCCTTCACTTTGCAGGTATTCTACAACTTCATCTTCTCCCTGGGATTCAATAAACTTTGTGTAGGCTCTGCGCAAAGCCTACACAGAGTTTACATGTTTGCACAATGGTGCAGGGCAAGCGGAAGTGTGCAATGCATTCTAATTATGAGTGGCGCGTCTAACCTAGCTTTCATAGCTGGCAACAGTGTTGCTGGCCAGGAAACTGAGTAAGTGAATCTGGATATCAATTCTGTATAAAGCAGAACCCCTACGGTCTGGGGATTTGCGTGGAATGCCACAGTGATCACCAGGGCCTCACAGATAGCTATCAATGTTAGTGCAACACATCTGTACAAAGCCCAATGTAATGAGGGGACAAATAACCAGAAATAAGGACATATTTGACATAAATGTCACAGAAAAATGTACTGGAATGAAATTCTATCAACCTCTTAGAGCAAAAAATCTGTACAAAGCCATAAACAATGGGGACAAAGACCAAAAACTAGGGACAGATGTTTAATATTGGTCTTCCCGACTTAGAATGCTGAAGGAATAATAGGTTGTACAGTACGTTGAACTTTCTGAAGAGCATGATGTTTGAAACTCAAATGTCTGTCATCAGTTTCTGACTTCAATCTGCAATGACATGCCAATGATTTTCCAGAAAAACAAAATGTTATGAGGAAAAGATAAAAGTATGAGACTAAAAGTGAATATTCCGCATAAATCAGAACAGCTGAGAGGTATGAAGTCAAATGTATGTGATATTGACTCACATCAGTCCTGAGATCATCCCAGTGATATGACAGAAAGCTGCAAATTTGATAAGGAAAACATCTGGGCATCCTGGGAATATCTGGAAAGTTGAGAGGTATGAATGTGAAGTATATGGTCCAAACACAGTACAGGATGGTGTACCTACAGTGCAGAGTATTGTGATATCCCATTCCTGTCATTGTGTACAGAAGCTGTGCAAATTATCTGTAATGGGATATGGCCTGCCATATAAAATGAACACTCAGGGGAAGTGTGTGTATTGAATAGGGACACACACAAATTGTAGGAATAAACGCAGGGAAAGATGTACAGCAGAGGAAGGCATGTCAATGGAAGATGGTTGTAGTAGCAACACCAATGACATATCTATATGGTACAGTAGGAACTGTACAGTGAAAATGTGTTTTATGTGACTGTCAACAAGATGATATAACAATGGGGAGGATGTCTGTGTGAGATAAGCATCCTTGCATGAATAATGCAAAGGACATTTAACAGGGATTTGGCATACAACAGGGGTAGGGTTTATATTGCGAAGTTATGCAAACCAATATGCCTGAATATTACTGCACTCTCAACAAAGGTCTCCAACAAAGTGGCCACAGGTAAAGGCTCATGGAAAACATTACAAGAACAAGCCACAATCATGGACAATATCAGAATAATACCACTAGTAATCCCATGCTTCTCACATAACATAAGTGATTTACAGTGATATAAGAGATGAGTCTGCATGCACACACTTCAACAGCTATTATGATACATCCACACTCTATGAGGATAACCACACACACTGTCCTGGCACTGTAACATATGCTGGAGGTGTTAGGAGGGATACTACTATACCAGTATGCAACAGTATGGGTAATGCAGGCTAGTTGCCTTGTGTGCATGGCATATATATATATATATATATATATATATATATATATATATATATATATATATATATATATATATATATATATATATATATATATATATAAAATCTGCGGTGGTGGTGCTGCAGTAGCATTGTCGCCTCACAGTATGATGTTGTCCCGTTCGATTCTCAGCTAGAGCGTCTTCTGTGTGGAGACATGCATGAATGGGTGTACTTGTGCATCAGAGCTGGCAACTCGGCACGTAAAAATCTACTGCCAATCATTAGTGGACCGGAGTTCCGCTGTGGCGACCCCTAACTGGGAAAAGCCGAAAGACACAACAACATATATCTATATATATATATATATATATATATATATATATATATATATATATATATATATATATATATATATATATATATATATATATATATATATATATATATATGTGTGTGTGTGTGTGTGTGTGTGTATATATATATATATATATATATATATATATATATATATATATATATATATATATATATATATATGGCATAATCCACAGTGTCATGAATGATATACATGCCATTAATGTTGTCAGATACTTATGTATGTAGTATGTGCATAAGCAGAACAGGTAGCACACATGCATCTGGTGTAACAACTTGATTGGTGTTCTGTACCATCAGCAGTTATGTATATTCCACAGAAAGAATACCTAGGTATGGCCAATAAGGCTCTGTGCCAGCTCACTATGACAAAAGTGTTATACTTCCGTTACACATCACTAGAAGATGTGTCGGGAGGTACATGAAGAAGGGTGCTTTGTACACAGTTATTGGTGTGAAGTCTGGAAACATGAAGGTATTATGGCCTCTGATGTGGATGTCCTGCACATACCCAGTATTTGTGTTACATTCAAGGGAGTAGTCAGCACTGTGACCACATGCTGGTTGATGTACCACTTACCATTTACCACATCACATGGGTCATATACCTATTGGTCTGATTATAAGGTGTGATGTCCACATTATTCTTGGGTGGTGTGTTTGCTTCCTGAATTAAAAAAATCCTCCCATGTGTCTTGTTAATGCATGTGCTGTCATACCTGTGGCAGCAGTGTTTGTTATTTTTTGCTACTGTCTGTATTTTACTAATATCACCGTTGGAGTCAATTATTGCCCACATTCTGTAGTTCATCAGGCAGCTGTGTGGACACAGCATTTGTATGTCATCTGTGATGTCCATCTCTTAACTAATGGACAGGAAAGGGACTATCAGACAGGCCTGATGTATGGACATGATCACTGGACCTGAGATATAGGTCATGTCACACATTTCAACATAGTGAGATGCCACTCATGTAGTATACTGGTCTTCCTATTTGGTGATATAGCTGTTTATGGCCACATATTACAGTGCTGAATGAATACCTCAGTGTGAATTTGTGTCAAATGCCTTGACCTGGTCAAGTTCCACAAGATGATACTGTTGTCATCATGCATGCCCTCATTGACCTCTTTGAGGACATCTATCAGATGTAACAGACATGATGTGGCATTAACAACTCACACATGCCTGTTGCACACAGTGAGAATATGATGAGTGTACAAATAGAAGAGGTCCATGATTGCATGTTGATCAACATCACAGTCGGGGAGAGGTAGGATGTCTCTATACATGCATGCATCAGGTGCTGTCCCCTCTACTCAGAAAGATGCATATTAATGTACACCCTTGTATGAGAATATAGCCTTTGTGGAGGGTGTGTTGGAGTATGTATTCAATCATATCAGGAAGGTGTATATGCTGAGTCATGCCATAGGTGATCTGTGATGTTATCACAGGCCATTGTTTCCATGTAATAGGCCTGGATGAAGGTACAACAGTGCATATTGCCCATCATGATCAAACTTAGGGTTTTGACACAATCCCCCATGCAGGTATCATTGAGAAACCCTCCCAGCTGGGAATTAACCCTTACATCAGCAGGTGGATAACCAATTGGCTTACCAACAGAGCATATACTATGAAGGTTGGTGAATCAGCCTGTACCAGTAGAGCTGTCACCATTAGCAAACTCCAGGGATCTGTGCGCTTCACTGTTTGGCCATTACTTCTCGACAGTTCAGGCTAAAGTATATGGCCTTTGGCCTGCAGTCCAATCATTGAGTCCACCAATGAGGATGACATAGAGGAGCTAACATAGACAAATGAATGGGGACAAAGGCACACAATCTACAACTAAATGGAGAAATGGGTCTTTTTTATGCTGTCCATCTGAAAAGTGGAATTCCATGTTAATCACAGCACTGACAACAGTCCTGCTATGCTGAAAACCAGTGATGCCAGCACTGGTAACACATGTAAATTCCCACAAGCACCTTCTCTGTCATCTTTCAAACCTTAATGTCTCACATGATGCTTTATCCTGGTTCTCCAGCTATCTATCAGACAGATCACAGGCAGTGAAATGGAAGAACTCCATCTCTTCCTTCCTACCTACCCCAAATGGCGTACCACAGGGATCCATCCTTGGGCCAATGCTTTTTAACATATTCATCAATAACTTTCACACTGCTATTCCTGATGCTAAAATCATTCAATACGCAGATGATTCAACATTAGTCTGCTCTGCCTCAAACCTCTCTGAATTGCTGACTAAAACCCAAACTGCCTTCTCAACAACTGAAAACTGCATGCACCAAAACCACCTCTCTCTCAATGCAAATAAATCAAAGATTCTACTATTCCCTCCCACAAAGACCCTCTCCTATGATAAAAACAACTTCAAAGTCTATAGTCAAACCAACTCACCTACAGAAGTAGTCCCCTCTGCCAAACTACTTGGCATTACTGTAGATGAACACCTCAAGTTTGATATTCATATTCAACAAAATATTAAGAAAACCCACCAAAAGCTAGGTATGCTGTATAGGAATAATCGCTTTCTCTCCAACTCTACCAGGCAAACTCTGGCCTCGACTTATCTTCTTCCTTCCTTATTATACGGAGCCTCTCTCCTAACCAACCTGTCCTCCTCTATCACCTCTAAACTAGAAAACTGCTACAACAAAATCTCTAAATTTGCCTCTAAATCTAAAAATATCACCCATCACTGCCTAACACTACAATCCCTGAATTGGCTTGAACTCCCAAACTACCTAGACTTTCTCCAACTCATTACTACACATAAACTCATATTTCACCCAACAAAATGTCCCGGTCTAACTAACATCCTTCCCCCTTATACAGCTAACAGAGCTCTCAGATCTGAAAATCAGAACTTAATTACTATCCATAAACCTAAACGTCCTGCTGGCCAACTTCTCCTATCTTTCTCACTAGGCAAAAAATGGAATTCCCTTCCCTCCACACTACGAACCATACCAAACTCAGAAAACTTCAAAACCAACTATTCAAACACCTGTCCACTAAATGGAAATGTACCTGCCTTCACCCAACCTAATCCAAGGGTGTTCTTGCTCTGGTTCCCAAGCTCTACAACTCTCATAGTTATCTTCCTATGAGCCTATCTAAGCTCTCAACAAGTTCTATAGCTTCTCTCTAAGCTCTCACCTCCTACAGCTACCCTCACACAAACCAACCTTGTAAATATTGTAAATAGCATTCTAATGTTGATGTGTGTATGTAAAGCGTATTTACATTTTCTTACATTATAAATTTCTGTTGTGCACATCATACATAATTTCTAAATACACCTACTGGTGTCCCCCAAGGTTTCATCTTGGGTCCTCTCCTCTTCAATATATTCATAAATGACTTCTCCCACTCAATTCCCCACACCAAACTTTTTCAATATGCAGATGACTCTACAATCATCTGCACAGCCACATCCATTCCCACTCTCTTAAAATTAACCCAAGAGGCCTTCTCTACCACAGAACAATGGATGAAAAACAATCATCTAGCACTCAATGCATCTAAAACAAAGCTTATGGTATTTACCCCCTCTAAAAACACAACCGTTAACAAAAATCTACTCTCTATAATCAGCCAAAACAACACCCCTCTTGAACTAGTACCTGAAAGCAAACTGATAGGGGTCCTGATAGATGACCAGCTCAAATTCAATAGCCATCTACTACTAAACATAAAAAAACCCATTATAAACTTGGCATGCTTTATCAACATAATAAATTCCTCTCCACATCTACTAAACATACTCTTGCTACAACATTCCTCATTCCTTCACTTCTATATGGGGCTCCTCTTCTAACAAACCTTCAATCATCCCTTAAAACAAAACTGTCCTCATGTTATAATAAAATTACCAAATTTGCCACTGGCCACAAAGCATCTACCCACCACTGTGTATCTCTCCACAAACTAAACTGGCTTGAGCTTCCTAACTATCTCACCTTTACTCAGCTCTGCTTTGCCCACAAACTCATATTCCATCCATCCCTCTGTCCCTCACTCAGCTCCACCTTTAAAATGCACATGCCGCAAAGAGCCCTAAGATCTAATAACCAAAATCTGATAGAACTGTACAAACCTCTTCACTCGCCAGGGAAAAATCTACTGTCCTTTTCTCTGGCACGCAATTGGAACTCCCTTCCCCCCTCCATCCGTACCACTGCTAACCTTCCAGCTTTTAAAAAATCTCTACACGCACTTAACATCTTCTTGGGAATGCTCCTGCTCTCATCCCTCCTAGTCTAGCCTGCTTCCTACAGGCACCACATCATATATACCAGAAACTATAGATTAGCTAAAGCAATAACACCCTAATAATTCTTAAACTCTAGTATTCCATTCAAAATACTACATATTTTTCTACAACAATGCAATGCTAGTCTTATATAGCATAACCAACAATTCTTTGCTTGTAATCACCTGTTCCTCTGTTTTTTGTCTTGAACACACCTTTCTCTATTTTGTCAACCACTGTTAAAGTTTTTTACCACTGTTTTTGTCAATTTGTATTAATTTGACTGAATGTGTTAAAGTGTAAACTTCTGTAATGTTTTGTATCTTTATTCAGGAGCTTTTCTCCCCAGGACTCCATTGAAAACGGGTACTTTGGGCCCAATGGACAATCCTGGTAAATCAACTGTAAATAAATAAATAAAATAAATAAATAAAAGGTTTGTATGTAAACTGTTTCCACACCTAACCCATATCTGTTTTCCTCAAATGAAACTGTGTGATTCCTACCTTCAAGCTTAATGAATTTGTTAACTATGCATGATATTGAACGCATTTATGAGTAACTATTCTACACATGACCTTTAATATTAACTATCATTTGTATCTAAATTGTATAATGCATCTTGGAGCTTTTCCCCCTGGGCCTCCACTGAAAATGGTTCAATTCAGCCCAGTGAACTTCCCCGTTAATCAAATTGCAAATAAATAAATAAATAAATAAAAATAGCAGTCTGAACTTCGACCACCAAGTGTCTTACACTAATACTGAAAGCCTATGTTGTGCACATCATACATCATACCATCATATGCAAATCTTAGGATTGTATGACAACACAGTAGTCAAAACTCATCAGAACAGTAATAGAGTTATGCGCTTTTGCATGTACTTTACCAGACACATGCAGCAGCTGGTGAGACCACAGGGCTTTCTCAACAAGATAGCACAGGGCCTATAAACTATGCCATGATGCATGTGGATAGAGTTAAAGCCATGTCACTGTAATCTGTCTGGAATAGGATGAGGTGATATCTGCATGACCTCCAGGCCAGTGTCTGACTCTGCCCTGGTGGGAGTACTGCATTTCCAAAATCCGATATAGCTGATGACATCAGCAGTGTCTGTTAAGGAGAATATGGTAATAACACACACACACACACACACACACACACACACACACACACACACACACACACCCTTTTGACTACAGTGAGACGAGAACCCCTACCTATCTAACTACATGGACTATAAACTTCTGTATTTAAGGCAAACACCACAGCTCAAGTCTGACTTAGAGGGTCTCTGACAACACTTTATAGCTGATCACATCAGCAGTGTCTGTTGAGAAGAATATAACAGTGTCTTACATGGTGGTGTAAAATGCTCTCTGTAATGTCAAGCAAGAGCTCACACACACACACACACACACACACACACACACACACACACACACACACACACACACACACACACACACACACACACCTGCCTAGTTGACTGCAGTCAGAATAGGACCTCAGGACCACTACCTATCTAAGTACACAGACTATAGAACACAGTACTTTACACAAGTACCATGGCACAAATCTGACTTTTATAAGAGTGCAGGTGAACTTATAGTAGATGACATCAGTAGGCCATGTGGGAGGCAAAATGCTGGGAGGCCTGCATAGGCCCATAGCATCATAGGCTCATAGGAGGCTACTAACCTTATGGCCCTCGACTGTTCAGAAGCCTAGCTACATAAAAACACAAGTACCCTTATTTGTCATCATTGGATGGTCATAAGGTACATAGGTGCACCTGCAAAGTTGACTTTATAATCACCCAACCAGTAGTCATGGTTGTGCTTGAACATGGTCATTGAGGAGCACTGCCTCACATGCAGTAGGGGCCTATTAGAGAGGAATGTGAGTCTTTAGGGGATATAGCTGTCTCCTCAGCATGTTCTGTTTATGTCACAGGTTAGGGTGAGAACCCTGAGCAAAGTTATTCTTGCCCCATTTAATTTGCAGATGCCCAGCATTTCCAGTAGGGCAGAGTCTGAGACTGCTCTGTAGGGCAGGCATAGGTCACCTCTCAGCAGCCTGCATGATACTGAATACACTGACTGGTCTTTCCATGTATGTCATGTTTGGAGGCCCTAGAGTCTAGCAGGTACAACCCTCTGTTTTCTCCATTTACTGCAGGTGTCTGGTAAGGTACAGATAAAACTGAGTATTGTTCTCAATTAAAGGTCTGATAAGGGCTGAGTAGATCAGACGTATGACCGCCTTGGTCTTGGATGTGATGTCCATATGTATGATGTGTGCAATGCAGAATGCGTGTATCACCATTATAGAAACATACTGATGAAATTGTAGATTGCTATTAATATGTGTTGACTGCAAACACAGGTGAAACAAAAACACTTGGTTGAGAAAACCACTTTATAGAGCAAAGCTTTCAGGGTAGAACCCTTCTTCAATACAAATCTATGCTCACTACCGCAAGCAGTATAAACATATATCTGCTTGCGGTAGTGAGCATAGATTTGTATTTAGGGTTATTGATGCTGTTTACCCCACACTTAGAGGTGGTGATAGTAATAACTACCTGGAGATTAAGGAATATGAATGGATTTTGAGATTTGCCTCTGATTCCCCTCCAGGTTTAAATAATATGGTAAGTCTCAAACCTATATTGGTCAAGTTACAGCATACTAAACTATGATATATGTTTTTAAGTTTTTAAATTCTTTAATGCTTTTAATGTTTTTTAGAATGTGTCTTTACATGCTTTATAGCATAAGATAATGTTATTGTTGTATTCGTTATATGATCATGTTATAGATTTGTAATTATTTTGGTGTTGTCACATGATTTCATTGGGCTGCTGGTCATGTGACTGTCGACCTGTATTTAAACTGTGATAGTTTGTCCTTTATGTATTAGTATTGAAGAAGGGTTCTACCCGAAAGCTTTGCTCTATAAAGTGGTTTTCTCAACCAAGTGTTTTTTGTATCAATATGTGTTCCCAAGTCTCACAACACTGTTTGAGCTTAGCAAGGTACTATGTATACCATAATGAGCAGGGGTACGTCATTGCCAAAAGGGACAATGGAGCATTGTATGCTTTAAGGTTCAGTCTGGAGTTTGGCATCAATCATTTGTGTGTGGCAGCCCCTTCTGCAATATGTTACTATCATTGGGGGACTCTGTATTTGTGTTTCCAGTTGACAGTCATCTGCAAACTTGGTAAACCACAGGCCATCTACCATTGCCTGGACTTCAGGGAAGTAGTTTATTAACAGTTGAAGGCCAAGCACAGATCCTTGTGATATTCTTATGGTAAATGATTATTGATAGAGGT
This sequence comes from Protopterus annectens, assembly GCF_019279795.1. Classification (NCBI taxonomy): domain Eukaryota; kingdom Metazoa; phylum Chordata; order Ceratodontiformes; family Protopteridae; genus Protopterus; species Protopterus annectens. Next base: position 227,245,154 of record NC_056744.1, read on the forward strand.
GCAGTCCCCAACTTTGTGAATATGTGTTCTGTCAGTGAGCTAGTTGCCTATATCTCTACTACAGTATGGCTTAATTCCCACATGGGAGACCTTCACTATGAGACATGAATGGGGGATAGTGTCAAAGGCCTTGGATAACTCAGCATAGGTGGAATGCCCTGTTATCCCTCATCCAGGTCTTGGGGGTTAGTATCCAACAAGTGCACAAGGTTCAATAAGCAAGATCCACCATTGACAAAAACAAAATGGGTCAAACCAATTGTGTTGAAGGTCACCTATGTCTCTGTGTATATGGTCCATGCTGATTCCTTCCTAGCCTTGCAAGTAAGGTTTCTTAGGTGTATGGGTCAATAGTTGTAGTTCTGCATGTTGCTAGATTGAAGTGCATTGCATAGCACACATTTGATACTGCATGGTTGATATATCTGTAGAAAAAGTACTGAGATATCAGGGTTGCAGTGCTTGGGGGGTGGCAACACATGGATGCCTTGTAAATATGTGACATATTGTTAGATAAGGGCCTCAAAATGCAATGTTTCCACATGTAACTTCATATCATACATAGGAAATGGATAGTAAACCGCAGTAATACTGCATAATATGTACATTTCCATAGGGTGATAAGCAATGATTTTGTGAGATGGTTAGCAAAGGGCATATGCATGTGAGATGTAAGCAGTGTGCAAAAGCAAGCCACATTGATAAAGTCTGACAGTTAGTAATGAGTCTATGAAATAGACCTGCTGCTTAACTGACTCGGTGGCAGCACATGTTAATAGACTGATACATTCCTTTTAGGGACTAGATGGTACTGGGTACTGGGTTTATTCACAAGTGTATCCAATACTTTTAAATACGATTCATTCCAGAGTGATAATGTAGTGACATGATTTGTTTATATGAGATGTGTAGTGGTGTTAAATGGCATTGGTGCTGCTCACCGTTGCTGCGCATTGGTGTGCAATGCATACCTCTTTGCAAAAATGGCTTAAAGGGAAAGCAGAACAGAAATGTGTAGGAGAGAGGTAGGAAAGAGTTATAGCTATCCATTTCTTTAACGGTGTAAAGTGAACAGAACATATCTGCAAAATATTAACTGAATTTGGACTATCATCTCCAGAGAGAGAGGGCTGAACAAAACACAATCATGTTGTACAGCCAACTGGACCAAATCAAGTGTGTCAAGATGACATGTACACAAAATGCAGAGCTAGGTATGGGATGATTTTTTTTTTTTTTTTGTGGACAGGTGCCCATTTTTTTTTATTTCATAGAGACATGAAAGTTGGGAAAGGGACATAGGTATATCTGCTTCAGGTAAGTTGTGAAGGTGAGGAAGCAATTGCAGACAGACAGGACAAGCAAGACAATTGACAGGGACAGTGATGGACACAAAAGTTTGGGGGACACCATAATTGGGGTGAGTGTGGGGACATCCAGAGTCCACAGTCATCAAGCTGGGAGAATCAAGTCCTCAACCACTGTACTGTCATCAATGTCATCTCACTCCACTGGTGGCTGGAGTGCTTGATGTCTCCTCTTCCTTCTAGCACTGTGCAAAATGATGGAGAGCAGCCTCTGCAGCCAGGATAGGTGTGCACCAATGGTGGGGAACACCACCCTGTGCGCCATCCCTGGCAACTCAGTGTGGGTGATGAAATCACCACCTCCACCACTGCTCCCAGCGGGAACCACTGGACCAGCCTCTGGGTAGGACTACCTGAGGGTACAAGTAGTGCAGGGGCAGCAGAGGCAGTGCAGTCAAGTTAGCTCCAATATGTGCTGGGCTTTAGTGCTGGAGCTGGTGGAGGGGGGGGGCAGGCTGATCCAGTGGGACCGGCCTACCCCACTGTGCTGTGGAGTATTTAGTGATGTGGTACACATGGATGACATGGACACATTTTGATGACACATAAAAATAAAAGAAGAAAATAAAAAAAAAATAATAAAATAAAATAAAACAATTATGAAATTAAAAAAAAAAAAGATAAGATAACATAAGAAAATAAAAATTATTTTAATAAATGATATAAAATAAAATAAAAAATAAAATAAAACAAGAGAGATAAGGGTTGGGGTAAGAGAAAAAAAAGATAAGATTAGTACGATCATATGTGATATACAATGCATAATACAATTATTTGTCTATCATCTTTACTTTTACATTTGTACACCTCTTAACAGATGTACACCATACTACAGGTGGCAGCAAGTAATCATTGAAATGTGCATATATTGCACAGATGTGTGTTCCAGTTATACAGATTAGAGTTTACAGCAGGGAATTTGTGCCACTGGTATAGAGGTTTCAATTTAATGAAAATAGTATTGAAAAAATAACAGTATTGCATAATTGTGAAGTATGGTTTCTGAACTCACAATCTGTGACTAAAGTCTAATATTGGACTCTTGCAATCAGTTTGTGCTACAGACTAATGCATGCATACTTTCTTTTACAGCTGGGATATGCATGCTCTATTTGCTACAACTGTATAAAATACCCAAAAATGTATCTTTAACTTTTAATGCTGCAAGAACACTAGTCTTCTGCTGGATACATGGGTATGGGTACATGGGTACTGATATGAACATAGGTGTGGGACCTTCTCACTCCTAAATTCCTCAATTCAACAGTAGACTGCATCCCTCTTCCTCCTCTGTAGGTCATTGAAATTGTGTTTACGTTGCCCTCAGTCTCTACTGATAAACTACCAGAGGATGTTGCTAACACCTTTAATAATTTCTTTACTGAAACCATCCAAGCCCTTGCAAGCCAAATACCCCTTAACTCCTCTAACCCACTGGATAGCACTCACAGCTCCCAGCCCTCCTTTAGCTTCCAACCAGTCTCTACATCTTTCATTCGTTCACTACTCAAAAAATTAAAACCTACTACCCTAGCTGCAGGCCTTCTCCCAGCTGAATATTTGCGAAAAGCTGCTGATACCATAGTGAACACTGTTTCCATTTTAATTAATCGATCCATATCAGAAGCCTCAGTCCCCTCTATCTGGAAAATATCTCATGTCATTCACCTCCATAAAGGTGGTAACTCTACTGAGTTATCCAATTATAGACCCATAGCCATCTTATCACCTCTAGCAAAAATAATAGAAAAATGCATCCATAAACAACTCCTGTACTTTCTAACCCAAAACAACCTACTGGCTAACTCCCAGCATGGGTTCAGACCATATCATAGTACCACAGCAGCTCTCCTCACCTTCTCTAATGCAAGAAACTATAACAGGAACAACAGCAAGCTATCTTCAACCCTTTTCTTAGACCTGTCCAAGGCTTTTGACATGGTTACCCACCATCTTCTCATCAACATCCTGGCAACAATGTCCCTAGGTAATCACTCTCTCCGATGGTTTGAATCCTACCTGCACAATAGACAACAATCCATCTTATGGCAGAACAAACTCTCAAACCTCCTACCCAACATTCTAGCTGTCTTACAGGGATCTATCTTGGGACCACTTCTGTTTTCCATTTTTATCAATGACCTCCACACTGTAATCCCTGAAGTCATCTGCATTCAATATGCAGATGACTCAACGCTGATCTGCACTGGCACCTCGCAAACAGAGCTGCTATTAATAACTCAGAGTACTTTCAACCTAGTAGAGAACTGGCTTGCTGCTCACTGTCTGATTCTAAATCCTAATAAAACAAAGTTCCTACTTTTCACCCCCACTCAAAGATCCACGGCGTTATCGCTCTCTCCATTAAGGCTAATAACAGTGCCATTATCTCTCCAGATGCCCATACAAAACTGCTAGGAGTTATTATAGACAACAATCTTAAGTTTGATGTGCATGTGAACAAAACAATCAAAACCATTAACAGAAAACTGGGCTCACTTTATAGGATAAAGCCCTTCCTTACCCCATATGCTAGGACCTCCACTGTCTGCTCACATCTACTCTCTACACTCTACTATGCTTCCACTTTACTTGCCAACCTAAATAAATCTGATCTTAATAAACTCTCAAGCTGCTATAATAACATAGCTAGATTTGCAACTGGTCTACCCTATAGAACACATCAATGTAAAAAAATCTAAATTATATCAGATGGCTAGAGCTACCCAGGCAGATTCAGTATAATCAACTCATTGTTGCTCACAAAGCACTTAACGGGTCTATATTATAAAATAGACGGTTGAAAACATCGAACACCATATGGTCGATGTCTTCAAACATCGAACTTATAAAAACAACCAAAAAAAAAAAAAAAAAAAAAAGTACCCTAATGGGTTTAAGCAGGGGGGCAAAGCTTTGCCCCCCACACCCCCACTACTTAAATATACCAACTCCGAGACCACATTACATTGCAGTAAATGGAAATCTCTCCTTATGGAGATTTCTGTTTACACGTTCAATGTTGTAGGCTTTCGCTATTCTCGTGTCGACAATATCAGCTTAGATATTGTCGGCTTTCGAGAATATAATACAGACCCCACTTAACCAAGCAGATAATACACCTGCCCTGAAAAACATCATCTATCCCCACTCCAACTCCAGATCACTCCGGTCATCTGATAGACTATTAGTGCAAATCATCAAATCCAACAACTCAGCTGGTGACTCCCTGTTTGCAAACTCTGCTGGCAAAATTTTGAATTCCCTTCCTGCTAACATTACCCTGGATACCACACTATCTCAATTTAAAATAGCTCTCAAGGAGTATTTCAAGTCTCAATGGATATGTCCCTGCTCCAAGCCTGACTAAATCTTTATGCATACTGGTGTACCTATCCTATATATGAAAGTGGCACTTAAATATCTTTGTTAAGCCAGTTTAGAAGATTGTTAGACTGTACAAATTTAACTGTATTATAAAATGTGGTATATTTCCATAAATTTAACTAGACTGTAAAATGTGTTATATTTGTATTATGTTATGATTACTCCTAATATACATGACATTGTAATGATTGTATATGTATACATTTGGAGATTTTCTCCCCCGGCCTCCGATGAAAATGGGCATGTATCCAGTCGGACCATCCCAGTCAACAACTGTAAAATAAAATTAAATAAATAAATAAATACATACCATATGCTTCCCTCATTCTCACCAATCTAGCCCTGTGGGCTCTGACCTTGCACTCCTGATCACTGGCAGCAATGGAAAAAAAACAGAAAATAACAGAACACCATTATGCATACCACTCTTGCCTATATTCAACTTTCTAAGTCTTACAAGTACTCTCTGTAACTGATATGAACATAGGTGTGGGATCTTCTCAGTCCTAAATTCCTCATTCCAACAGTAGAGTGCATCCCTCTTCCTCCTCTGTAGGTCATTGGAATGATGTTTCCGTTGCTCTCCAGTGCACAGAATACCTGTGGCACTGGATACAGCCTTAGCTGAACTATCCCAAGCCTCAGACCTATACTGGGAGTCAGAATAGTCCCCCTGCAGAAGCATTTGGCTGGGGTTCTTAACTAGGAGTCCAAAGAATATCCTTGACTCCTGCATACCCCACCTCTGTGCCCTAGACCTGTCAACTTCCCCACAAACCCTTGCATGTCTACCATGGATCTAGATCAATGGAAACTGACGCTTTCCCAACAATTTCAGTTATCATGTTTACTGGAGTGCACACTCTGTTTAGCATTGCTGCTGTCCACTTACCATCATGCAAACATGTTGCTCGATGGTCAGCACTCCTGAGCAATGTGTTTGCATGATTGTAAGTGGACAGCAGCAGTGCTAAGCAGTGAGGACTTAAATAATTGTAATTGCAATTGCAAGGCTACTGGATGTACAGGCAGTTGTATATGTGTCTTAGGCAAATGTGAAGGCCATTCAAGTCCACACAACAGCATTATACTTTCAGGAATTTAGTAGACATTATACCCACAGGTATACATCTGATAATAAATATGATAATACATAACTAGATGAAGAAATAAATAACAGCTACAATAATAGTGTCTCATCCCTCATACATATAATGAATATCAGGTCCACTATCTAAAGTGTTATAAGTGAGAGTGACTATAATGGGAAGTGGAACAAAGTCAAAGTGTATGGAATATTCTGTGTTAGAACCCAGGACCATGAGTATGTCAGTCCAACACTTACCCTGTTGCCACAAGAAGGTTAAAATAACACTTGTCTGTTATAGTTTATTGCTATAAACTACAATGTTACAACAAGTAAAAAGAAAGGTTGTAGACTCTATACTAGAACCCAGGACCATCCATACTCCATCCCTACACTTACACTTATTGCCACAGGACTAATTACATGATATTCCCTATTTTACTAATCATGCTTAAGATATCACTGTTAACCACAGCACAGCACTGCTTAGCAGGTTTGCACAATGCCCAATAGTATTAATTGAATGCGTCCAGTTTCTATTTTTGGCTGTTTGGGTCCTGTCTGCTTCCTGTGTGGTCCAGTTGTCCAGTTTGCACACTGCTGTGCTTTGTGCAAATGAGATAAGCAGAGCCGAACCTGTTATTCATTCTCTATGTTATCATGATTGCTCTACAAGTCACATCACGAAAATACCGCCCTTCCAAAAAATTAGACAAACAAAGACAGAAAAGGAGAAAAAGAAAAATGGGGGCAAGTAGTTGAGATGAGGAAAATCAATGTATGACATATGTACAAGAAAATAATAGCTCACATGAGATATGTCTACATAGATCTGGATTTGAACTCTCTCCAATGCACCTTCAGAACACAGGATGGGTGCCTTATCCATCTTTGCCACACAAATAGTTTTGCAGAACAGAATTTAACTCAGTCTGCAGAACAACCAACTGCAACAGCATCTGTAGTGATATCAAACAATAAAACTGTTATTTGTACATTTATAATTTTTGGATGTAATGCACCTAGTGATCACAGAACCTGTTATGATTATTGCTTGCAAATATATAGCTCTGTCCTTCATTTCTGTGTTTGTTGGTCATTCTTCAGTTATCAGACCAGCAATCTGAGACATGCAGTGTGTACGCCATTCTATATCATTGCCTTTAAATGTGTGAAGCTATTAAGTGGAAATAATATCATACGCAGTTGCCAACAAATGAAGGGTTGATTAGGTGTTAAGGAACACAACCTCTAAATTGTGTACTCTTTACTTACATTTCCAACCTTACATTTAACACTTTGTAGATCTAACTTGACACACACAGTGGAAGTAAGGTAGCCTACAGTGCTGTTGTGTTTTCCTTCTCCCAACCAGTAATCATTCACTGTTGTAATCCATTAAACACAAACAATGAGGGAGTGGCTGTAATGTTTACATCTCCTACATGGATCCAAGTATTTCAGATTCAGCAATTCTAATGGGTTCATACCTCATTTCCATCTTCATCATGGTAACAGCCCTGAATCTACACCATATGAAAAAGCAACCATGTAGCTAGGCAAACTGATGGTGTGGAGACTTGTTCATGTTGGGAAGACTGCACATACTCTATTTCTTCAGGATATATCTGCAAAGAGGAGTACTGGACTTCAGAAGGTATGCTTCCATTTTGTCAGCTACATAATGCATATGCTTGAATGTATTTAAGAAAATTCTGAAGCAAAGGCTTTTACACTTTTATCTGTATGCATTAGTTAGAAGTGTACTGATGGCATAGGCATGCTTGTCAAGCAATTTCAGAGGTATGCATGATTGGCAATACATGAAAATGGAATGCTGTGTAATACATATGTACAAATGTTTTAGGAACAGTTCCTTTGATAGCACTTTTAGCAATTCAAAGACAGTTTGTTAGCAAAATGTGATATGTTCCTGTTCTTGGGGAGGGGGGGGGGCAAAAGTGAGTTACCATTGTGGCACAAAACAAGGATAGACTGTTCTTTTGGGGGGAGCAAAGGTGAGTTACTGTTATGGTGGGGGGAGCGTAGATGAGTTACTGTTATGGCACAAACAATGATATGTTGCTCTTGTTACTGTCCTTGTTTTGCATCCTGTCTGCTGTTCATATTTCATATCTGTAGACTGATGTATGTTTCTCCAGGGGATAATACAGACTGGCTACCTTTTCTGTTTTTTCTGTAAACAGTTATTTTGTAGTCATGTGATACTTATGTGTATTATCCTTCTTTTGTCTTTTAGGACACCGAGTATGCCACCCAGGTGTGTCAATCCTGGGAGACCCCCTTTCAACGATGCTGAGAACAAGGTGGTAGTGGATGCCTTTAAGCAACATGGTACTTATCTGCTGGACAGGGGACAGGGAGATATGGCATGTAGGATCCAAATTTGGCACCAGATTTGATAATGTGAATGTCATGGGTGGGAACATATGAGCAGGTGCGCCACAGGGTTACTGACATGATCACATCTGTACGGAGGAGAGCATCTACAGTGTGCCATGACCGATGGTTACCAGGGGCAGGGCTACTAGGGAACCAACACTAACACCCATTGAAGAGTTCTTGGCCAATATAAGGGATCCAGACAATTCCCAGGAGAGTGCATGTTTAGGGGTATGATGGAGGCCCAGGCTTCAGACAAATGCTCAGGGTTGTAGATGTGGAACAGGCTGACATGCATGACTGCCTCCACCATGTTGCCGATTCAATGGATCAGGTGAATGACACGGTACAAGGGGTGTCTGTGATAGAATGAGCATTGTCTGTCATGGAACATCTGTTGGAAGGGGAACTGCATCCTCATGGTGTAGTTCAGCCACATCATCTGCTGTCAGCCAATGAGGCCATGCCCGATTACACTCCCACAGTGGCAGTGCTTCCACTGCTTTGTCAATGAGTGTGCTGTCCACACTCAGATGTGGCAGGCCTTCGGGTCATGGTCTTGGTCATCCCCATGCAGGGAGCTTGTCCAGCAGATATCAGTCACATTCAGGTAGCAAAAGTGCATCTGACTGTGGGCATGGGCATGTCAGTGTAACTCCTGGCAAAGCCAGTTCTCATGCTTAGGAATGACAATGATGGACTGCCACCTCTGCTATGCATGGCTCACACCTGTCTGACATACCTGGATGTAGACCCAGCACAATGCTTGGCTGTGTTCATGTAGACACTTACACACCAACTTTACCTGGATGACTCCTACAGACACACACAGAACAGTTACTCGTTTTGTCTCACTGGTCATTTGTTGGTTTATGCAAATGTCTACCTGTTCCTCTTTCTTACTCCCACACACTCACCCACCTTTTGTGTCAGCCTAAGCTTCCTGACCCCCACACAACATCCTTCACAATGATAACTGTGCCATATCCCTGTTTTCTATCTTTTGAATTCAGGGATATATAAGCTTTGTGTCTGATGCTCAGGGTGCATATGTAACTTAGTGCTTAATATACCTGAATTTGTGATGTTGAACTGGTAATTGTACCTTTGACCTATATTGGCCTTGGAAAGTTAGACAGCTGATAGCATCAGCATTTCCCATCTTTATAATGAATTATTTGTGAGGGTTGTGAAGTCAGAAACTACAATGTATATCAATATTTTCTAACTTCTCTATCTTTAATGATATTTCAGTAGAAGCATATGGTGCTAAACTGAGGACATGCAGTGATTATCAGTACTTTTGTGAGGTATGACCATGTGAATCTTTGATGCCTGAAGCTTACTAGTTAGTAATGGACACATATAAGTCAAATAAATCTCTGCTGTCACATATTAAGGTGATTTCTGTGCAAATCTCCCACCTTTTACTTGCTTACGGTACCAAGTAATGAAATACAAGTATTAAGGGATACAGATGCACACATGCATTTTGAGGGGTATAGATAAACACACACACACACACACACACACACACACACACACACACACACACACACACACGCACACACAAATACTACCATATCAGTATCATTACACTAAATAGGCAAGTTTTGGAGCAATATTATTTTCCCTCAGTTGGACATTTTTTTTAAATGTCACTTCCAGACAATGGGGGGAAATTAAGCATTTCTTCTTCCATTTCTGTGCACACATGGGTATTAAAGCACTAGCATTATAAACTTATTAGATTCAGAAGAAGGACTTTTATAGTCAATGAGCTTTAAATTGCCATACTGAAAAATCTAAGTTGGTCCATTTAAAATTATCATGTTATCACATAGTTTTTGATCTCTACTGCAAAATAAAAAAAACCTTGAAAATGTTGAACATACTAGGAGTTAAGAAACAGTAAATTGATCTATAAAGAGGATTCAGTCATGTAGCACTGAACAGATTATCCCAGAAAGAAGCAGAAAAGTTGTTTCTAAACAAGGTTCAAATGAAGTGTAGGGATGCCCACACTGGTAGCCACATCTAAAATTGTGGACTGAACTTAGAGTGGATGTGGCTTTGAATGCTAGACTAGAATTTCTGCCATCAGTGGAGAAGCTTTTCATCAGCAAATATCTCTCTGCCACAGCCCAGCCCTGCTGGTTCTTAGAAAACCCCTGCCCTAACCTCAGATTGTAATAACAAACATATTTGGGTTGTATGGACGTCTTACATTATTATGAGTATAAAACAGTAAGTTGACATTGACTTCAACTTTAAGAAGAATTCTGTTTTTACTTTCTCCTGTTATTGTCTAGTAACATTATTAGAAACTCAGCAGGTCTGACACCCTGTCAGTGCCTTGAGCACAGTATATGCTACTTGCACAGATGAGTTCTCATAAATCTACAATTAATTTATCATGATGCAGCTATATGTACTGATCAGATGAATTTTCTGACATTAGTCTCGTGAAAATCAGTTCACCTTAGAGGCGTGTTATGCATCTGCTTATGGTAAATTTTCATTTGGTTTCATTCTGTTTTTGTTATCATATTATTATCCCAGTAATGTCTCTAGAGCAAGGATTATCCACAGATATAATGCATTTTGTTGTTCTAATAGTAACTGTCAGAGCACTGTAGTATCAACTGTCAACCTGTTAAAGTTGTTGTGAGTACATAATGTAAACGTCATAGATGGCTAAGTGTTGCAAGGTCATCCCTGATGCGTGCCTTACATAATTTGCCTTTTCTAACATGGAACAATGGCCGGCTCGTGCACTTGAGAAGCACACAATTCATGTGTCATTTTCTTGACCCATGATTTAAGAGCATAGATAAGCCTAATAATCAAAAGTCATTCCCCCACAATTTCAGACAAATATTCTGCAGTCCTGAGCCTTCACTTTATTTCTCATTAGAATATGGAAGGGAAGCCTGGCACTATGTACCTATCTCATTCAAAGTTATGAAAACAAGAAAGGAAGAGATGCACTGTTGTTAGAAGTGTTTGCCAATATAAACCACTGACATACATGAACTCCAAGAAGAGCTAAACCCAAACATAAAAGTACTGTTCAATCTCAGCCTTACTACAGGATATGTACCCAAAGAGTGGCGTACAGCAACAGTGGTCCCTCTCCACAAAGGTGGTGCCTCAACAGACCCTGGAAACTATCGCCCCATAAGCCTGACTAGCTTGGTCTGCAAAGCTATGGAAAGGATCATCATGGACCTCATAAATAAAGATATTGGGGACCTACAGACACTGGATCCTACCCAGTTTGGCTTTGTTAAGGGCAGATCCTGCCTCTTAAACCTGGTTGACTTCTTTGAAACAGTCACCAAGGCCATTGACGAAGGGAAGGTGGTCCACACAGCCTATCTGGACCTCGCAAAAGCCTTCGATACAATACCCCACTCGGGCATTATAGATAAGCTCACCAGCTTAAATATAAACCCCTATGTCACTAGATGGGTTGCAAACTGGCTCAAGGACAGAACCCACATGGTTAGAATTGCTGGAGCCATGTCAGACTCCAAACCAGTTACAAGTGGCGTCCCACAAGGCTCAGTCCTGGGACCTCTCTTGTTTGGTATATATTTCTCGGAGGTACAGGCCAACACGGAAGGACTGTGGCTGACCAAGTTCGCAGATGACTGCAAACTGGGCCATAATCGACTCTCCAGCCGACACAAGCATCCTCCAAAAGGGCCTCATAGAAACAGACAACTGGTGCCAGAGCCATGGCCTCAAGCTAAACGCCAAAAAGTGTATAGTCATCCCCTTTGGCAAAACAAAGTGCCACAAATTACCACATAGGTGGTAATCCATTAAGTACAGAAGAAGTAATTAGGGACCTGGGGACCCAAGTTGATAGCAATCTCTCATTTGACAACCACGTGGCCAAAGTGGTTAGAAAAACATTTTATATAGCCCACCTAATCATGAAGGGATTCACATCTAGATTAGGGTAGGTCATCGTGCCTCTTTACTCATCCCTCATCAGGCCCATAATTGAGTACAATGCCCCTTTGGGATGTACCTTACCAAACACCTGCAGCAACTGGAAAGACCCCAAAAGTACCTCACCAAGAGGATCAAAGGGCTCAAACAGATGCCATATGCTGCCCGGTTAAAGAAACACCAGCTCTACTCAGTGGCATACCGCCTGCTCAGAGGTGACCTGTGCCTGACGTATAAGGCCATGTCCAACCCGAATTAAGGGACATGCTGCACCTCAAAAATCCAAATCCCATCGAGCTACACGCTCGAGAGACTTGAACCTCAGCACTGAAATAAATAGGACATGCTGGAGGGACAGATTCATAACCCAGAGGCTCCCTTCACTCTGGAATAAAATCCCAGTCCAGGTTAGGCAGAGTCCCTCATTGACTCTTTTCAAGAGGAATCTTGATGAGTGGATGGGAGATCGTAGGTTTACCCCGGGTATCACTTCTGTGTCACTGTTAGACAGAGGCACAGTATACTAACCTCGAAAAAGGGCATAGCAAAATTAATTTAAAATGGGTGGCGAAAGCCAAACACACTCTGGATAGGCTTATAAATGCCCTAGGGCAGATAGCCTAGTATGAACCTATGAACCTATGAACCTATGAACCTATGAACATGGCACCACAGTTTACTCCTGGATCTTATTTTTCAAAAGAACCCCTGCATTATTTATATGTATTAATGCTGGAATTATTTTTTCCCACATGTTGCTTCTTCCTGGGAATGCACCTGAGGATTGCAAGATACTTATTAATGTATATTTAATTTATTATTTGTAAATACCCCTTCTTATTAAACCTAAAATAACACACCATGCCATGAAAGCCAACCTGCACTTAATAATTTACAAATCATAGTCAAGAGGCCAGTACAATTATTGAACTAAGTAGATAGACAGCATTTTAACACCAGGAAACAAATGCAAAAAGATACTACAGTGGGATTTTGTTGTTGCTGCTACTGCTGTTAGCCAGGAGGTATCATTAGGCACAAGTTGGCACAGTGGATAGTGTTGTTGCCTCACAGCAAGTGGTTCGCTGGTTCAATCCTGCCTGGGGTGCCTTCTGTGTGGAGTCTGCATGTCCTTCTTTTGTTTGCGTGGGTTTCCTGTGGGCACTTCTGTTTCCTCCCACATTCCAAAGACATGCAGTACGTGGGTTGGATATTCTAAATTGATCATCGGTGGGGAAGAATTAGTGTGGCAGAGGTAGCCACCTAGTGGTGTAAACGTTGATTCTAGATGATTGTCACTGTTGAAGTGGCACCCAAACCCCATATGCAAAACATGGAAAAAGGGATTGTGGATGGATCATTAGGCACAAGTACAATTTTTAGGAATGGTCTGGAAAAGTTTTTTTTTTTTTTTATAAGCCTTTTTTTCGTCACACAATACGCAGATGCATAATGGCAGCATTCAACCCACTTCTGGATCTGAGCAGGTCATTTGAAGGTAATTGTAAATATACTTTTTTACTGGAAAAAGTAATCAAAAGTGCATCTGTGGTGTAGTATGTTTTCCCATGGCAGCAAGTTTTCTTAAACATAACACTTACACAGTCATATATGTAAGAGCATTGAATGACAAACATAAGCAGAAGAGTCACAGTTAGATCCATGTATTGGAGTAAAAATATACAATGTCAAAAAATCCAAAGTATAGAGACATATACAGTAAAGCTGCCTCATATTTAAGGCTTTTTTGAAACTTATCTCTTTGCGGTGACTTGATACCTTTTTACAGCTAAGGCTTTTTAGAGGTATAACACTCTAACCACATACCTTTGTATACAACAGCCTCATTGCAGTGACCCAGTTTGAGAAAACAGCTTTTAATAAAACACCCAGAAACCACAATTCAGTCAAATATCACATTTCTGGATATCACATGGGTTTCAGGTTATAGCTGATTTTATAGGTGATTACTTTAAATCTAATTAATATGCTACTGGAAGGCTATAGGATAAATGAATGAGATATACCTTGATATTAGGCACTTTTTATTTGGTACAACAGTTGAAGGATCTAAATGGTATACAGCATATTCAGAGAATTAGAATCATGGAAAAGTGATGAGTTTCAAGTCTATTCCCTTTCTTAATCAAACCATATTTTTTATATACCTTTTGGATGTAATTATAGTGGACAATAAAACTCAGATAAGACTTTTTAGAGCCTTACAAGGTTCAAAAGCTCATAAAAAGTAATTTATATATTGTGCAAACAAGTGTACTTATTCATTATTATTTATCCGTTTATTCACGTTATGTTATGCTATATTGTTACGTTATGTTATGCTATGTCATGTTATGTCACATTATGCTATGTTATGTTTTGTTATGTTATGCTATGTTATGTTATATGTTACGTTATGTTACATTACGTTACGTTATGTTGTGTTATGTTATGTTATGTTACGTTGTTATGTTATACTGTATTATGTTGCATTGTGTTATGTTATGTTACATTATGTTATGTCATTTCACATTATGTAATGTTATGTCATTTCACATTATGTAATGTTATGTCATTTACTTATGTATTTGCTTGCTTACTTAGTTACTTGCTTATTTACTTTCAATGCTTACTGACCAGGAATGGCCAACACAGCTGAGAAGTCCAAGCTTCCATGGATTCCTAAAAAGAAAATCTTCAATATGCAAACATAAAATGTGATTACCTTCTCAAAACAACCAGTTAACAGTTAAATTGTACAATCTGCAATCTTAAGAATGAGCATGATAAAAATGGTCAAGAGATTAGTTGTTTATATTCTAGTGTATGTAAAAGGCTTCTGCTATAAATAGTCAAAAGATAATTCTCTGAAAATCAAGTCCCTGATTACAATCAGGAAAAGCCTCTACAATAAAAAGATCTAAAATCAAGTTTGCAGTGGATTTCCCTCCCAACATACTTCTTTACTTAAATATACTAATACCGTGGTAACACAGCCATGCTTAAGGGGAAAATACACTAAATGGGTGAACAAAGCACTTGCACATACATGTACAAACTGTGTTTTTGTACGAGTACAATAACCATCGCATTCAGTGAAGTTGAACATCTGCAAACAGAGTCAGGAAGCTGGTGCTTGACGAGGTATATGTCAACCACATCCACAGAAGCCATGTAAAAGTAAGTGTCTTAACTAATGCAGTCATTATTAATCAAATATGTACTAGGGAAATACATTGGATAGCATTATCTTGCAGTATAGGTGATAAATATGAATTCCTTTTGTGTACCATACAGTTTTATGAAGTTGTTCACATTTTTAGAATTGTAGGAGTGATACACCACTGTAAAAATGTCTAGAATTCAGGGATTTGTAAACACAGGCCCAGAACATGTTATGGACTTATCATGTGATAGCAATAAAAGTGAATACAACAATCAACAAATAATGAAAAGGAAAATTAAATTAGTCTGCCAGTTATTTGCTGACTACATTGATGAAAAATGGCAGCCTTTTTTAATGTTTAAAATAGTTATACCTCATTTACAGGTGCAGTGGTTTTGTAGATGTTAAATACTGTATAGAAACTTTCTCTTCATGGATAGATTTTAATTTATGTGGGAGTCTTCTCCTGAAGTTTCAGTCACAAACTAAGCTAGACTTCTCTTAATGCATTTTTGTTGATTTCTACAACAGGCCCTCATTAAATAACATGTGTTCATATTTGGTCCTCTTCCATGCAGCTGTCTCATAGTGTGATGGATAGCTTGATGACCAGAGAAGGTAAGAGTGAATTCCACCTGTATTATATACATTTAGTGATTAAACTCTAACCACTATAGGAACTGCAAGAACACACAGTAACAAGTGTCCTCAAGGGGCTGGTAACAGACTTGGAGCTTGTTTCCTGCATTTTTCAAGTTTGCATTGAATGAATGAATGTAGTAAAGTTAGACAATAAGCAGAATTACAAGAAAGAAAGAAACAAGTATGTATTAACAGCAGTATGTGTAGCACTTTGAGGGAGACTCATCTGTACAATGTAAAGTCTGCCTAGCATTTCATTAGTACTCATCTTAATATTAGCTAGTTGCATTTTACCATTACTGTAGTTTGTTTTTATGGGCCTGGAGCTGAAATTTATAAGCGGCCTTTTTATTTGATGTAAGGAAAAACAGTATTTTGACAAAACTTCGAGTAGTCATAGCCTGGCCTTGTTCAGACATGTGGGCATGCAGCTGTACTTCCATCAGACCTCTTGTTAATCTGCCCCAGCTTGCCACAATATTACTTACCTACTTGCCAGAATATTACTTAGTAATGTACTTACCTGCTTGTCATAATATTACTTACCAGCTTACTTACCTGCTTGTCATAATGTTACTTAACAACTTACTTACCTGCTTGTCACAGTATTACTTACCAACTTACTTATTTGCTTGTCACAGTATTACTTACCAACTTACTTACCTGCTTGTCACAATATTACTTACTTGCTTGTCACAATATTAGTAACTGACTTACTTACCTGCTTGTCACAGGTTACTTATCAACTTACTTATCTGCTTGTCACAGTATTACTTACCAACTTACTTACCTGCTTGTCACAATATTATTCAGTTGCTTGTGAAGCAGAAGTTGACTGTCAAAGATACAACAGAGAAGTTCTGCTGAAATAACTTCTTCAGTCAGAGTTAAGACTATGTTGGAAATCATAATATTTAATTTTTACTGAGTAGGAGACCATTATTATTGACTAGATTAGTAGAGCCAATGCCATCAAGCTAAATACATCTAGATGCAAATAATATTGATGCAATTTTATTTTCATTAAGAAGACGCAAGTCCATAGCACTGAGCTATAACTGCAAAGAGTGAATGTTGTCTGACATAAAGGCACAACAAGGACACTTACGTAGTTGAATGTGTTCTGAACTAAGTTTGCATTCCTGTATTGACTGAACCTTTAGGGATGTTTGCAAGGAAAAAGGAAATGGCACCCTTTTATCAGTATTCATATCTCCTGTTGTAAAGATAGTCACTAATCTACCAAATACACTAGAAGAAAGATTAAAGACTTTATATTCTCCACAAGCTAAGCATAGCTGACAGTATCAAATGCTGTGGACTGGTCTGAGAATAATGATCTAATGGTTTTACTGCTGTCTAAATAACAGTAGATGCATTCCACAACTTCCAAGAGGCCTATACTGGTGCTGTGGTGTGGCCTGAAACCAAGACTTATAGCAACTCAAAATGTACATACTTGTATCAAATTTTAACAGTCTTGGCAGTAATTATATGGGATAATCAATACTCAGCATGAGTGTGGGACCATTCTTTTAGAGTGGTACGTAATTTTTTTTTTAAATGAAGCAAACTTCAAGAAGGATAAGTCAACTGGAAGTAGTATTTCAATACAAGCAAGCGGGTAAAGCAATGTTAGTAATGTGAACAGCATGGCACAAACACACTAAGTATATAAAACCACACTAGATATTCCTCCAAGTCTACTCAAAATGATCAGCCGAGCATCAGTTTCCTTGATCAGACTTTTATTTAGATGAATGCTTTTGTCATTACATTGACTTTATGAGATATAATTCAGTTATTCAGAAGCATTTGTTAAATAGCATTGATGAGTGTGTGGGGTAGGGATGTCAGAGTTTAATTGTTCCTTGAAGGAACTTCAGTGGTAAGTGAGGGCGAATTGCTTAGTTTGCATGTGGGTAAAATTTTGCTGGCTGCTGTCAACTGCTCTTCGGTCTTACAGAATGAGCTTTTATTTCCATACACTACATTAAGGCAGACTTTTTAGGCTTTATATAGAAATGTTCATTGTAGAACATTTGAATCTAACATCACAGAATACTGTGTCAATTGTTGTTTACCATTGCTGAAACTTTAATATGCTGTAAGGAATTCAACTTGAATGTTTGAAATAGGGAGTGGAGGCATGCTTTTAGAGGTATAAGTGGGAAAGTATTAAAA
This sequence comes from Protopterus annectens, assembly GCF_019279795.1. Taxonomy (NCBI): domain Eukaryota; kingdom Metazoa; phylum Chordata; order Ceratodontiformes; family Protopteridae; genus Protopterus; species Protopterus annectens. The sequence continues at coordinate 227,263,353 of NC_056744.1, forward strand.
ATATTCCAAAATCCAGCAGAGCTTGTTCCAAAACGATTGAGATTGCATTTGGTGAAATAAAAACATCCTGTGGAGGGTTGTATCTTTATATTATTAAACTATAGTTCAAAATTTACTTTAGCGATTAAAACCTGGGAGCACACTTTTACTGTACAGACTTTAGATGTTTTTGTTCTGTTGTATGGGGCACAACAAGATGTGGGCCATCAGAGTACAACTTTGAAATAGTAGTTGTAACTAGTTCATTAAACCCACTTATCTGGAGCATTTGGATTTGTCCTTGTTCTGGAAGAAGAATTTCAGGTTTAACTTTCTGACATAAAATTTACATCTAAGATAGTGCCCATCAGATTGCTCCTGCTGTATGGGATGAGGTTCATCTTTGTACACAGGACCCTCAATTCTATCTCTGACTGAGGTTTGTTGTTGTGGTTCCAGATCTTCATCTTGAACTTTGGGGGAAGGTGTCTTTCTGGTAGTGTTCTTTGAAATTCTTCAAGTTCCTGTGCCTCTGAGAAGCCTGGGGATTGACACATCATTGTGGTGTTGGACTGGCTCCCTGTGTGTTGATTCTGGTTGTAGGCTCATCACTTTTGTTGAGTGATTTCTCCATGACCCTGTCTGATTCCCTAGGAATTTGTGTATATCAATATTAGGGATGGGGATCTGCCTGAACCTTTGATTCCCAGTCCCAGCTCAGAATCCTGGTGAGACCTCTCACTTGGGTTAGGGGTGGCATTGAAGGTCTCAGTGATGGTTGTGTCTGATTGGGAAATGCTCTGTTTATTGCATCCTTTTGAAAGCTGTTGTGTCCTTCTGCATGTAGACTTCACTGGTAGTCCTTTGGGTTTGGACTGAGTTTATTACAGTCAAGTAGGCCTGCATCTTTTTCAGCTTTTATTCTTTGAATTTGGTAGTGTAGTCAGATACCAGCTGTTCAATGTCCCCAAATCTGTCTCCGTGGTCTGTCAGTTCCTTCCCCTTATCCTACAGCTCATTAATGGATGAAATTGTGGAGGCCTGTGTATTTTTGTTGCAGGTCAAGAGGATTCTGACCAGTTTAAGCCATGCTTCTTCAAGAGTCTTATTCCATTCCATCAGCATTGCATTGTCCAGGTAATTCAACATAGTTTCTTGAAGAGACTGTGTCCTCTGGGTACAGGTTTGTTATTCAGTGAAGTGGTAAGATAGACTTCTTTTCATTGCTGGCTCTTAAGTCTTTTTCAAGTTTTCTCAAGCAAAAATAGTGTCTAGTCTTCAGTTTTGTTGTGCAGTGTTCCTTGCTCATTTTCATCTGTGTTTCCATAGTCCCATTTTGGGGGAATAGCCTTCCGTGAGACAGCAATTAATAAAAATAGAAATACAGTATAGAAAAGATTTTTGGAAATTCTGGAGGGCAGTTGCCAATAGAATAACTGATGCATATATTATGTAAAGACTGTCTGGACCATAAAGAATGGACCATTATATTGTGAAGGTACATTAAAGTCATCCCTCAGGCTACTTGACAGTGACAGAAATACTTGACAAAATTGACTAGTGACCTCATTGACAGTGACACAGTTTTGTTTAGGACATAATGATTTGTCAGCATGAGTCAGCTCTGTTATCACAGAAGAATAAATGCCTGACTATGGCCTAGGTGACCCAAGTTTGACTAGAAATTCAGGTACTTGTGGGAGTTGGCACAGAGGAAGAGAGGACTGCAGAGGCTTGGTCTGATCTTTCTCTTCAGGTGAAGAGTGGGGAGAGCATGCTCAGGTACTCTTTCCTTGGCTGAATCCCTGGTTGAGACTATGGACCATAGAGAGTACAGTCTGCAATAGGGGTAGGAATACTTGACTGTGTTGCACATGGATTAGTGAATATCGAACATAAAGACCTATTGCCTACCAACCCCTTGCATATGAACAAACATCTGCATAAGAAGGTAGGAATAAATGTAAAACCCCACCTTCACAGTGCATTGATGATTGGTCCCACATCAGGATAACTTCCTGCTTGCTCCAGGGAGTAAGTACACCAAAAAGCTCTCATCCGAGAGAATGACGGACTCATTAGAATGACCAGAAGAGTGGGGTTGTCTGGTCAGTATGGGCAGACTGGAGCCAAACAAAATCCTCAAGCACCACTCCCAAAGGTTGGTTAATAATTTTCATAAAATTATTTCTATTACTAAGTCATATATTGTGGTTTTTAGGCTATTCACGTTGAACAAGATTGCATTACTTAATTGCTTTTACTCTTGTTTGAATTAGCCTCATTCGCACTGCAATTCTGAGCTAGGATTAAAATCTTTGTAGCATTAATCTTCCAAGAGATCTATAGTAGGCTTCTAATCTTGACACACCTATTGCAAAGAAAGCCCGCATTTTTCATGATTGAAGGTGAGGAAAACATAATTAAATCAAAACTCAGCTTCATCCATTGGTAAACAGAACACAGTAGCCCAGTCAGGAGGTCTCAGAACATGCTCACAGTGAAGGCATCAAACTTTTGTGTGGGCCTAGAGAAGAAAACAGTCTTACAAATTTTGTATGACTTCTCACAGTAAATTTTGGCATGTGATCACTATTAATATCTGCAATGTTCCCTGAGAGAATAATACTATCAGGGTAATTGTAACTGCAATTGAATCCCCAAATGACTTAGCCACCTGCAGGAAAGTTTGTGTCAACTAAATAACTGGTGTCAAAAACATGGTCTGAAACTAAATGCCAAACAATGAATTATTGTATCCTTTGGGAAGTCATCAACCCTAGTGAACTACCACATTGGCAACATACCCCTAAGAGTTCACTCAGTTGTTTGGGATTTGAGAACTTAACATGGACAGTGACCTAACTTTTGACCAACATGTGTCTATTGCTGTAAGAAAATCCTTCTATATTGCACAGCTTATAAACAAAGGGATTGTGTCTACATTTAGGGGTTTTATTGTACCCCTTTACTCAGCCTTAGACAATGTTCTCTTTTGTATTTGAATTAACCTATCCCATTTGGTTACAGATTGGCCTTATCCATCCAATGGTCAATAAGTATATATGGCCTGTAATAAGAATAACTGAGATTGTACAATAAATAATTTGAGGGGACTCATGCATGAGATAAAACATTTAAGAGCTGCCTCTGTTCATTAGTAGTATACGGTTTAGTTCTGAGGTATATTTTCTGTTTCCCGTCCATAGATTTATGTTGCACTTGAATATGGACAGGGATGAACTTTTAAATATGGATGGGGAGTCTGTTCTACAACAGTGAAATCATTAGCAAGATATTCCTATCCATCAAAACTATTCTGTAGATGTTCACACACACACACAGACAAACACACACACACACACACAAACACACACACACATAATATTAACAAAATTATACTTAGATGCAGTTGTACCTTGAAAGGAATTTGAAAATGTTAATGTTTTTTCCTGTTTTATTCTACTGCACAGATTATCAGTTCCTTATTAAAATGTATGAGTTCTGAGACAAAAAAAAAATGACCAAAATATAGAGTAAAAGCAAATATTTAACATTGCTTTTTACCTTTACAGAGGTCAAGCACCACACAGCCCCCAAGCTTACATCTCAGAGATTGCCATACCTTGGAGAAAAAGGAATAATCCAAGAAATATCTCTCTGAGACTTAATATGTCTTAAGTCTGGATTTCTGGTTATTCAGACTCTGCCTTTCAGGACTCAGCACTGTGAGTCCTGACATTTTAAATGGTTACTGGCTTGGTCTGAGGCTAATGGAATAGAGATGGAACAGAATAAATTAAAATTTTTAGCCTCAATTTCCAGATTATATTTCTCAACATTTCAGGTCCCAGGATGCTTAGTGAATTGGCACTTCTTAGAATCTGGATAGATAATGAACATGCTTATTAGAAAGCTAAATCATAGCTAAGCCAATGCCATTTCATAAGTGATTATGGAAGCACAATTTGTGTTGTCAAATAAGGAATACATGACTAAGGTAGTTGTCTCGCCCATGAATTCCTAAATCTTATCCTTGTTATAGTCTTACTAATTCTATCGATTAGAAGAGAGGCTAAAATCTTTGCATACATTTTCACTGAAAATACTCCCAGTTTATCCAGAGTCCTTTTTTGATCTTCTGTTTCTGATTTTTGTAGGAATGTTGAACAGTGCATGTTCCCTTTGGCCTCTCGTTATTTTCATCATATCTTTTCTCTTCTGCAGGCCTGCACCTGGCACGCTATCTCTGTTGTAGTGTTTAAGTATATTTAAGTATATTTTTACTATACATCATCTGGTCCAAACCGTGGAAAATGTGTACTGCTCTCACCAGAACTGCCTCAGTTCTGAATGAATTCTTGCACATTTGAGTTCTCCACATCAAGGGCCTGTCTCTCTGGATGGAACCTTACCAAGTGTTTATAAACAGGAAAAACAAACTGTCATTTTCTGTTGACAAGATTTCTTAATTTTCATTCCAGCACCCATATCTCCCTATCTTTTCGAATTCCCTACTTTAATCAAAGATATTTATAAACTTCAACAAACTTTATCTTCATCCTTACGCTATGCTTATTTTCGAATCATTTTTTATGAATTCATAGCAGAAGATACAACTGTAAACGTGGATAAAAATATAACACATATTAAGTGTTAATGGCAAACAGAACACAAACAGAGAAGCCAACATAGGAAGCGACAGGCATCAGTAGTATAAAATGAACATCATGTCTCAGATCGATGAACCCCAAAGCCAGACACACAGTGTAACTGGAAGCTAATATCTCTAACAGCATAGACACATACACTGTGTTTGTTGCTGGCTGGCACTACATGCGTGCACACACGCATATACACAGTGCAATTATTTTTAGACATTGATTCTTGAGGCAGTTTTAGCTCTTTTCAGAGTATTGAGTATGCGTTTACTGCAAAGTGAAAGTCCAGCATCTCCCCAAACACTTGTTTTTCCCTACTCTTCTTTATGCAATGTCTGACAGTTGGCACAGAGCACTGAAACTCAAAGATGTTAATGAGTTGCTTCCTATGACCTGTGTGCAGGGTTTGATTTTTCCCGTCTTCATTAGCTTATTGCGATTCTGAGTAAATCATTTATCCATGCTGTGCTCCTTGGATGATGTATACATTGGGCTTACCAGCCTAACAGATAAATAAAAAAAGAATATAATCCATTACTCCACTTATAGCCATCATTTTGTACTGTTACTAAGTCCCATCTATCCTTTTACTCTTTATATTCAGTCTCTATTTTTTTTTTCATAAACATTCGTCCACTAACTGTTTTGGTTTATGCATGATACACACATCGATTCAATCCCTTCTTTAGTTCCTATATGACAATGAAAACACATGGAATACAGCTGTAGTGTGAAATTTGACATACTAGCACATATTCACCATGTTTATCATGTAAGTGACTGCTTACTCGAAGAGCAGCTGTTTATATGTTATACAGCTAAACAGATGAGTCAGCCTGTGGCTGAATATTCAGTCATCTCCTGGGGGAAAGATAATGAAAAATAAAAACAAAGTGAATTACAGGACATGATGTCATTCTTAAGCTCATAGCAGTGTAATGTAAAAATAATCTTTCAAAATTCTTGCAAAAATCAGTGGCAGTTACAGAGTATAATATACTAATAATAGAGCGATTCATACATCAGAGTGTAAGGATAAACAAATTGTCAGGGAGAGAAAAGATTATCCTAAGAGCAAAGGACAGTTTCTTAACCGAAAGGAGTGATACTTGTAAGAAGCACTCATAATGTAACAGACTAATAGACAAAGGAGATGGGGAAATTACTGATCAAAACAATAAGGGGATATAGGTGGGAAGGGCTTTGAGGAAAAATACATTGTTTTTCTCCTGTACAGGAAGTTAATGTTTGAAGCACAAACCACATGGTTGAATTACATAAGCAGGCACACAGGATGTTAAGATGGAAATCTAGAAATCAAGACCACAATGTCAAGAATTGTGCAAGGAAAAGGGTATTATAAAGATTTTAATGCCGCAGTGAGGTAAGCTTCTAGAAGAACTTTTTGTCTCACAATTAAAGGTAAAAAACGCAAACAAAAATGATGAGATAAGTTGTAAAAGGCTAATATGCCATTGTAGCACTACTGAAACTGTTCCCCTTGTTGTTTCATCACACAGCTTTCAAACAGCAACAATATCAGATATCTGTCAAACAGCCTCAAGGACAATAAATCTGCCTTCACAAGGTGGCTAAGCTAATGAAATAATTAGATCTTAAAATGCCTGAAAGAGAAAATCAGAAAACTAAAGTCTGATTCAAAATGAGGTGCTATAATCATTCATAACAAAGCAGGGGTTGAACACTAACCAGTGGATATGACACTCATATCTTGGTAACTAGAGAATTTACATGTTTAATCAGCCTTTAACTGTTCTGCAGTATGCATTAACTAATGTATAATGTTTAATTGTATGGTTTCACTTGACAGCTAAATTGCTCCTGTAAGGTGGGAATAGCTGTTTCATATAGCATTGATGCTCCATACATAATACCAATGATGCCTTCAGAAATGGCAGAATTCAGAACCTGACCAGTGCCTAAATCAATGAATCCCTATCTAGTAAAAGACGATGCTTCAAATAAAAATAAAAACTCAAAGGCATTTTTGTTTGGAGAAGAGATCAATGCTGTTTGTAAATGGTGACCACAGTTTTCTTTCCTTACCACAGTAATCTTAAGTGGCACTTGGGCTGTCTACAGGGTGGTCACACATAGTATAAAAAGTGCTTTCAGTCTAGACCATAGGCACCATCTTTAGTTAAACAGAAATAAACAAATCAGTCATTTTGTACACTAGCAAATGCTTTATCCTTGTAAATAGAAGCCCTTTCCATATAGTTCTGATTCATATTATTACGTATGGGCTGTGGCTGGACTCACTAAATCTATGCGTAACATGATACTATAGCCAGAATGCAGATTAAGTGACTGCGATGTTTAGATTCTACAGTCCCTAAGTTATAATCTTAAGAAATTATTAAATTACCATTGCATTTAGGTCCTTTTGTTTCTTTCTTTGAGTTGTTCTTGCTGGATATTTGCTATGTGTGTGTGTGTGTGTGTGTGTGTGTGTGTGTGTGCGTGTGCGTGCGCGTGCGCGTGTGTGTGTGTGTGTGTGTGTGTGTGTGTGTGTGTGTGTGTGTGTGTGTATATGTGTGCGCGCGCATGTGTGTGTGTATGTGTATGCTCATGTATGTGAATGCACTAGGGAGCCTTCATGTTTGACATTGTCAGGTTCTATCATCTTCAGACAGACCTTACAAGACACTCCACTGTCCCAAAGTTAAACTATTCCTAAGACCTCTGTCAGTCCACTTTACTTATTCCTAAACTAAGATATTTGGAATAAGGTCACTGAAGTGACCTCTGTGTTCTCAACATACAGTTATTTGTCAAATAAGATAAGTCACTAACATCTGTAGGCTATCACATTCCCTTCCAACATCCTTTATATTTACAGGGGCCTTAGATTTAGTGAAAATTTAACACACATTCTTTGCCTTGAAATGGAGTGTCTGATGCATCATTTTCTCCCTGAGATCCCCCCTTCCTAGTTATAATTATCTGTTCCCACATATTGTGGTGAACAAAATATCAAAGTACGATACAACCTGTCAGAAAGCGACATTGTGTATAGGCTTTCATTCTAAATAATTTATTTTAAAATATCTAAGTATAGTGTTTATACATTGTTTACTTCAATGGTTTTTACAGGGAAACCACATACGAATGCCCATAGTAAAAGAATTATGTAGTATTAGTCTTCTGGCTACATTTTGCAGAACAGTGGCACACACCACAATAACACAAACATTGTGGGAAAAGTCTGCAGTTTTGTATGTAAAATTTGTTTTGGCTCAACTTGTAGCAAGATTTCATGGTACCAACATGTCTTTCAGTGTTTTCAGTGAAGGTCAAAGATGGGAGATACCCATTAGTGTGATTCTTATTTTCAACAATTACTGAACTCTACTAGAATTAAAAAAAAAAACATAGACTAAAATTCCTTTAAGTTATGTACTTGAAAATGCTATCATTAAGTTGTAGTGCAGCATAATCCGTTGAGACGACATGAAAGCAAACATGACCTTACTTTGCTCCAGACCTGAGTTTAAGACAGAGACTTAACCTCTGCACTTCATTAGTTTTGGTAAAGTGTCCAGCTGTTTCTGAAATCAGTCAGTGAAACAGAAAAGGATAATGAAGGTGCCATCAGAATACAGGTAAGGTTCGGGATGCAACACATAGCTCAGTATGTGTATTGTATTTGTAAATGTAAGTACAAGGGAAAAATAATGAATCAGTAATTAGGTAGTAAGCAAGAAAAATGTAGTTACATGATTACTTTTAATGTTTCATCTGTTAAGCATCACTGTAGTCCAGCAATGCTGCATACTGAATTTTTAGTTTCTATGTTTTCAGCAGCACTGAGAATATCACTATGTATTTAGCTCACAAATAAAAAACCACAAAGTGCTTAAATTCTAGACAATATCTAGCTGAGAAACAGTGCATTCAAACTTGTTTGTCGAATACTTTCTTGAAGCACTTTTTGATTTAATTACAACATTCAGTCTTCTTGGGTATACACCTGCCATCAATTAAAGAGACTCTGATTAACCCCAAATAAAGTTCAGCTGTCCTAATAGGATTTTCCTGACATTTACTCAGTTGCCTGCTACAGCAAAAGCCATAATTCACAGAGAACTTACAAGGCATCAAAGGGATCTCATTGTTGAAAGGTATCAGTCAGGAGAAGGGTACAAAAAAAATTCCACAGCATTGGATATACCATGGAACACAGTGACGACAGTCATCAAAAAATGGAGAAAATATGGGACAACAGTGACATTGAAAAGAACTGGATGCACTGATGAAAAGACAAGATGAAAACTGGTTAGGGAGGCTGCCAAGAGACCTACAACACTGAAGGAGCTGCAGGAATTTCTGGCAAGGACTGGTTTTGTACTACATGTGACAACAATCTCCCGTATTCTCCATATGTCTGGACTATGGGGTAGGTTTGCAAAACGGAACCCTTTTCTTACACAGAAAAACATCCAGGCCCTGCTAAAATTTGCAGAACAATACATCCAGACTCCCAAAAGCATGTGGGAAAATGTGTTATGGTCTGATGAGACCATGGTTGAAGTTTCTGGACACAATTCCAAAAGGTACGTTTGGCACAAAAACAAAACTTTGCATCACCAAAAGAACACCATCCCCATGGTGAAGCATGGTGGTGGCAGTATCATGCTTTGGGGTTGATTTTCTTCAGCTGGAACTGGGGCTTTAGTCAAGGTGGAGGGAATTATGAACAGTTACAAATACCAGTCACTTTTGGCCCAAAATGTTCATGCGTCTGTTAGAAAGCTGAAGATGAAGAGGAATTTCATATTTCAACATGACAATGACCCCAAGCATAAATCCAAATCAACAAAAGAATGGCTTCACCAGAAGAAAATTAAAGTTTTGGAATGACCCAGCCAGACCCCAGACTTAATCCAATAGAAATCTGTGGGGTGACCTAAAGAGGGCTGTGCACAAGAGATGCCCTCATAATCTGACAGATGTGGAGTGCTTTTGCAAGGAAGAGTGGTCAAATATTGCCAAGTCAAGATGTGCCATGCTGATAGACTCCTACCCAAGAAGACTGAATGTTGTAATTAAATCAAAAGGTGCTTCAACAAAGTATTAGTTTAAGGGTGGACACACTTATTCAACCAGCTTATTGTACATTTTTTACTTTTTATATTTTTTCCCCCTAACAGATTTGTTTGTTTTTCAATTGAATTGTATAGGTTATAGGTCACATTAAAGGTGGGAAAAGTTTTGAAATGATTTATTGTGGTCTAAATTTTTATATCACAAAAATCTGGCATTTTAACAGGGATGTATACACTTTTTATATTCACTGTGTGTGTGTATACATATATATATATATATATATATATATATATATATATATATATATATATATATATACACACATATATATATATATATATATATATATATATATATATATATATATATATATATCTATATAGTATCATAATACTTGTCATGGGCCTTGTTGTGCACTTCTGTAGGTCTTGTGCACAGGAAGGATGGTACTGAAGTGTCATAATATTGGACAATATGTCTTTCACTTTTACATAGTCCATTCAAAAAGGGACAACAATATAAAGTAGAAAGATGATGCACAGGCACTAAATGAACTGTACTCATTAGGCAAATCTCGACTTTTTCATCCTGGTTTACATAGATTCATCGATTCTTAGGTAAGTACTAGACTAGCTGTTCTTGAAGGCAATTTTAAGCCTAGCCTTTCTACCCCATGGTGGCTAATTATATATTACCCCTAATAAGAATAACTGGGATCAAACCATAGATAATTTGAGGGGACCCATGTATGGTGTATAGCATTTAGGAGCTTCCTCTGTCCATTAGTAGTACAGGGGGAAGTCCTGGGATACATTTTATATTTCACAGACAATGATCTAAGTTGCTTTTGAATATGGACAAGGATGAACTTTGTTTTATGTGGATGCTGTCTCTTTTAAAAGCAGCAACATCCTCTGTGAGATATAGCTGTTCCGCCAAACCATTCTGTTGATGTTGCATATATATATTGCATTTTATTCAAGGATGTACATGAATAGCCATGATCTGCATTAGGTGATACAGTATCACCCCATTACTAGGACCATCCAAATGGACCCCTGCTAAATCACATTAGTTTCTAATTGTGGCCCATTTGTTTGCACCCATGTTCAATCAATGGAGCTTATGTCAGAATATCTACCGGGAGTTTTCCTTTCTTGTGCTTCATAGGAAGGGTTGGAGGGCTGGGAAGTTGGCATAATGGTTCAGGTATTTACTTTACAGACACAAGGTGTAGGGTTTGATTCTCACACGGAATAATCAGCTAAGCTTAACATGGCCCACAGTGGCTGTTAGCCTAGTACTAATCTATAAACCTATAAGGATGTTCTCAGTGAAATCTGAAGCCTAAACTTAGCATAGAAAGAAGATATCAAGTTTATGAAATGTGGCGCCAAGATTCATGCAAAATGTAACGTATTCATACAAACCTGTTTTAGTGCACTGCATGCAAGAATACTTGTTTGACTGCCGGAAGTGGAAAGCATTGTGGCAAGAACTGAAATGAAATCAAATTTCCAGGTGACCACACAAATGATGGCTTTGCTAGCCATTGGGTCAACAGCATTCATTAACACTGGCCACTGATGCTGATGTCTCAAAAAAACAGCTCTTCAGTAATATTTATGCATTTATTTATTTTAGGAAGAAAACCCTTTTGAAGATAAGAGACATGGTAAATGTCATAATGGTCAGCCAAGGAGTTCCCAACAAGGAGAGTCAACAAATGATCCATATTGTCTATTATGGGACACTGAGGTCTCGAGGGCTTCTAATGCTGAGCATAAGATGTTTTGATCACAGGTAGAAAAACCATGGTCATACATATATTTTTGGTTTCCTCTGAGTTTGCAGGTGAAAGGTGCTGGGCTTTGAACAGACATGATAAGCCATGTAAAAATAAAGGAGGGGACCCCCCATAACATGGCTTTAAGGCATTATATGGCATTGTACTATGTATATATAGTTGCAGTGGTAGTGATTTTCATGAACACCTTTGGATTGACACATTTTTCTCTTCTTTCGTTACAGAACTGCATGGAATGTTTTTGCAGCTATATTAATATAATCGGTGTTTAGTTGTAGCGCTAATGTTACAATATTAGTACAGTGTTTGCTGGTAATAAAAGTCAGCTCAAAGCTTGAGTGTCTCAAGCCTTGCATGACAGCTACTATTTTTGTTATCATGTTCTTATTTCCTGCACGCAGATCCAGAATCAGTATGCAAACTCCCCATGGGTAGGCCTCTGCCTTGCAATGTGTACTAGCATATGCTTTCTCACCTTAGTATTAATCTGCTTCATTTGGTGTTTGTGGGGGACTCTGTTCTTTACCATTTTATAGATGGTTTTCTTTTTCTTTTAACATAATCTCTCCCTTGCTTGGTCTTTTTCCTAGTGTCTGTATCAGTTGCAATGATTGTTTTCCTTCAAGGCTAAAGTGACTGGTAGTTTATGTACTTTATTATGGGAGATTTATTGCTGAATGTTAAAGTGCTGTGATGTTTTGGGCTGTGCACAGGTTTTCCTGAATTTTTGAACTAGGGGTTAATGTATTTGTTTATCTTGTTTTTTTCTTTATAATCCTATGGTTGCTGGGAGATTTGGGGTTCTGGTTTTATTGGCTCAGTTCATCGGTGTATACTTCAGATACTAGGTCCTGTTTCTGGATGTAGATCTTTCTTGGTTTGCACCCAAAGGGGCATAAGGTGTCTAGCCCAAATAGTCTCCTGGACTACGACTCTACTGATTCTACTGGGGACTGGATATGTTAGGTAATGTAGTAGAGGAACATCAGATTTCTGTATAGCTGGTGTCTCAAAATCCTAAGGGAACCATAAAACTTCTCTCATGGAATATAAAGGGGAGTCATCACCTGATCAGGAGAGCTAGAATTTTGCAGCTGCTTAAAAAGGAGCAAGCACGTGTTGTATATGTGCAATTGCAGGAGACCAAATTAAAAATGTGGGAAGCACATAAGTTCAGATCCAAATATTACCTTACTCTGTATGCCAAACATATGCTGGGAGAAGGAGAGAGAGTGCATGATTATTTTGTTACACAGGTCATTGACAGTTAATACACTGCATACTAGTGCAAGTGGTAGAGGAAGGTGGTTGGTATGGGATGGTACTATTAACAAATGTGGAAATGTGGTTGTTGGGCATTATCTGTGCTCCAAATAGGTATGACATAGATTTTTTTCACTGAATTTTTACAGGTTTGGCAGAGTTTTCTGGATCCTTATGTTTTCAGTACACTATCAGTGAATTTTAACTTGGCTCTTGAGGAGAGCTTACATCATCTTTACCAAAAGAAAGAGTCACAAATCAGATGCCAGGCACTGCTTAAACAATGGTTGAGGAAAAGAAGTTTGGGTGGATATCTGGAGGGAACTGCACCCAGAAGATACATTCCACACTTTTTGTACGACCTTACACAATACAGAAGTAGAATAGACCAATCAGGAAATAGAATAGACTTGATACTACTCCCGGGGTATTGGCAACAGAAAGTGCAAGAGACTGGCATACTGAAAATTAGACTTTCAGACCATGCGTCAGGTTACCTGGTGGTGTCAGAGGACCACACCTCATCTGCACTGAAAGGATGGAGGTGGGCACACTTTCAGTGGGCTTCTGATAGTGATACTACAAAGCTGAGTAATTTGGTATTAGTGGTGTTACAGCATAATACTAACCCAGATACCACTTTAAATGTTTCATGTTGGGAAGGCTGCAGATCTGCAATAAGGGGAGATGTGGAAATAGAGGGGATGAGAAGAAGGCACAAAAGTGATGAATTGGTCCAGAAAGTGAGGTTGCTGTCTCAGATACAATGAAGAATAGTGGAGGAAGGTGGTGGGGAGAATGGTAAGGGCTGTACAAAGCACGTTTATTTGGGAATTAAGCTAATAGAAACCACTAGGACTCTGGCAGAACTTCTGAGAAGAGGATATTTTTGTTGGATCCATACAAGAGATCCTAAGTGCATTTTCTGTTTTTTTTTAAACTAATATGTCACTAAACCTATGGTAACTGCAATTAGGGCTGATATGGAAAATATAATCATGCAGGATAATGTGCTTAGGGAAGGTTTATGGGATTTTTACTCTGGGTTATATAATGTGCATTCTAGGGATTAAGGAGTAATGTGGACACATCAGGCAGCAAGAATCACATCAGAAAATCCCAGAAGAGAGATTGATGTTGATTTCTTTAGGAGAGGTTACTCATGCCATTTCTAACTCAAAGCTCACAAGATGCTGGGAACAGAAGTTTTTTTCAGTCATATTCTACAAATGGGGTAGAGAGAAGTTGGAGTAAACCTTAACTATGGTGTTTAATATGAGAGATATTATCCAGCAGAGAGTTCCGGATTTTAATCAGGCCAGCATTATAGTTATTGCAAAACTGAAAAAAAGGATTCCTTCTTGGGGAGATTTTAGACCCATATCACTTATCAATGTGAACCAAAACATATCTTCTAGGACTGAAAACTCATTCATCAAGTCTAAACTACAAGGGCAAAAACAGATTTGTTAGAGGTAGGGTGATAGTGGATAACTGATTGAAGTTAATTGCCTTCTTTTCATGTTTTTTGGGGGAAGAACAATAATACTGCCATAGTGTCATTTGACATAAAGAAGTCATTCAGTTCCATGGAGTGGGATTTGTTGTTCTGGCCTCTGAAACCAGGAGAATGTGGCTCTCGATTTCTAGACTGGGTTATAGGATTGTACGCTTCCACCTCATTTAGGGCTGTAATCAATGGGGGGGGTTCCAATTTGGGGTCTGATCACATGTGTACAATGCAGGGGTATCCCTTCCCCATTTATTTTTTTGCTGCTGATGGAGGAAATAGCCCAGCTGGTGAAGGAAGTATTAGAAAATCGAATGAAGCCGGATGGATCATTTAATGATTTTTCTCATGTTTGTTGATGACTGCGCCATTTTGATCACCACTGTGTTGATAGTACTGGGTAAAGTCTTGGGCATTTTCCCTTTCATCAGTGTAGTCCCAGGTTTGCAATGTAATCTTTAGAAATCAACTATATTTGTGGGAGATACAGTGCCGAGGGACATGGAGGTATCCTCTAGTCAAGTTGTGTCCAAGGCAACATATTTGGAACTGACTATAACATTATCCCTTTGGGACACTATTGCAGCTATCTGTGAGTAGTGATGGCCAAGGTAGGGCTGACAATCTGCACATGTTTTGGAGGTGATCTGCATCAATGACATAGTGGTGTTTTTTGAGTAACATACTGATGGAAACTTCTGATTTTACAATTACTTTAAACCAGAATTTTTGGGCTTTTGTTTTGTTCCCTTAAGTGGATACTAATGTTAGGGAGAAATTAATGGTATGTAGGGCAATATCTAGTGTTGTCAAGTGGAAGTGTGCTCAGCACTGGAAAAGAAGGCACATTCTCCCAGAAATTCTTTAAGGGGGGTTTCTGAAGTGTTAGGTGAGTGATATTTTATATTTGTTTAAGCATGTGGGTAGTACAGATTGCATCCCTCCTCTTTGGAAAATTTTCAACAAACAATGCAATTATATACTTTCCATAAAATTATGTTTAGTGAATAGTATTCCATGTGTTATTGTATATTCTGTTGAAAAGTGGATGTTTTGATACTATGTGATGTGGTACTTTATCTTGTTTTTTAGATGGTTTTCTTTTTTCTTTCATTTGTGTATTACTGGTGTTATAAGTGAAGAGTGCTATGCTTTGTGTATAGTATTGTACAGAAAATTTTGAAATACAAATAAAATTCAGTTAAAAAATAGAAAATGGGTCTATCTCTCACAAAAACATAATGTCCTTCCTGTCCCATCTTCACCTGCATAACCCTTTTAATGTGTTCCTTCTACGCTACATATTATATTACTAAAAACCCTTTCCCTAACAATACCATTATACAAAAAAGGGACACAGAACGCAGGCAGCAAAAAATATACATAATACTGAATCGTTCCCCTTGGCTATCCCTTACTCTAACCCTGACCCTGAAACACTCGAATATTCACCACAAATGCTATAACACAGTCTTGCACGGCATCACAACCACTACTTTTTTATTCAAACATTAATTTTCCTGTCCAGTCCTGCTTACCTGCACTATATAAAACTAAACGTAACCACGGGTAATTTACTCAAATGAGCATTCAGTCATTTGTGCAATTTCTCTTTTTTGAATCCACAAAAACCTTTCTACCAAATATGCATTCTGCCA
The DNA here is from genome assembly GCF_019279795.1 of Protopterus annectens. Taxonomy (NCBI): domain Eukaryota; kingdom Metazoa; phylum Chordata; order Ceratodontiformes; family Protopteridae; genus Protopterus; species Protopterus annectens. Next base: position 227,279,301 of record NC_056744.1, read on the forward strand.
TTTGAGTTACTCCTTTATATATATATATATATATATATATATATATATATATATATAAATATATATATATGTATGTGTGTGTGTGTGTGTGTGTGTGTTTGAATGTGTGCGCATAGTTAATCGGGGGTTTGTTGCATTTATTCTGACAAATTCTTGAATGGGCCATTGCATGCTCAGGTTAGAGCTGTAACAGATATCTTGTACGTTTCCTTTTTTTGATTTTTGAGTTTGGATGTCTGCTAATTCTTAAAGTAAATTTCCTGCTCACTGCAGAATACTTCAAAGCAGTGTACATTATACGTGAACTACTGAAATGGTTGCGTAAAAAGCACTTGAGATAAAAGCAAGCTGACCTTTACTTGACATCATAAAATAATAAAGCACGCAAATTCCATTATAATGTAAAGACCAATTTTAATCATCGCAGCATTAACTGATCTTTGTAAATACTGAAGCATGAGTCATCCCTGACACCCACTACTGAAAAAAAGACACACCTTCATATATTTGGCATAAAGTAATAAAAAAATAGAGGAATAAATAGCTATGTCATCTAACATTTAAATCCTTTGAGTTATATAAAGTGATTTAAATATTTAGTTGGTATGAGTACTACTGAAGTAGTTTCAACATATTTGACCTACTTCAGGAGGCTTATATTTTAGTTTGTTTGTGTCTTTCGGCTTTTCCCGGTTAGGGGGTCGCCACAGCGGAACTCCGGTCCGCTAATGATTGGCAGTCGATTTTTATGTACCGGCTTGCCAGGCCTGATGCACAACCTTCAACGAAGGTATGCCCATTCACGCATGTTTCCACGCAGAAGACGCTCTAGCTGAGAATCGAACCGGACAGCGTCTTACTGTGAGGCGACAACGCTACTGCAGCACCACCACCACGGTTTTGAGGCTTATATTTTAGTAATTTTTCATATTTAACTAAAAACAGGTTTTATATCGCTATGGAAATCCTATCTAGTGTGAGAAGTGAAGCATAATTTTATAAAAAAAATGGCTTTCACTGAACTACATCTAAATCTCATAATATTGGTAGCTGTTTCCTTACACAGAAGTTTCCAGATATCACAGGCTAGATTATATTTAAAGTTTAGATTAAACAATAATGGAAAAAAAAGAAAATTACTGCCTACAAATATGAGTCCTTTCAACCTTTGTAATGCTATGCATTTCTAATATGCAGAACAAAAAATCTTTATATTTGTACATTTGGGAACACCAGATTTTTATAACACATGTACAGTAATCATTCTGACTATCCTTTACTGAAAACAACAATTAAGAGAATATAAAAATTAAAAAAAAAGATATTCTGATCTAGAAACATTTTCATATGTTTTCATTGGAAATAAAATAAGAGCATATGAAGTTTGATAACAGAAATTATTGTTTACATGATGCAATACAATATCTATTATCTAGTGTTCATATGCAGAAACAAACATAGAGCACAAACAAAAAGTAACTCTCCTTCCTTCTTAATAGTCAAAGATTCTGGCAAAACCATTACATGTATCTATGCATGCACCACCCTGTCCCCATCCCATAAATCTGTTTATGACCCCAATCTTAATCTCTTTACTTAGTCTTATGATGTATCAAACAGTACCCTTACACCCTGTAACTCTGATTATGTTCTTCCACTTCCTACCTTAAACCCTTTTGCATCCTTCACTTTATTCTGTCCCCCCATTTACTACTAACGAGGCTCCCAAAAACTCTCCTCTGACAACTATATTCCTCTCTTTTACAAAACTTTTAGCTCTGAGACACTTTTCACTTTACAGAATAGCACAAGAACCAACTTCACCCATGCAGCCATATGATCCAGCTCTATATGCCCTTCTCTGTTCAACTATATTACCCAGGTTCAACCACAAGCATATAAAATATGTCTATGTACTGGTGATCCTTTCCCCAGATATCCCTCTGTATATTTCCCTTATATTAAAAAATAGGACTTCAAAGTATGAGTACTCATACTCTGTTTTTTGAGTGGTACATATCTATATAATTCTGTCTGTCCACTGTCTGTATGCCAGTGGCATTACCATTTGAGGTCACTTCAATTACAGTGTAATACTAACCATAGCTACTATATTGTACTATCTAGAGAAAGAGACTTTACCACAAGAGACAACAAGCTATCCTTTCTGTCAGTCAGCCCTTAACAGACTGAAGACAGCACATAACTATATGAGGTCCAAGCATTGTGGCTTATCTGGCCTTCCCATTCAGATTTGTAAAAAGAAATTGGACATTTCTGAAAAGTCTGCATCCTTGCCCTTAGGAAGTATACATGTTCTTCATACTGATCAATGCTGCAGTAGCCTTAGCTATATGAGTATATTACCCTAACTTGCTACATTTGGGAGGTAAAAGGAAAGAGTCCAGGAGGCACTGGAGAATGGACCATGCAAAGCCTGTTTTACACCTAGAGATGGAATCATAATTATAGTGCTTTGTAAAAGTATGTACAGAAGACCAAATATCAGCTTCTAGAATACATCTAAAATACATCCCTTTCCAAAATGCTGTAGATGAAGCCAAGGTCATGGTAGAGTGACCCTAAACCCTGCCTGGAATATTTTTGCTGTGGTGAGTACAAGGAAAGGTAATAGCCTTATACAACCATTTTTACACAGGTTACCCCTTCTTCTTATCTTCACAAGAATTGAACAATTGATCCAAAGATCTGAAAGATTTAGTTCTTCAAGGTACTACCTGAGTTGTCTGTGAGCATCTAATGTATGGAGTATCCTTTCCCTCTCATTTTTGGGTTTATGAAAGGAAATGGGGGATGGATAGTTTGGCTTAAGGTAAACTTGGATACCACTTTAGGCATAAAACAAATATTAATTCTCAGTTTTCCCTATGAAAAATGAGAACGGGTAGACTCACCATAAGAGCTTACAACTAGGATACCCTTCTTCCAGAGGTCAGAGTAATCAGTAAAACTGCTTTGTATATTAAGAACATAATTCAGCCAGCTCAGCTGCTACAAATGGAGCAATTGTTAGCTTCTCTAACACAAAATTAATATACTAAGGAGGGGCCATTAGTTTTCTTGGAGACTTCTTATGCAAAACCCTTTTCAAATAAATTTTGACATGAGAATGTATTCAAAGAGAAGGATCCATGGGCAGAAATGTCAAAATGGCCAATAGACAAACCTTGATAGAGGAGTAAGAAAAGCCATAGGACAGCAACTTATACAAATATTGTAAAAACAAAAATGAACTAGCTCTGAATTGGTGCTGGTTATGTTACTGGCACCAACTAGAAAACCTTTTCCATTTATTAATATATGATTTTCTAGTAGCAGACTTTCTTACCTCCGTTAGTACCTGCACATCCTTAGTAAGCAGGTACCTAATGGGAATTAAGACCCTATCATCCAAGCAGCTGACTGAAGTTGATTGATGTTGGGATGTATCAAACACAGCTGTTCTTGTGTGAGTAAATCCAGTCTGTGAGTAAGTTTGTGCCAATTGCCCCAGCCATAGAACCATGCTTGCCTGGGCCAGAAGGGACTCACTACAATGATCTTGGGAGAATTCTTTCTGAATGTTCCACTTTAGCAGAAAGTGTGGAAAAGCATACAGTAACAGTCTTGTTCAAGGATAAGAAAAGACATCTGTCTTTCAGGCCTTCTTGTATGGAGTACTGGAGCAGAATTTTGACCTCTGATTGTTGAGATAAGAAGCAAAAATGTCTTCTTAAGGGACTTCCCACAAATAATTCAATCTTTTTAGACCCCCCTGACATAGTTACCATTATTGTGGGTCTGCCCTTGTCCTATTTAGCATGTCTACCACACAGTCACGTGTATATACAGATGTATATTTTTCCCCTGGAAGAAAATTTCTTTGAACTGTGGTGTCTAGTTGACACCCCAGAAACACAATTCTGTGTGACAAGGAGTCAGGAAAGACTTTTGAATGTTCTCTTGCAATCCAAGCTTCAGTAAGAGCTCTCTAGAGAGAGGGAGAAAGAGAGAGAGAGAGAGAGAGAGAGAGAGAGAGAGAGAGAGATTCCTGACATTTTAAAAAGGATTCTGCAAAGATAGCCACGTCATCTAAATATGGAAAAATGTGGATACCTATAGCTTACAATGCTATAACTGGAGCTAGGTACTTTGTGAACACTCTTGGTGCAGTGGATAGTCCAAAGGGAAGGCAGAGAACTGATAATGTGGTCCAGACAGAAGCTTAAGCAACACGTGAAGTCTGGATGAATAGGAATGCGATATAACCATCTTTTAAATCTAATCTTACAAGGAAACTTGACTGAGGAAGAAGAGGTAACAGGTTGTGGCATGATATCATTTTGAATGTGGGTACTATCACAAACAGGTTTAGGAAAGAAAGATCCAGAACTGGTCTTCAAGCACTTTCTTTCTTTCTTTGGCTCTAAATACATATGTGCATAAAGACCCTTTCCCACCTGAGAAGGTTCTATCACTTCCTAGAACAGCATCCGATGAAGCACAGATGGAAACAAAAAGATTCTACTCTGGAGGATAATGAATTACCCCTAGAAAGGACGAATTTCATCCCACTGCCATCTGTAATGTCAATGAATCATTTTCAGAACTTATTTCTTCAAAACAGTCACCAAAGCCATGGACAAATGGAAGACGGTGCACAGCATCTACCTTGACCTAGCCAAAGCCTTTGACACTATTCCCCACTCGGGCATAAGAGATAAACTCTCCCAGCTAGGCATCAACCCATATGTTATCAGATGGGTAGGTAACTGGATCACTGATAGAACCCACTCAGTCAAAATAGAAGAAGCAACCTCTAGTAGTACACCCGTAATGAGGGGTGTACTCCAGGAATTGGTCTCAGGGCCTCTACTGCTTGGGATATATTTTTCTGAGGTGCAAGCAAAAACCAGTGGTCTGTGGCTGACCAAGTTTGCAGATGACTGTAAGTTGGGTGCTGTCTTAAATTCAAAAGAACCCAAAAAGAAAGTCCAGCACCAGGGAAGTTTGAAATCAACAATTGTTTATTGCGGCAACCCAAAAATGAACAGCAGACCGGTTTTGGCAATAATAGAGCCTTTCATGCAGCATTTAAATAGTGCACTACTAAATTAGAGTCTTGAGTTTATTGGTTCATAACAAATCAACTGAGTTAATTAAGGGCTGGCTTAAACAAAGCACCCAGCCTGACAATCCAAAATGATTCTTTCTCATTTAAAATAGAATGCCATCCTGTTTTGAATGATTTATTACCTTGGATTTTGTCTATAATAGTGAATTGGAATTTAGCAGTGCTGTGGGTTATAGTGTATTTATACAAGGCATTGGATGTCCTTGTATTTCTAATATCACTGAGGTGTTCACAAATACTAAAATATTTTGTTGGCCAATGAAAAATTAGCAGAAATGCTTCCACCACATTGTTTATTTTCCTACTGAAAGGGCCATACAATAAACTCCTATTTAACTCATTGTAAACACTCCATTCCATCTAATAAACAAGTCACCCTATTTGGGGATAAATTAGTGGGCAGCATTTTGTGTGGTCACTGTAGTGCTTGTGCACATGTTTCTCAAACCAAAGAATTTACCAGCAGTAACTCTTCCAAGGTATACTAAATACGATGTTTTGGTAATTGCAGCAGTGACTGGGTGATCTACCTGGCAAAGTGTTTTTGTTCTGCATTTTATGTAGGACAAACATCTCGCCCATTGAGATTTAGGATTAGTGAACACCTCAATTATATTAGAAATAAAAGGACATCCAAAACCTTGTATAAACACACAATAACCCACAGTACTGCTAAATTCCAATTCACTATTATAGACAAAACCCATGGTAATAAATCATGCAGAACAGGATGGCATTCTATTTTAAATGAGAAAGAATCATTTTGGATTGTTAGGCTGGGTGCTTTGTTTAAGCCAGGCCTTAATGAACTCAGTTGATTTGTTATGAACCAATAAGCTCAAGATTCTAATTTAGTAGTGCACTATTTAAATGCTGCAAGAAAGGCTCTATTGTTGCCGAAACCGGCCTGCTGTTCATTTTTGGGTTGCCACAATAAAGAATTGTTGATTTCAATCTTCCCTGGTGCTGGACTTTCTTTTTGGGTTCTTTTGGCATACTTGGTTCAGTCTGTGCACCTCGTCTCACTTGCGAGGTTCTGAGAGTGGTTGCTGTCTTAAATTCCCCTAGTGATGTGAACATCCTCCAAGAGGGCCTTACCCAAGCTAATGACTGGTGCCAGAAGCATGGCCTCAAACTGAATGCCAAGAAATGTATCATTATCCCCTTTGGGGAAAATGGTATCCCCACTAATCATCACATTAATAACAATGTACTAAACACACAATCAGTTGTGAGGGACTTGGGCACCCAGGTTGATAGCAACCTGAATTTTGACCACCACGTTGCCTCCATTGTACAGAAGGCTTTCTATATGGCCCACCTCATAAATAAGGGTATATCATCCGGAAACAAGGAGGTCATCACATCCCTGTACATCTCCCTTATCAGACCCATTATCGAATACAATGCCCCCTTCGGCATGTACTTTGCCAAGCACATGCAGCAGCTGAAGAGACCACAGAGGTTCCTGATCAGGAAACTCCAGGGTCTCAAACACCTATCCTATCCTATACAGATAGGCTAACGGCCCTGTTCTTCTACTCAGTCTCATACAGACTGCTCAGAGGTGACCTGTGTCTGGCATACAAGGCCATCTCAGACCCAGCCTTGATGGAATTGCTGCATATCTGTAAGTCAAACTCCACTCATGCAACCTACATGCAAGGCCTTATCCTGGTCTGTGACATTAATAGAATTTATTGGTGGGATAGATTTGTGTCCCAAAGACTCCCCCATCTGTGGAACAGACTCCCTCTCCATGTCATGCAGAGTACCTCTCTAGCCCTCATTAAGTGGAACCTGGATGACTGTATGGGAAACAGAAAATACATCCCTGGGATCCCACCTGTGTCCCTGCTGGATAGGGGAAACAGGTGCTGACTTTGTGGGAACATGGGCCAATTCTTAGCTAGGCTTATAAAGGCCTCCTGGCCAATAGCCTAGTATCATCCTATGAACCTATTTGTCTGAAACTATGTTGTACCAAAGAGAAAAGTGGAGATTCAGACTTTCTAGAAGAAAAAAGGGCAAGGGGAATAGATTATCTTAAATATTCATTCTGACTTATTGGACTGTCAGTTTTGGGAGTTTCCAGAATTGTTTATGGAACCTCCTTGTCATTTCTTCTGAAATGTCTGCTTACCTGTGTTTTATTGAGTCCATTTATTTTGTTTCTTTTCAAAATTGTATGAAGAGTTAGAGAATCCACTGGAAAACTTGGAAAGGGAGGGCTGAAAAGTATTAGAAATTCCCTGTATCAGCTTATCTCTTTTACCACACTTTCTGATTCCCTATGCAACAGACACAAACTAAATATCTATCCAATGGAGAATTTAAAATTTTGCATTTAACATCATCTGGGGAGCAGTGAGAATGCAGTCAAGCAAACCTCCTCAAAGCAGTACCAGTGCACATAGCCCTGGTAGAAGAATCAACAGATTCATACACATACCCCACGGACTGAGTATTGAGTTGAACAATAGTATAATTTAAAGTATTTAGAGTAGATTTCTTTTCAAAATACGAATTTGCAGATAAAACATTCCTCATACTTTCATAATTAGTCAGAACAGTATTTAACATATGAGCCTGACAATTCAAAATTGTAAAATCAAAGTTACAGAAGCATACAATTTCCTCTATACTGATCAATAATCTTCCCATCCTTGTCAGAAAGCATAGGATTGGAACCAAGTGTTTAGCAGCAGAGGAGTAAACTGAAATGACTGCTGCTTGATCAGGTTTGGGAAGAATGTATAAAAACTTAAAAGACTGAGGAACCTTCGAACATCCTATTTGCCTTTTTAGGGACAACTGGCTGGCTATCAGGAACATTTCGGGCAGTAACATTCACAGCCACCAAAGCTGACAAAACTGGAGAAATGGGTGCAGGTTTCAGAAATTCCTTCTGTAATACCTCATAATATTTTCTGATGGACTGAGAGACCTCAGTGGCCTCCCAATGAAAACACTGGGACAGTCTAGAAATAGTCTCAGAGAAAGAGACCCCCACACACAGTGAGAGTCAGAAACTGAGCTCTCCTCTAAGTCTGACTCAATTATCTGAGTAGAAAATCTGCGTTTATATCATGTTATCGAAAGATGAAAATAGCGAATGCTATTTCATTGAATCTAAAATATCTAAACCACATAATATTGAACATTCAGAACAGCGAATTTTTTCCTTGGGGAAAAAATTTGCTATTTCGAAACACATGCACACAACACAAGCACACCTAAAAAACATCAATACACATACATACACTTATAATCCTACAACTAACCCTACACTAAACTATACATACACTACTATCTATCCACTTACCTTAACCCAAACCCTAGCCCTAAGGTCCGTCACTATCACACACTCACTTAACCCATGCCCTAACCCTAACTCAGTTAACCCACCCCTAACCCTTATTCACCTAACCCGCACCCTAACCCTAACTCACCTAACCCGTGCCCTAACCCTAACTCATCTAACCCGCACCCTAATCCTAACAACAACACAATCGCACACTTACCTGAACCCGGCCCATAAATTTCCACCACAATGCTGAAAATAGTGAAGCCACAGAACCGGCCAACCGAATTCTTTCCCTAGGAAAGAATTCGGTGTTCTGCAGCTTCGCTATTTTTGGCGTTCGCTCAAAATGGGTCAATATTAGAAGATTTAAAGTTTTAAAACTTCGATGTTCAGATATAGACCCGAAAATCTTGTATCTGTCCCGTCATCCTCCTGTCCAGATTCAGAATCTTTAATCTCTTCAAGAAAGGAGGTACCCCTCTTTTTTTCCCAGAAGCTAGTGAATAAGGATTCATTGCGTGAATTAAACTCTGACCAGACCCAGGAAACTACTCTTGTCTAAGGAAGTTTGAGGAGGAGTAGTTACATTTCAGTTTCTTTTTGGCAGGAAGAATGGTACCAGCAATGTTATTAGTGGCAGTAGCAAGTTCCCCAGGGGATGGACACAACATTCTGACAAAACAGGGAAGCCTTCCCTGTTCCTCTTCACAGGACTGACAAGAATGTTTATCCTTTACCCACTGAGGGGACCCCAAAAGCTGCAGAGGACATGAATAAATGTTGGTCCACTGGGGCTGTAGGTGCTACACCTAAGAGATCCAGGGTAAAAGAAATGGTCTGAGATACAACTAATGGCGACAACATAATCATCCGCATGCAGCTGAGACAAGTTGCTAGCTGGCTGGCTGTTATGTCCTTGGCAGGATACAACCGCTTCCATGTTCAGCCATCGAATGCAACTTGCATCAAACAGCTATTCCCAGAACATTAAACGTCAATCATTACTTTATTTATTTATTTCTGTATTTATTTATTTATTTGAGCTTCTGCCCTTATTCAGCGGATGCCCGGGGAGAAAAGCTCCACAATCCAGATTATACAAGTAAACTATTCAAGAGTACAAATTATGCAAGTACAATATTCCAGTACAAGGTATGCAAGTAAAAAATTAACAGGAGCAAAGTAAAATATAATAAACACAATAAATAGTAAAAATAATAAAGGTTAAACAGATGACCATTTCCAGTGCAAGTGAGAGATCCCAGAACTTGATGCATTTAAATAAGTGGTAGATGTAATGCAGATAGATAGGATCAAAGTGGTAAAAATAGAGAAGAATTGTTAATGCTGTAAGAGGATCGTAACAGTAAGTTTGACAAGTTACAGTGTGAGGTGAAATTAGACAGAGAAAGGTAGATGAAAGAAAAGAGCTAAATGTCACATTACTGGGGGCAGAAGTTCGGAGGGGTATAGAGAATAGTACTAGATGATTGTAGTGCACTTATACCGAACATCCATATCTCCAAAAATAAAATCATTAAATGGCCATAGTTGGCCAACATAACAGAACTGAAACATACTACTTACTTACTGGTAACTTAACTATAAGAAAACCTTCCCTTTTCCAAATTTAGTTTGACCTTGGAGTTGGTATACATAACTAGTGGGGGTTGCCCTGACAATAGGAGGATTCAGTGAACAGTGGACACTACTTAAGTGGGGGGCTGTGCCCCCCCCCACCCCAACTAGTGATCTATACCAAATCTGAGGTCACACTAAATTGGGGAAAGGGCAGGTTTACTTATGGTTAAGTTACCAGTAAGTAAGTAGCATGTTTTGGAACTATTATGTTGGCTAACTATGCCCATTCGATGATTTTATTGTCGGAGATACTGCATGCCTGTTCAGTAAAAGTAACATTCGATGTTTAATGTTCGGGGAATAGTCATTCTATGTAAGTTGCATTGATGGCTGAACGTAGAACCAATATAACCCATAACTTAGGCTACTGCAGCAATGATCATTCAAACATTTATTTATTTATATTTGTTTACTGGGAAAGTTCGACTGGGACAGAAGCCGATTTTCAGAGGAGGCCCGGGGAGAAAAGCTCCACAGAAATACAAGCAATATACAATAATTAGATAGTACAATAGTATAAATACAGTAAAATGCAGAATACATATATTCTAGTCTATACAAAGTAGTATTCAATACAGTTTTCTAGTAGATACAAGTTCAAAAAAGAAAAAACACAAGCATTTTAGTGAAGATCACTGTGAGAAAAAATAAAGTTAGTAATGTGTACATATTAAACAATAGTTATGACCAAATGAGATTTCCTTTATATATACTTATTTTTTAGTAGTAATAAACACTGAGGAGAGGGAGAAAATGAAGTAAGGAGTGGACAGTGTGTTGGCAGTGTTATAGATATCTTGTCAGTCAGGTTTGGCACAATAGCAATACTAGCTCTTGGATAGATGTTCAGATAGTAGTTGTTTAAAATTGGTAGATTCAGGTGTGTTTTAGAGGGTGTGGGGTAGAGAGTTCCATAATTTGGCTATTTGATTTGAGAGTGTGAGTGTTGTTAGCTTAGTTTACTGTGAGAAACTTTCTGTCTGCAGATCTTAGACTTCGTGGGCATGAGTAGGGAACAACATGTTCCTCGAGGGATGGGCAACTGTCAGGATGGACGATGATATTGTGTGTGAATTTAAGTTGGTAGAGATGAAGAAGGTTAGGTAGCTCGAGCCAATTTAATTTATATAGAGCAATACAATGGTGGCTTTGGTGAGGAAGTTTGGCTGTGAAATGGGTTATTCTGTTGTAGCAAGTTTCCAGTTTGGTTAAGTCTGATTTTTTAAGTTGGAAAAGAGGGGGAAAGCATATAGCAGTGTAGAGAGGAGGAAGGTTCTGGATATGGCTAGTCTGGTATTGTCAGTGAGGAATGGCTTGCTTCTGTATAGTGAGCCAAGTTTGATGTGAACTTTCTTAATTGTGGTGGCTATGTGTTGGTCAAATCTGAGTTTGTTTTCAATTGTCATTCCAAGGAGTTTTGTGTGCTCAACTGGTTGGATGACTGTGTTATTTGCTGAGAGAATAGTGAAAGGAAGGGTGGTCGGTGATTGTTTGCTACTAGTAAATAGCATTAACTGTGTCTTTTTGGGCTTGAGGATTAGTTGTGATTTACTTAGATATATTTCTATATCATTAAAAGCTTGTTGGGCTACTATTTGGAGGTTTGGTAAGGTATCTGCTGAGCAGATTAAAGTTGAATCGTCCACATACTGAACTACTTTAGCGTGCGTTGTGGATGAGGCTAGATCATCAGAGAAGATGGTGAAAATAAGTCCTAGTATGGACTCTTGGGAGGCTCGAACAGTGAAAGGCAGAAGTGGTGAGAGTTTGGATTTCCATTGTACTGCTTGTCATCTGTCAGAAAGATAGCTATGGAAGAGTACATCTACTGTTATGATAATTTTACTTACACGACTGTACTTTGAACTAGACGTTTGTAGTAAACTCAGGTAGATAACTAGACCTTAAGTCATACCCTTGTATTAAAGTACCTCTCAAATAGAACATCAGAGGGAAATCCACTGGGCATTCAGTAAATATGAAATAGTAAACAAGTGTAGTAAATAAATGTGAACTATTTGTTTTCCTCCTCTAGGCAGCACTTGAGATCAACAGGTGCTTTGGAGACCACACATCAGCAATGACTCTTGTACATGGAAGTAAGGCTAGATAAGCATTATTTAAATCATATAAGAGATTAAAAGTAGCCTTTAAGAGGTAGGTCCACAGAAGTTCATCATGGCTGGACTTAATAAGGGTGTGAGAAGATGACTGATTCCTGCATGGACGTTAAAAAAGAAGCATGCCTTGCAGCATCTGTGTAGTGAATGTTTCATTGTAGGAGAAAAGTGAAGCTTAAATGGAATGAGAAGAAACAATCTTTTTTTCTAGATGGTAAATATCTAGAATCTGGCTAGTATGATATAGCAAGATATTGCCATGTGCAGCATTAAACGAAAGTAGGAAAAGCAAACTACTGGAAAAGAGTGAGGAATGAACATTAATTTTTATTTATTTATTAGTATTTGGTGACCGTGGCAGAACAGTGATTGAACTGGACCATTTTCAGGGTCAGCTCAGGGATACATAAAGTTTCCAATCAGATCCCAAATAACTTATAACAGTCACAGTACAATGATGTCATTGTTAGGCAGATCATATATTTTAAACAGTTACAATTCCTCATAGAGTAGTCATGATATATCTATAACATTGTCAGACAGAATATATATTTTAAACACTTAATAAATATAGAACTTACACTGCGAAGGGGGTGGGTTTATGTGACTCCACTGTTAAGGAAGAACTTTTGCCTATTTACATAAGAGAGACATTAATTCTGGGTGAAATTTACTAATATGCTTTACATGTGGAGGGATTCTAGCCCAGATTTATGGAGCAAAAATAGAGCTGGTTAGATCAATGTGTGTACTTCTGACTGAAGGGCCTGAAAGATCGAGGTATGTTTTTGGTGAGATTTAAGGTTGAAAGCAGTGGTTTTGTCATGTGGTTTGTTTATCAGGAAGGGGGAATGTATTAAAGCTCGAGAGTTTGAAGAATAGAACTGCTACAAGTGGAGGGGGTTCCAATTTCATAGGTTCATAGGTTGGTACAGAGCTATCTGCCCGAAGGCATATATTAGCCCAGCCACGTTGTGCTGTATTCACCTCCCCTTTAGTAGTTCCCTAGATCCTTGTTCTAGCAGCTAGTACCCTTGGCCCCTATCTAGTAGTGCTGTTTGTGTGATCCCCGGTGTGAACTTTCTGTTACCCATCCACTCATCAAGGTTCCTCTTGAAGAAGAGTGATAGTGAGGGGTTCTGTCTTATGTAGATCGGGACCCTGTTTCATAGTAAGGGAAGTCTCTGCGAAGGGAATCTATCCCTCCAGCATGTTCTATTCATTGTTGTGTTGAGGTTTATATCCCTAGAGCGTGTAGCTCGAGTAGATTTGGTTTTGCTAAGATGGAGCATGTTCAACAATTCTGGGTTGGACATGGCTCTGTACATTAGACAGATATCGCCTCTGAGAAAGCGGTATGCAACAGAGAACAGTCTTAGCTTTTTCAGTCATGCTGCATAGGGCAACTGTTTGAGGCCAGTAATTCTCTTGGTTAGGTACCTCTGTGGTCTCTCCAGCTGCTGGAGATGTCTAGCCAGGTACATTCCAATTGGTGCATTGTACTCAATAATGGGTCTGATGAGGGAAGAGTAGAGGGGCACCATTACATCCTTAGATCTTGATGCGAACCCTTTCATGATCAGATGGGTCACATGGAAGGATTTTCTAACCATTTTGGCAACATGGTTATTAAAGTAAAGCTGGCTATCTACTTGGATCCCTAGATCCCTTGTTTCTTTTTCAGATTTCAGGGGATCACCTCCTATGTTGTAGTTTGCGGGTACTCTGTTTTTCCCAAAGGGGATTACTACGCATTTTTTTGCATTTAGCTTGAGACCATGGCATTGACACCATGCATCAGTCTCATTTGGGCCCTTCTGGAGGATCTTCATATCGGCCAGAGACTCTATTATAGCACCCAGTTTGCAGTCGTCCGCAAACTTAGTCAGCCACAGCCCTTCCGTGCTTGCCTGTACTTCTGAGAAGTATATGCCAAACAGGAGGGGCCCCAGGACAGAGCCCTGAGGCACACCACTCATTACTGGTCTGGATTCGGACATAGATCCCGCTACTCTTACTTTATGGGATCTGTCTGAGAGCCAGTTTGTGATCCATCTTCTGACGTAAGGGTTTATGCCCAGGCTGGTGAGCTTATCAATAATACTTGAATGGGGAATGGTGTCAAATGCTTTAGCAAGGTCATGGTAAGCCGTGTGTACCTCCTTTCCCTTATCTATATCCTGAGTAACTGTCTCAAAGAAATCCACCAGGTTCAGGAGGCATGATCTGCCCTTGATGAAGCCGAACTGTGAGGGGTCCAGTGACTGGAGGTTCCCAATCTCTCCATTTATGAGTTCCATAATGATTCGCTCCATAGCCTTACAGATCAGACTGGTCAGGCTTATTGGTCGGTAGTTCCCAGGGTCAGTTGTGGCCCCACCCTTGTGTAGCGGGACCACTGTTGCCATGCGCCATTCTCTGGGCACTTATCCTGTGGAGAGGCTGAGACTGAACAGGGTATTAAGATGCGGGGTTAATTCCTTTTGGAGCTCGCGTATGACACTGCCTGGGACAGCATATGGTCCCATGGAGGCAGTGTTTTTAGCTTTAGATAGAGCCTTGTTAACCAACGTATCAGTAATAATTGGACTTACACAATCCCCTAGAATGGTAATAGGCCCTGTAGGTGGTGAGGGGAGGGGGATTTGCACTGAACCTGTCAGCCAAGATGTTGGCAATGTCAGAAGGGTCAGTGTATTTTGTTCCATTTTGTACTAGCTCAGAACAGACCTGAGCGTTGCCATTTAGGTTTTTGACGTAGCCATAGAAGGCCTTATGGTTATCCTTGGCATCCTTGGCAACTTTCTTTTCAAAATAAGCTTTAGTTGACTTGATGAGGGCCCTCAATTTCTTACTAATGCTGATCAGGGATGATTTTTCTACTTGAGATTTGGCCTTTTTTTGTATAAGTCTCCTCCTTTTATTGTAAGGTTTGCTTATGGCCAGGGTCCACCAGACTGGTTTCTTCTTGCTTGAGGAAGGAGTCTTGGTTTTATTTGGGATAGCACGGTCCATGCAATCCTGAAGATGCATATAGAGTGCCTTGGTGTAGGATTACGCATCCTGGATATCATTATCCTTCTGCAAGGGAATAGTGAAGCTTTCCACTTCGGATGCAAGTAGTTTGAAGTTTGCTTTGGAAAGGTTTTTGACTATGGTTTTTTTGACTGGGGGAGGTGGAGGGGTGAGGATGTCCAGGGTTATCAGTTTGTGGTCGGATCTGACCAAGGAGGGAGTGATAACGGGTGTGGTACAGTGGGTGCCCATATTTGTGATGATTAAATCCAATATGTTGTCCCCTCTAGTGGGGGAACATACTAGTTGTTCAAGGGCATTTGAATTTATAAATTCTATGAATCGCTGAGCATAGGAGTTGGAACATTGGTAGTTCGCCCAGTCTATACCAGGGTAGTTGAAATCACCCAAGATTATGGTGTTGGGTAGGACCTTTATGTTTTCCAATGTCTCAAGGAATGCAGAGTGAGCATCTTGGGACATGGTGGGCGATCTATAACCAGCTACGACTTGAAATGTGGTTTTGCCTGCTGATAGTTGCGCATGGATGATCTTTGGGGCATCATGCTGCGCTACTAACCTGGAGATATGGGTATCTTTGATGAATATGGATACACCTTCGCCCTTTGTACTGCGATTCGGTAACTGAGGCCGGAAGGTATGATATGAATTGTAACCTGGCAGTGCTAGGGTGCTCTCTTGAGCCTTGAACCAGGTTTCCATCACTGCACAAACATTGATTTTCTCCATGCTGAGGAGAGCCTCGAGTGTGTGCATTTTGAGGTTGAGACTTCTGGCGTTGAGTAGCATTACCCTTAGTTTTTGGCTACCTGTGCTGGTTACGGTGGTTGGTTTGTCCTTTGAGCCTTGCCTAAAAAAGGCACTATGGGGATGGCAAGAGCCTTGGCCAGTATTCAAAAACCTAGGTGTGACAGGTGCAACCCATCTCTGGCAAAACAGCGAGGCTTGTCTATCATGTCATCCCAGGCAGACAGACACTGGATCCCCTTAGAATGACACCAGAAGCTTAGCCAATTGTTGAAATTGATCATTTTGTCTTTGTATTGTGGTATTATTCTAGGTGAAGGTAGTATGTTACTCAAGGTCAGGGTCATACCAGCTTGGGCTACATGATCAGAGAGCTCTTCAATGTCTCTTTTCATGTAGTCCAGGGAGGTACATCTTAGATCATTCACACCAACATGTACAATGACAACGTCATACTTGTACTTGTTCTGGAGTGACCTAAGTGCTTGTGTTATGTGGCGGATCCGAGCACCTGACAGGCAGCTGACAGTAACCTTCTCCTTGTTCAGCCTGGTGAGTGGAACATCCGTGTGCCTTACTATAGAGTCTCCTATTACTAGCGTGTTAGATATGATGTTTTGCCTTAAGGGCTGTTGTGAGGCACACTGCTGAGGTGAATTATGTGTTTTCTGGCTTGTGTTTGGGGGTGCAGGTTGCTTGCTTGTCTGCTTTGGAGGGCACTGTTTCTATTTCAGATTGGTACCTAGTGCCTCCGAATATGTTTTTGTGTATTTATGCGTATGTTTTGCCGGTGCTTGTTTTGTAGATTCATGTGTGACAGGTGGTGTGATGCAAGTGTGTCCCTTATCCTCTTGACTGTCTCTTACAGTCATGGGTTGAGAGCGCTTAGCCTCCAGTCTGGCTGTGTATTTGCATCTCTCACAAGTGTTTGTGTCTAGAGGTAAGAGGAGAAGGTTGTCTGTATACATGAGGCAGTTGTGACATTGCCTCAGGATGCCCAATTCCACCAGATTTCCAAAGGTAACCATCTGGATTTCTCAAGGATGTTCTCTTTTGGGGGCCAGGGTGATAAATCTGCAAATGTTATGGTAGACAGTTTGTATAGCTTTGAAATTCTGTGTTAATGCAGTGTCTAGTATGGGAGAACCATAGCCTATTTTGAGGAAAAGGACCCTCCAATGGCAGGTCTTCATTGAGGGGAAAGGAAATGAGATCTTATTTTACCAGAAAAGCAGTGTTCACTTTGACCTTATTGTTTTGTACATGTTTTTTCAGGTTGATACTGGGGTCTAACTAGACACTGAGCTATATACACATGGTAGTAAAAATATAAGGGTCTGTTATTTGTTTATTTAATGTTTGTTTACTAGGTGAGTACATTAATATTACTTTAACCTTTGTCCACCATTATCCATCCAGGGTACAATCAAGAACAGTAAAAGGTGAAACAGTACACAAGAAAACAAGCTAGGTGAGTAAATCAAAAGTATAAAATACACAAAATAAACAACATATGAATAATTAATTTGTATATACAGGTATGTAATTTGATATCATTATATATGACCATGGGATAAACAAATCTGCTAAATAGGTAGCATTAGCAACTCTTACCTTCTTCGTGTCATGATAGTACATTTCAAACTCCTAGAAGATACTAAATCCAAATGATTCAATATAATATTAAAGCAAGACTACTGTCATGAGTTCTTCTGTAATACCTGAAACTCCAGTTGAAGTGAGAAGTGAAGGACTGTCCTCTGCTGAAATACAATGTATATTTAATAGTGCTGTTGTTCCATTACATTCATATGTATTAATTTTGTTGCTGCGCGGTTTGATTATAGCTGGAGGCTTGTGGACAATGGTTGGCCACATGAAATAAGCAGCCACTGTTTGCTTTGTTATTCGGCTCACTGGACATTCAGCATTTTGTATAGTGGTTTATTGAGCCAGATGTGAAAACAGCTGCTTGGAGTCCCTGCCAACTGGCAGAGGAAGTGTGCCTCTGCAGCTGCAGATGGCTAATGGTTTGGGAGTAACAGTAACAGAAAAAAGTAAGGAAAGAAAATATATGAAAGGCGTTAATAATGTGAAGTCTTAGAAGAAATCAGTAAAGTAGTCTCATGTTTCCATTGTGTCTTTCCAGGTTTCTGATGCAGTTTGCCAAGCTTTTGCAGCAACAGTAATTCATTACGACAGCATAGCTGATTCATTTCTACTATTGAATGAACCTTCTCATTACCTGCATTACTACACAGTTTCATCTCTGTCATTCATTGCTGGGCTTAGAGATATAACTATATGTCATTCAACGTTGAAAATGGATCAGTGTTGTACAAAAAATGCTTCATTGCAATGACAAGTCAGACTTCAACATGAATTCTGCACTGATCTGTATGTTCTTTAGGATAATCTGTAAACATTCACAAGTCAGAACTCCAAAGACCATGTGTGTAATTAACACAATAGGCAGCAGTTACTTGCGCTGTTGAATAGCAATGGCACAGCTGAATCAGTCATAGCATTTATTAAGTTTGCCATAGTCTTCTTTGTTTTATTATAATATACATCGTATGGTCACTATGAACCTTATTGTACTCACTGATAACCTTATGTGATATCTTTTATGTATAGTCATTTGCTGTATCTATACTTTCTTTTTCATTATTTTATGACTGTAGTCATCCATGAGATCTCCATCTCCTGTCAGTTTGCTTATCATTCCAATATTTCAATAAATAAATGTCAGGATTCATTTTTCTGACTAGTGCCCTGTATTATACTAGTGCCCTGTATTATACTAGTGTGCTGTAATATACTAGTGCCCTGTATTATACTAGTGCCCTGTATTATACTAGTGTGCTGTAATATACTAGTGCCCTGTATTATACTAGTGTGCTGTAATATACTAGTGCCCTGTATTATACTAGTGCCTTGTACTGTACTAGTACCCTGTATTATACTAGTGCGCTGTACTATACTAGTGCCCTCTATTATACTAGTGCCCTGTATTATGCTAGTGCACTGCATTGTACTAGTGCCGTGTATTGTACTAGTGCCCTGTATTATACTAGTGTGCTGTAATATACTAGTGCCCTGTATTATACTAGTGCCTTGTACTGTACTAGTACCCTGTATTATACTAGTGCGCTGTACTATACTACTGCCCTGTATTATACTAGTGTGCTGTAATATACTAGTGCCCTGTATTATACTAGTGCCTTGTACTGTACTAGTACCGTGTATTATACTAGTGCACTGTACTATACTACTGCCCTGTATTATACTAGTGTGCTGTATTGTACTAGGGCCTTGTATTATACTAGTGTGCTGTATTATACTAATGCGCTGTATTAAACTAGTGCCCTGTATTATACTAGTGCCCTGTATTATGCTAGTGCACTGCATTGTACTAGTGCCGTGTATTGTACTAGTGCCCTGTATTATACTAGTGTGCTGTAATATACTAGTGCCCTGTATTATACTAGTGCCTTGTACTGTACTAGTACCCTATATTATACTAGTGCACTGTACTATACTACTGCCCTGTATTATACTAGTGTGCTGTAATATACTAGTGCCCTGTATTATACTAGTGCCTTGTACTGTACTAGTACCCTGTATTATACTAGTGCGCTGTACTATACTACTGCCCTGTATTATACTAGTGTGCTGTATTGTACTAGGGCCTTGTATTATACTAGTGTGCTGTATTATACTAATGCGCTGTATTAAACTAGTGCCCTGTATTATACTAGTGCACTGCATTGTACTAGTGCCATGTATTGTACTAGTGCCCTGTATTATACTAGTGTGCTGTAATATACTAGTGCCCTGTATTATACTAGTGCCTTGTACTGTACTAGTACCCTGTATTATACTAGTGCGCTGTACTATACTACTGCCCTGTATTATACTATTGTGCTGTATTGTACTAGGGCCTTGTATTATACTAGTGTGCTGTATTATACTAATGCACTGTATTAAACTAGTGCCCTGTATTATACTAGTGCACTGCATTGTACTAGTGCCCTGTATTATACTAGTGCCCTGTATTATATTAGTGTGCTGTATTGTACTAGTGCCCTGTATTATATTAGTGTGCTGTATTGTACTAGTGTGCTGTATTGTACTACTGCCCTGTATTATACTTGTGCACTGTATTGTACTAGTGCCCTGTATTATACTAGTGCACTGTATTATACTAGTGCCTTGTATTAAACTAGTGCCCTGTATCCTTCACAATCACACCTATGTAGTAATTGCCTTGTGTATCTGCCAGTGAGTGTTCCCAGCTTAGAGCAAATGCCAAAAGACCGTTCCAAGAAAATAAATTATCTAAAAAGACAGACTATTGAAAACAATAAAAGAAAAAAAGATGAAAATGCTATTTTTTGTAGGGGGGCAAGCAGACATATGCCTCCCCCCATTGCCTGCTTGTTATGCATATCAGCTCTGAGATTGCACTACAGAGGGGCAAGGGCAAATCCACATACCCCACTGTACTGCAGTCTCACCAAACACAGCTGCTAGCAGGCAGAAAAACAGGAGAAAGCTATACTTGCTCTTATGAGCATTCGCTAAGACACCCCTGCCATCATTGGTGAGCTCACAGCTGAGAGTGCATCTATGAACCTGGTATGTCACAATAACATTTCATGCGCAAGTGAGAGAAAAGCACAGACAATTATTAATATAAATGAATTGGTTCCAGTGGGGTTATGGGCCCACTTACCAAGAAGTACAAACTGCCACATTCCAGTTGCATATAGAGTAGCAAAGAGGAATAGTTAAGGCAGATGATACTAGCAAATCAGGAAAGCTTTGTGTGAACTATATCAACTTCCTGTCCCACTCAGGTACCATCTAACCCTAAGTAAGCCATTTTAACTCCCTTTTCTTACAAGTTACATGTAGAAAAAGAGATACTTGCCCTAAGTGGTTCTCCATAGTTTAAGATATTATAAATTGTTTTTGCAAATTTGTGTACAAAATATAAGCAAATGAATATTCATGTGTGCTACAGAAAATTAGTTTAAATCCATGCAGCATAATGCAATTGAGAAACTGTAGTCTGAATGAAGAACATAAAGGCTATCAAAGAAAGGAATGGCATACTATGTGTGTGTCTTGTTACCCATTCCATGTCTTCTCTGGGTACCCGTGGAGATACCATTATTACATAAAAAGGCATATTATAGAGTGTTGTAATGAACTGTCACTTTTGGAGTAAACTGTTCAGAAATATTTTCATTTCAAGTTTTTCATGGAAAAGCTGATACAATCAGTTTCTGTCACAGAACAAGGTGCTGTATAGGAACATTTTCTGTCCTTCCATCCTGTTCTTTTTGTGTTCTTAAACCCAGTTGCTCTAGTTTTGCCTTGCCTCTTACATTGATCAGACCACAGCATTCCAAATCACTCATATTAGTTCATGTTACTAAACACAAAAATGTTGTTTTGTGAAGGAACTCCTTGTAAAGAAACCAAATTCATTTACTCTTTAGTACTCAAGATTACTAACACTGACGAACCACAAGTAACTATAGATGCAACTAATTATCCTCTCAGACAAAATATCACTCAACATCAGTCCCCCAACTATTGTCCCTAAATGGTTATGCACTGCACCACTGTCTTGCACTGATTTTAAATCTCTTCTGTGTAAGTAATTGTTAGCTGTTATCCATGCTTTTAGTGGACGCAATCCTGGGAAAATAAATGTTAAACCTTCTTGATGTGCTATGTGTATATAATATACTATGTTATAAGTCGTACATAACAAAACAGTTGTGTTGATGTATATATTTCTGCTTGTAGATGTTGCTATTTTTGCCTGTGGGGCTTCCATGATATTGCCTGTTTCTTCCCATAATGTATTATGCTAGAAGTTGGACTCTAAACTTTCAGACACTATGATGTGTAGCACTCCTGAATTGATGTTTTTCTGATAGCAACTGTCTACATTTCATTAATACTGGTTGCCTACCCAGTGACATCTGTAGTAGTTCATGCCTGTCTAATTTATTACCTCTGAATGTTTCTTGTTCATTCTTTTGGCACCTGTAGCATGTCCCCCATAAACAGCACACAACAGTCACCATGGAGTCCCAACTTGTTTAGCTTCTTTCTTACCCAGTGCATTAGCACTTAGTTTTCTAATTCAATCAGTGAGAGACGTACTTATTTATCTAAACTTGTGGCTAATCTCTGTATCTCTCTGTCACACCCATGGTCAGAAATGGAACCATAACAACACTACATTACTATATTGCCACAGCATTACAACATTGCTCCTACATATGCAAAGGTAGTAAAAAATTCCTTCATTAAGCCTCCTAGGCTTTATAGATATCAGTCTAATTTACTCCAATTATGTAGCCAAAAATACAAGCACCACTCTTAGATCCATGCCTATAGCTACTGGGAATCACCTGTTCTCCATATCTGTACCCTTAAGGCCCCATAGGCCTGCAGTGCATAACGGAAATGTCTTATTTTGTTTTGGCTACATTGAAAATTACACACACACACACACACACACACACACACACACACACACACACACATACACACACACAAAACACTCACCAGACTGGAAAACAGTAGGGTGACAGCTACCTCTCTGGTACTAGGATTAGGGATGTGTAATGACCCTTAAGTCTTTCAATTGCAACGGATATAATGACAACATTGTGCTTACCCATGTGGAGTGAGCAGTCTTAGATATTCTTCCATGAGTAAGATGCAGAAAGACATTTTCTCTACTCACATTTCTGAAGAAGGAAAAATCCTGACCTTGAACAACATTCTACCTTCATTGCAAATGACACGTATAATAAAGGGTTAAATAATTTGCTGGTAAATTGGTGTTATTCCACAGGAATCCAGTGTGTGACTGCATGGGATGAAATGGTTAACAGAACTCCACCCCCAAACACAAACACACGCTCACACACACACACACACACACACACACACACACACACACACACACACACACACTCACACGCACACACACACACACACACACACACACACACACACACACACACACACACACACACACACACACACACACACACACACACTCTCGGAGTCAGAGTTCACCTCATGGACATCTCAGAATAACAAATTTTAGTCGAGACAATATCAAGGTTGAACAGCTGAATTGCAGATGACTAAATAAAAAGCTGTTGAACTCCCATACTCTCAAAGTTATCAGCATTTGTATACTTACAAAACACTTGTTTCCAGTATAGTGACAGCATTCTCTTTATTCCAGGATACACTGACAACTGTGGGTGAGTATGTATATTTATTCATGCCCACATTATCTCTTGCTAGATTACACAAGGTATAATATATCTGGAACTGGCTAATGTCCAAATAAAATTTAATAAAATTAATTATCACATTGCAAGTAGTTATATTTCCTTTATTCTGTTGCCGTTTAGAGTATGTAGAAGATCTTTTCCAGTTAGAAAAGTCAGCCATTGGACTAAGTTCCTTATCTATGGGTGATTTTAGCTATCCACACATGCAGTGGTTCTTTAAGCATATATTACCATCCGTATTAATATGTTCAAAGATTTCTGCACTTCATAAATACCAATATACTTGATCAAATTGACCCCCCTACTCACCAAAGTTGCCAGTCTTTTAGGGTTTGTCCTCACAAATATGCTCCCATTACACTACCCCATTAGTTATCCTCTCCCTATTCAAATTTGACCATGTGACTGTGACTTTTTTTTTTACTGAAAGCTTACTTCTTTGTCTTACTAGCTCTATTCAAGGTTTGCTAAAAAATAAAATAAAATAGCTTACCATTTAGCGATTTTATCGATAATCACAAATGGTGTGGCTCTGCAGCAATCCTCGAACCTGAGGCCAATGGCTGCTCATCTGAATTTTACTTTCTCTTATTTACATATATTATGACTTCTGTAACCATCTAATAGAAGCAGAATAACTAGTTTAAAAATAAATCCATGTCATGGACCTCCTCCATCAACAACCTCTATAACAAAAAGAAAAACGTTGCTGCTCATCTGTAAAAGATCTTTACTTCATCATTATAAAATGCATTTAAGACTGGTAAGTCAGTCCCACAAACTACCCATTAGAAAATGCATGTCTACCTACATTCTTGGGGGGGGTGTTGAAGCTATTTTGAAAGACTATCATAAAATCTTCTTTAGCTTAGAAGTAACCAACAATTTTGTACTGAATGTTTTTTCTAATAGTAACTCTTTCTCTAACTCCAAAGCTATCATTAATACTCTTGTGCTCAAATTCTCTTCCAACTTCACCCTACTCACCCTCCCTTTTGCCCTCTAATTCCCTGTCATGCCTCCCCTCCAAATATTTCTCTGGACTATATCCCATTGTAATGTTTCAAAACTATAATTCCACTTCCATAACTCCTGAACATATCCCAATATGCCTTTTGAGAAGTGCTAAATTCTTTCTATGAAACCCTTCACTCAGTTCATTGCCCAACATCTCTCCAATAGTTACATCCAGAAGGTATGAAAATGGTTGCTGTGGTGTCCTTGTATAAAGACTATAAAGATAGTCTCTCTATTTACCCTGGTAATTACAGACCTATTAGTCTTACTATTATTATTTATATGGCATTGGATGATATTACAGCTGAAGTAGTAAACAGCAATATAAGTAACCCCATAGCTCTAAATGCACTGCAATTCAGCTCCATAAAAGGCAGTTTGTGTCTACTAAGTGTTGCTAAGTTCTTTGGTGGGGGTTACAGAGTCTAAAGACAAAGGGCGTGCAGTTTATGCTGCCTACCTTGGACCTTGCCAAAGCTTTCAAAGCAATCCCCCATGCTGGAAATATTGACAAATTCTCGCCATTCAATACTAGCTGACATGTAGGTTGCTGGATAAATATTTGTCTACCTGATATAATCCATCCATTTAAGGTCAGGATTTTGCTCTAGATAGACATGTCACCAACAGTGTCCTCTGGGTTACATATTCGGCCTCCTTCTCTTTGTTACTTGTGTCTCTGCCATAGAGGCTGATATTGAGGGACTATGGCTAAAGAAAGTTGTTGATGATTGCAAACTGAAGGCACTTAACTATTCCCATTCTGATATCCAAATTCTCCAGCAAAGACTGGACAAAAATAATGTTTGTGGTGTTAATTGTGCATTTACCCTCACTACCAAGAGTTGCAACAGAGATTCCATTGATAAATCAAGCATCACCACCATCTATCACATGGATAACATTCCACTTTAACCTGACCCAGTCAGCAGAAACTTAGGTAGCTATACTGACAAACTCTCCTTTGCACCCCACATCTCTGTCATGGTTAGAAAATCATTTTATCTTGCCCAATTTATCCTTTGTATCTCCTAAAAGTTCATAGAAACTACAGTCCAACTTTATTTCTTCCTTATAATGCCTATCATTTAATATAATGCTTCTTTTAACATATATCTTATTATGTCCCCAAACTACAACTTTTCCACACAAAAGAGATTTCAACTCTTGTTATCCTAATTTGCTCTGACAGACTAAAATCCATGTCCTTCATCTCAGTCTTGTATAGGCTGATGGCTAATGATTTGTGACTAGGCATAAGTATTATGAACAACATCTTAACTCTTTAAAATCCTTAACCTAAATTTAACTAGTGATAAAACAAACCAGCCACTCTTGAGGCTTAATCCTTTCCATATATATTAACAGTATCAGCTGGCATGGTAGGCATCTAGGCCAAAGCATTCCCTGCTTCCAGAATATATGCTCTTTTGCATATTAAAAAGAGTATTTTCTTTTAAAAACAATCAGGATGACTGAATAAGTGATCACAAAATTTCACCTGGGATTTGGGATCTGGGTTATAGTGAGAGAGTGATAAGGTAGATGATGACAGATAGGATTATCAACTGAAGTACAAATAGAGGAACATGGCTGCCATGTGGGTGGGGAACATTTGGAGACTGTGATGGAGAGAGAGAGTGTGGAGGATCATACAGAATGCGGGGAGGTGATATGGGTTAATCTAGCGGAATTCCAGTTCTTTCTTATCCCCACCTCATGCAACAGGCATAGACAGTAAGTAGAATTACACAACTGGGAAATTAAAAAAAAAAAAGTGATCTCAGAGTGTGTGATATCTGCTTCCTACTGGGCAACATGAATGTAATGATTTTGTATTAATTTCTCATAAAGTATTGTGTTCGGTTTGAGACAAAAGTGCTTAGTAAATATTATTAAAGATCCTTTCTGGTATTGATTGAATTCGTGGGCTGCTCTTTTTGAATATTTTCAATTAAACTTTTCCCAGGTCATCAGTAGTGTGCATTGGTTGGGGATATTGTGGTGATAAAATTAAAAGCACGTGTTGTCATTTTTATTAGACTGGTAATGGATTAAATTCAATTCAAAGGTGTATTTTGAATATTTTCAATTAAACTTTCCCCCACGACATCAGTAGTGTGCATTGGTTGGGGATATTGTGGTGATACAATGAAAAGCAGGTGTTGTCATTTTTATTAGACTAGTAATGGGTTAGATTCAAAGGTGTATTTTTAACCATTGTATGGCTTAAAATGCAGATGGCATTATTCAGTGTTTCCCAGCATTTTGATTGTTGATTAAAAATTCCCTAGTATTTTGCCACCTTGAATTTCTGTGCTGAGCTTTGACTTGCAAGACAAATGACTGTATTATTCTTTCATTTGACATTTGTGCTGGAAAGTGTTTTAATGTATCTGTAGCTGTGAAGTGTAAATGGCAATTAAGGATACCATTTGATTGCTGTCTGCTTGGAGTATACGGGGTTTAGTAGCAAAAAGATCATGCTGGATTTAGAGTAAATAATATGTTTCAGGGGGTGTAACAGCAGCTGCATGTGAGAATGGGCGTATGAAACAGAGCTGACTTGTGAAAATTATGATTAGTTGTTAAGAAACTACTAATAGTTAAAGTTACACTGCTGGTTGCATTGTTTTGTCTTTCTTATGAGGAAAACCTTTATCTGGTACTCAAACTTGTAATTAAATAACTTAGACTGCTGATTTGGTACTTTTGTTAATTGATATGTTACTCAGCTGAAATTAGCAATTAATTAGTTTCCTTTTGACACCACATATCATTTCTATGGCTGATGATACAACCCTAAACACTGTTGTCAGTATCATTAATTGTAATGGGATGTAGGGAAACAACTGCTTATGAGTCCTATGGGACAAAGCCCTATCTGTGTTATGTTTAGTTGTGTCTGATGCACAATATAGTACAAACATGACTGTATCATACCTTATTCAAGTGTAATTGGTAATGCTGCACCCAGTTCAAATGGAATGAACATAATTTCATCTTTTTCATCTGCACACCAGTGTGCTTGCTAGAACATGCTTAGGTAGTATCTCAACATAAAATTTTCATTTTACTTAACTAGAAACACAGGTTTGTTTTTCCTTAATTTTATTCAACATCCTCTGTTTTATATGCAGGCAAAGATAGCAGACTAACTACATGTAAACATGCCTATCAGTTAAACTATTACATCATCTGATGCTTTTCTGTTGAAAGATCTAGAAGCTGCGAATCCTGGCATGAATTTTTATTGGAGATGAAGATATAAACATACCTTATGTAACCTTTCACTGCATATTGTTATAAGTTGCCACTATGATATATGTACTTGCAATATAGCAAGCTCTGATACCTCAGGTTTTTCTTTATCAGGTGCCATAGTTTCTGTTAGTATGCTTGGGAGAAGGAACTATACATTTCACTTTGTCAGTTTTCATCTTACCCCCCTTAAGCTCCGAAATGAAATGAAAATGATTTCTAGGCCAAGTAGTAGCAGGTATTAATTTAAACATTTCACACCTGAGAACATTTCTAGACCTGTGCTCATACTGCAAAGCCAGGCATTAGTGAAGTGACCCACTTGTTTTGATGTGATCGTCTGCTTATTTGTTTAAGATTTCTTAAATGGGAATGCCTTTTTAAAACATAATGCCACATGTTTAGGGAATAGCTTAAGGCTCAGCTTGTAGTAACTACTTTTATTATACAGACTAAGTACCATGAAATCCACATTTATGTCTGTGTTCCACGAGCCCTACTCTAGATCCAGACCCAAACTTCCAACTGGCATTCAGGACAGGAGCTGCCTGTCCTTGGGGAGGGGTATCTTGGACTGGAACTAAGATGCATGGGTCAGGCAGATAAGTCATGGAAGTCTTGGTGTAACATCATCCTTAGAAAAATGGTGTCATTTTGTATGCTGTATATTATAATGATATTAGTGGCCTGAGGAGATTAATTAATTTCAAGCCACTGATTCAGGGCCACTGCCAGTCTTTAGAAATCAATCTCTTTTGCAAGACCTTGTTTTGCATATTTAGGATTTTGGCCATTTCTTTTCTCACTTTAGCAGAATCCTCGATCAAGCTAATTATTAACATTTAAAGATTTCTATTTCTCAGCTCCAAATACAACAGAGTAATTCTCTGTTATATATTTGATCCCTACATATTTATTTCTTCTCTTGTCCTGAAGGCAAGTGGGGCTTAATTCATTTTTCATATTCTACTGTAACATGCTTTGCTCTATCATTATGATTCATGATTTTTCCTAATACTTGAATTTATAACAGCTTGATAATCTGATTTGTAACAGACCTATTAGCTGTTTCATATTTGATAGCTGGATCGTGTTCTATAATTTAAATATTAACTGCATGTTGATGTAATCAGTACGTATCCATTTTACTGCTGAACAGCTGACATTAATTGCAGCTGAAGGCGTAAAATGCTACCTGTATTCAGAAATCCATATCATTTATTTATTACTGAACTTTGACAACATGTATATATTTTACTCTATGCTGTGGTTGAAAACAGCATTGTTTGAAACAGCCACCTGGGTTATCAAATGGGTAAATAACATAAAATAAAGCATGTTTCAGAAATAGTTTTGGAAAGTGTAGCAAAAATAGGAACAGATAAAGGCATGAAGCAACACTCAGTATGTAAAACAGTGAAAAGCAAATTAATTTCTGGAGACTTTGTTGAGGTAATTTAAGACAGCTGAAAGATGCAAAGGTGGAGAAATTATGTGATTTGAAAAGGAATGAGGCAGATAATGTAAAAAAGGACATGGTAAACAAAGGCTGTAAAAACTAAAATAAGCAGTATGTAAATTGATTTGGAGTGTTACCTGCTACCAAATTTTTTTCTAGGCCCTTTTCCCCTCATTGCCTGCTGATACACTCATTCATCATAGATTATAGCCAGCTGCAAAAGTTATCACACAGGCAACCTCAAGAAGTTTTGATAGTATGGACATAACTTCATTTCCTGGGCAGAATGGCATGCAACCTGCATGAATGCTGAGGCCTGTATATCTTTCCCGTTTGAATGTACACTCCTATTCACACATGATGAAAGCTACTACAGTGTCCCAGCATCACATTTGCATTCATTGTCATCCCCCCAAGGGATCATGACATCTTCGACACAACAAAACTTCCTTTCCTTCATGATAGGCTCACCCATCCATTCTATGACAGGTACAAGACCCTCATCGAACTCAAGTCACTTGGGTTGCAGTTAGGGCTTTAGATCTCTATGACAATGAAAACACCATCATATGTCACAGTTTTTAAGATGATTTAAACAGAAATAAATGGATGAACTGGAGAAAGTAGTCTGGAAGGGTTTTTGGTAGTGCTATAAAAAGCTAGGAGATATGCAAATCCCAGGAGAAGAAAGAATCAGTAAGAATCATAGTAGCTTCTGAAATGGTGAAGGCCTACTTGTCTGGGGTGACAAGAGAGAGCAAGAAGTATTTAATAAGAAAGTCATGGCATAGAATGATGAAGATGAGTGTTGAAACTGAACAAGCTAAGGGTGACAGTGAAACAGTAGTAATGACCATTGCTAGATGGTCCTGCAGCAAAATGACCAACCCTGTCGAATGTAAGTTGTGCAGGAAACAGCGCAGTATTAGTATTTGCAAAATAAATTAGCACCAGCTGCAGGCTTCTTCAAACATCTGCAGAAAAAAATGGGTGTTAATTAATCTGCTTTTCAAGTAAATGTCATGGCTTTCAGGTGACACATGAGTCACAGTAGCATTCATAAAGGTAAAGCCACAATGCATTTTTAGTACAGTAAGAGAAGTTATTTTTATGGCACACTGATAAATGTATTTTTTTTCAATTTGTTTTAAATTGGAACATAATCTATACACTGGATCAAATAAAACAGCCCTATAATGTTGTAACACTAGCGGTTAAAAGGTGTCATGTTCTTTAAGCATGCTTAATCTGGGCAGTACTGCGGTAGTTTTGAAGTCCCAGAAACATTGGTAGAATTAGTACAGGCTATGTACAAGCACCAAGTGACTCAAGTATGAACAGTGTTTGGCCTTACTGAGGGGTTCCCAGTGGGAGTGGGTGTACACCAGGGTTCAGCTCTGAGCCCACCGCTGTTCATACTGGTAATGGACTATATCAGCAAACAGGTTGGAGGGGTCAGATCAACAAACCTGCTGTATGCAGACAATGTGGCAGTACAGGCAGACTCTGATCTAGAACTTCAGCAAAGGATAGGAGAATGGAATGCAAATCTGAAGGCACATGGGATAAAACTAAGCACAGATAAGACAGTGGTAATGGCAGCAGACTGGGGAAATCAGAAGAAGCTAAGAATAGAGATAGATGGGAAGATAGTGGAATAGGTAAATAGCTTCAAGTATCTGGTAGGGGTGGTTGAGGAGAAGGGTAGTCTGAATGAAGAGGTCAAAGCTAGAATCAGAGGGGCTGCAGCCAACTGGCATAGAGTATCAGGTGTAGTATATGACAGAAGAATGCCAACGAAGCTGAAAAGTAAGGTGTACAAGACAGTGGTGCGACCAGCACTACTGTATGGTACAGAAACCTGGGCAGTAAAGGCAGAACGGTTGAAGAAGCTAGATGTGATGGAAATGAAGTGCCTGAGAAAGGTGGTAGGATGATCACTGTGGAACAGGCGAAGAAATGAGGACATAAGAGCAGAAGCCAAAGTAGCTACAATTGCAGAAAAGATCAAAGAAAACAGATTACGATGGTATGGGCACATGTGTAGAAAAGCAGAAGACAATCTGGTGAGGGAGATTTGGGACAGACAGGAAGAAGGTAAGAGGAAGCGAGGGCGTCCAGCAAAGAGGTAGATGAAGTGTGTGAAAGAAGATCTGTGACAGTCAGGCATGAGTGTTGAAGAAGGCAGGAGAGTGGCATTGAATCGAGAGAGTTGGCGACAGTTAATACGATACCCCGACCCCATGTAAATGGGAAAAAGGGGATGATGATTATGATGATGATGTTCTTTAAGCATGATTTACCTATTTCACATTCTGAGTCATTTAGCAATGTTACAACAACTCTCTCATTGGCAGGAGTAAATCAGTCAGTAAGTCATGTTGTATCGTACTTCATGTCTTAAACAAATGCTGTAGCAGCCTTCAGAAAGTACAACATTACGGAGTAAAACCGATTAAAATGCAAGTCAGTGCAATGGTGCTTCTTGTATTAAACACACAATGACAAACCCATTTTAGTCACTGGAGCACTCCATTACTTAATAGCAGGGTTGGTGAGTTTCTCTCTTGTTTATTCATCTTAATCAAGACATGTATCTGTAGCTTAGCTTGTAAAAGGGTTGCAGAAATCTGGGCTAATACCATGATGCATAAAAGAAAATCATGCTGAACTCTTGTAACTGCACTTGTCTTTTATGCCTAGGCAATAACTGGGTTCCATATTAGAAGACCAAAGATGCGTTCTTTCAAATGCTTCTTGGTCAAACTCAAAAGCCTGAAACAGCAAAATATCGAATCTGCTTTTATGCAAATTCTTTCCCTGGGAAAGAATTCACTTGGACGCTTCATTACTTTGCTGTTTTCGGCACTGTAGTGCGGGCTCAGAGATGGTATATTTAAGTGGGGGGGGGGTGTAATGTTTAAAGTGCTTTATTTATTTATTTTTTTGTTGGAACAGGGATTTTTTTTCCCTAGGGAAAAAAAAATCACTGTTCTGACAGTTCGAAATTGTAAGCTTTCGCTTACATAGGATTGATTAATCACCATTCGCTTTTTTAAGCATTCGGTGATCTAATATAGACCCCAATAATTGCATAGTGGAAGTCAGAACTTTAACTGTATTTGGTAGCAGTAACACCCAATCACACATTTCAGTCGACTAACAGAAGTGCAATAAGAATTTGAAAAAAAGTAAAGCTTCCCAGTTTTACAGATGTAGTTTGAGGCACAGTATTATTTATGATACATCGATTACTGCTTCATACTTTCTAAGTTATTATTTTAATTTCTATGTGAAAATTTAGGGCTGGTGAGTTGCAGTTTCATTATTTTCCATAAGGCATCTCTGGCCTATCTAGATATTTTCACTTG
>NC_056744.1:227316733-227473806 GCF_019279795.1 Protopterus annectens
TGGATTTGGACAGTCCTACAACATGAATATTTTGACTTTGAAAATCAGTGTGCTAAACAAAACAAATTCATTACTGCATTCAGTGTGAGGAAGTGAAAAAAAGTGTTTTCCTTCATGATGGCATTATGAAAAAATGCATAAGAGATTAAGATTTTAGATAACATGTCTGCACTGTGGGTTGAGGCCCCAGAGATAGCATGAAAGACGTGAATAAGAGAGGTATTTTGTGGTGGAGAGATAGGAACGTGATATTTCTCAGGCTCTTGTAAACTTTTTAAAAGTGAAGTGATTGACAGCAGAGAATTAATTTCCTCCTGTGCTGGTAACTTGCAAACAAACTGCACTATACGATTCTTTGTCAGATATGTAGGCACATTTTCTTTCAGTTTCCAAACCTGTATCTTTAGTTTATCATACAATATTTCATGATAACATTTTGTTTTCTGTTTAAAAAATAATTGATGTTTAGCATTGATTGCAGCAAATGGTATTGTATAGCCTGTAGGTATCTTGTCTGGCTGAGGTCTGCTGTCAGAGTTTATCTGATGCTAAATTGTATACTTTACTCAGTGTGTCAGCAAGTTGGTCTCTTAACCAGTCATGGTGCAGGTAGGTAATCAATCTGTAGGTCGGACAGTTAGTCACAAATTATCTACCCAGTTCTGGAAAATGCAATAAGGGTTCTACTTAAACAATTGGCACTGTGTTTTGCAGTGGCACAGAATGGGTAACTCAACAGAACAAATAGAAGAAAACTTTCTACGAGTTTCTGAATGATATTTAGCTTAGTCGGTGTGATATATTCATGTTAATGGATTTTGAAAGAAATGCGGTCCAGTTCTTACTTACTACCATTACTATTTTGAAATAACTGTGAGTTTTATCCTTCCAAGTTATTCCAGTGATGGACAGGGATAAAGTTCTGACTATGACTTAGCTAACCTGAGTACAATTAGTGGCTCAGGCATTATTAGTGGCTCAGGTATTATTAGTGGCTCAGGCATTTGATGGAGTTGGTAGGGAGGATCAGTTATTCCTATCTTGGGGATGAGATTTGTTCTGATGTCTCTCCAATTGAGTGATGACTGAGGCTAGTTCTCAAGGAAGCTGGGCATCAGGTTAGAAGGGCAGTTTAGATGATTAGTGGACGCCTCTTAGGGTCCTGGGACAGAGCACTCTGTAGTTTCCCTTTGCCCAGCCAGTCATAGCTAATGCTAGGCACATAAGGATGGGGCATAGGCAAGCAAAAATTCCCTAGGTCTAAATGGATGACTATAGGACTCCTGACACCCGGCCCATGCCTGTACTGGGTTAAGTATATAAACTCTAAGTTGAGCCCTCAAAAGGAAGGTGGACAGGCTTATTGGGTGAGGAAGAATAACTCAATGGGAAAAATGGGGCTCTGGAGGGAAAAAACTGTTCTGCATTACATATAAAAATCAAGCCAACTTCCAGAAAAACCTTCTGTAATCAGACACATCAGTCTTAGTTTTGGACAAAACCATGCAATTTGAAATCCCCTCACTTAGGAAACGGTCAGCAGTGACTACCACAGATGGAAATATGAGTAATGTTAGAATGTTTCTGTAGTCTAAAAGAATTGCTATTTTGATGGTAAGTAATGCTGAACCTGGATGTTCACAGAAAACCTGTGCCTTGGGAGACAACTATCACAGTTTTCTTCTAGTATTCCATGGTTCATTCTTGGCTTGTTTTACTATAATGAATTGTAAAAGCGTCTCTCCATTTGGAATCTTAATGACCATGGTAAGGGCAGGTTTGTTGATACTCTACTGCTCTTATGTTACTGACTATATTTTATATGTCTTGTAGAGCAACTGCCAGTGCATTGCTCCTTGGGAAGTGTAAATGTAATATCGCAGTCTACAAAACTACTGCTCTAGTGTCAGCTGCTGTGCTTTATTTAGTACAACTTAAACTTGTTATCTATTCAGTCATATGGTAACCCACTACATGGAGTCTTCAATGTGGATGTGAAAATGAAATGTGCTGAGTCTGTTTCAGCACAGTAACAGGCTAAATGCAGGTTGAAATGCATTATTGTGCTCTTAAACCTTTTTTTTTTTTGCAGTAGGATGTTGACACCTCCATCAAACTGCCACCAAAAATGCAATTTAAGATGATATGCTGATTTTTTTGCCAAAGGCTTCACATTCTGATGATGCAACATAGCAAAGGAGAATAAGGCAGTTTCTGTCCCTTTTCAAAGCCATCTTTTATACAGGTTCAGAAACCAAAGCCAGGCTGTAGCCTCACAGTGCATTCAGAATTTGACATAACATGGCTAGCACACTATCCATATATGATAAAAAGCTCTTCAGATAACAGGCAAGAAAGATTTCCATTAATACAAAACTAAAAAATAAGTCAGTAGTGCATAGTCAGAACTTTTTTTTTACTTTATTTTGAAGTAAATGCCATTTTACAATATGGTTACTGATATAAAAGATGTTAAGGTGCTTGTTGAAGTGTTAAATCATTTGTCATACTTTAGCAGCAGAAACACATACAGCAAGTAATGTATTTCAAGGTGACCTGTAGAGTAGAGTAATTAAATTATGTAAAACCAAAAGAAAACACAGTGATACACAACCAGGGGCAAACGTTACACTATTCTAAAAAATAAGTATAAAAAATGGCAAAAACAGAGAAAGCAGTGAATGAACCATGCAGTCCACACAATATAGTAATCATAAAACAGCAGGTTTAATGTTGGTAAGGGCTTTCACATACAAGCTTCTTCAGACCATAACAACAAAAAACAGTTAAAAGAACATTTAAATACTGTACATCATCCAATCAGAATTAAGTAAACCTCTTAATAATAGTGTTAAAGAGACATGAAACTAAAACCATAAACTTCATATCAAATTGTCACTAATAAAAACCTTACTAACCTAATGCATATACACAAAAAATATATATATATATGCAAAAATATATATAAACAGATATCAAATTTCTATGGCTATGCCATGCTTCAAATAAATACTTATCTAACTGAAAGCCTCCTAGATTTAAGTGTTGGCTTAATAGAGACTCTTTCATTGAACCCCTTGCCTCTATCTGCTCTCATCCCTAGAATCCACTTCACCTCCTTGCTCTCAGTTTGATTCCTAATGTCACCTTGATGTAAAGTTGGTTTTACTATATCAATGGCCATAAATTTAAACATGTGGTTGTCCCTCTCCATCAGGATATGCTTGGAAAGGGCATTGCTCTGTGATTTAACTCTAATACTATATATATGTTCTCTAACCCTGTCTCTTAATGCTCTGTCCATTTTTCCTACATAAAATGACTGACAGACCACTCAGGTGGCTAAATAGACCACATGCTCAGTCTTATAGTCTGCAACAACTTAAAAAATAATGCACTGTTCTGTATCAGGATGCATAAACCTCTCCGTGGTGTCCAGATGACCACAGACATTACTCTGTCCACATGGGTGAGTGTGATCATTACTTTGAGTATATTGACCACTCCTATCATTGGGATAACACAATCATCTTTTCAGATTACATTTGTTATTAAATAGGAACTTAGGATCATCCCCTACTATACTTCTCACTGCTGGGGTCACCATTAACATCCCACAGCTCTTCTTAATAACTTCCATAATGGCATTTGCATCAGTAGTGTAATGCATCGGGATCCTCATCCCTCTTTGTTCAGACACAGTTATCGTATCTTCCATCATGTGTGAGTAATTAAGGTCTCGCTCTCCCTTGCCTCAAGTCATTGAGGCCTTGGAAACTTCTATCAACCTCTAGGGGCTGTATCCTCTATCCATAAATCTATCTCTCAATTCTGACAATTCCTGACTGAAACCTTTATCTGTGGCCTTAAGCCTTGATGCTCTCATTTCTCGTCCTCTTATCACATTCCTAAACACATATCGGGGGTGCATGCTGCCCCAATTTAATAGGGTATTCCTATAACAACTTTTTCTATCTACCCCTGTGTTGACCAATCCACCATTTAGCCTCTCAACAAAAACATCTAAGTACTCTATCCTAGCCATAGAGTAATTCATGGTAAATTTTAGATAACTATTTGTGTTGCTGAGTTTTTCAAAGACATTTCCAAGGTCCTCCATTATGCCAGTCCACACAAGAAAGAGGTCATCACCCTATATACGCTTCAAAGCTGAGCATTCATTATAACTTAAATTGTACTTCACAGCTTTGTTCCCTCTCCATACTTTCCTATCATCATAAAATTTATATAAATCATCCTCCACCATTTTATTAAATGCTTCAACCAATGGATGTGGATTAGGCATATATAAACTGGGTTTTCTAAACATGTTTAAACTAGTGTTCAGAGTATCACCAAATTCAAGCTTAAGCATAACATTTCTACTAA
Organism: Protopterus annectens; assembly: GCF_019279795.1. Lineage (NCBI taxonomy): Eukaryota > Metazoa > Chordata > Ceratodontiformes > Protopteridae > Protopterus > Protopterus annectens. Next base: position 227,321,123 of record NC_056744.1, read on the forward strand.
ATGATTTCACATCAATTATGGTATCAGTTAAATCACTATTCCTAGTTGGAATAAACGTCAGCCCTCTACTCAGGACAGACAACTCATCTAAACATAAAACATGTTTAGATATATTCCAAATCAATGAGTTCCCACTTGACTTCACATTTTCTTGATCGATAAATTTGACTGTCTCTCAGTGGAGTGTTTGCATTTCTGTCTCCCTCGATGCATAGATCAAGTTCTCCCTAACTCCTTCTCCCCACTGATGGGTAAAGGGAAACTTGTAAAAATAGCATTAGCTGCAGTTGAGGGATCCACTGGGGTTGAAACATATTGTATCTGGGGTATCTTAGGCCATACATCCCCCATAGGCTGAGTTTTATTAACCTCACCAGGTGTAATGTCTAAATTATCCTGAGCATTGATAGTGTTCTGATCCTGTTGAACAGTAGATGGGCCAGTCAGTCCTTCCATGTTGCAAAGTGATTCTACCCTTTCTCCTCCTTCTCATGATAAGGTAGTATTTGTATGAGTATGTCCCAGAACTCCTGGGTCCATTAAATCACCCCCATGTGTATATTCACGTACTCTTTTAGCAGGTTCATCCCTGGGCCATGTAAATACATGTCTCCTCTGAAAGTCCCGATTATCTCTATCAATCTTGGACTTCTTTTGTTGTAATAATCTCCTCTCATATACTACCACTCCATCAAGCAGACCATCCATAACTTGGTCAAGTGCACTACTTGGAAATTTAACATAAAGTGCACTCTGCTGTTGCTTATATGACTCTCTTAAGCTCTCCTCCTCTGGCTTAAAATAGTTTATCAATAATGTCATATATTTAGCGCTTATCTCCAGATCTAACTGTTGCCATCTGGTTAGTAAGTCCGGATATTGTGATTCATAGGTTTGAAGTATATGCCATTTTACAATATGGTTACTGATATAAAGGAAGAGATGTTAAGGTGTTTGTTCAAGTGTTAAACCATTTGTCATACTTTGGCAGCAGAAACACATACAGCAAGTGATGTGTTTTCAGGGAGACCTGTGGAGTAGAGTAATTAAATTATGTAATGAAGACTGTCAAGAAGGCAATTAAGCTTCATTATAACCTAAGTTGAACTTGAAATTAGTATAAACATCAGCAGTGGTGGCAAAAAAAAAGGCTTTAGCCTTCTACTTTTTGATTTATCATCTTTTCATTCTAGATAGCTCAGTGGCCAGCAGTTCAAGACTCTGTATAGCCTACTTCTGTGCTGTGTGAATGAAGTGCATTTTCTTTACGCTTAAATATGCATTTTGTATAGTAAGTGAAAACTAAGTTATAGTCATGTAATATCACGCTTTATTGGAACAACCTCTAGCTGTTATGGTCTTTGCTGGTTATGGGCATGCCTACGGTAGAATGGATTATCTCAAGAGAGTGCATCAACTACATACTAATATAACTTATTCTCCTTGGAGCTAAAGGTCCTACAGGCCATATTAAGAATTCAAGGCAACTATTTTGGTACGACTAAACTAGAGTAGATAAATATCTTGTTTTGAACACTTAAGACTGCTAAACTAATGGAAACCATTGCACTAGGATCTTACATTAAGATGTAACAGAAACGTCCATGCATAGCTGCTTTCCTTCCTTTGGAAACCAGAGAAAGTCTCTTGATCAGTTTCTCCTAATTTGACTGAGTTGTGCCTCCAGCTCATAAGCATGTTGCACACTCACCCATTTATAACTTAAAATGATAACACTATCAGGCTAAGCCATATGACATTGCAGACCACCACATACCATTTTTGCTATAATATGTGAAATAGAAGTATGTATGAAGGCAGTGTGATAGTGATGAGGTCTGTGGTAGGAGGAATGGATGCATTCAAGGGAGAGGTGGGATTTCATCAAGGATCAGCTCTGAGCCCTTTCTTATTTGTAATGATGATGGACAGGTTGACAGACATAATCAGACAGGAGTCACCGTGGACTATGATGTTTGCGGATAACATTGTGATTTGTAGTGAGAGTAGGGAACAGGTTGAGGAGACCCTAGAGAGGTGGAGATATGCTCTTGAGAGGAGAGAAATGAAGTCAGCATGACTAAGATAGAATATATGTGTTTAAATGAGAGGGAGGACAGAGGAATGGTGAGGATGCAGGGAGTAGAGCTGGTGAAGGTAAATAAGTTTAAGTACTTGGGATCAACAGTTCAGAGTAATGGTGAGTGTGGAAGAGAGGTGAAAAAGAGAGACAGGTACCAGTAAGGGTGAAAGGGAAAGTCTACAAGATGGTAGTGAGACCAGCTATGTTATATGGGGTGGAGATGGTGGCATGGACAAAAAGACAGGAGTCAGAGCCGGAGGTGGCAGAGTTAAAGATGTTAAGATTTGCAACAGGATTAGAAATGAGTATATTAGAGGGTCAGCTTATGTTGGATGGTTTAGAGACAAAGCCAGAGAGGCGAGATTGTGTTGGTTTGGACAGGTGTTGCAGAGGTATGCTGGGTATATTGGGAGAAGGATGCTAAGGATGGAGCTGCCAGGTAACAGGAAAATAGGAAGGACTAAGATAAGGTTTATGGATGTGGTGAGAGAGGACATGCAGGTGGTTGGTGTGAAGACAGGAAAAAAATGAAACCGATGACCTGCTGTGGCGACCCCTAATGGGAGCAGCAGAAAGAAAATGATGAAGTTGTGAAATAGAAGTATGGACATTTTTAGCGTATTCAGAGCACTCAGAAAGTTTTAAAGGCTAGGACCTCAGAGTGATTGGGAGTCACTCTCTGAGGTGAAAGAAACACAGCATTCTCTGCATAATTAATATATTTATTTGCTTGCTTGTTTGTTTGTTATCCAGGTTAGAATGCTAAAGAAAACCATTTTCATGCATAAAAATAAAATATCAGAAGTCTCTGTGGGCTTAACAGAGTAGAGTCATAGTAGTATTAAAACAGATGGAAATCTCATAATGGCTCAGCAAAGTCATGAGGTCATTGGGAGGATTTGTATGTTTAGGTGGACAGACCCCTTCCTGTCCGATAATGTAAAAATATTTCAGAAGAATTAAAAAACAGAAGGGCTCTACAGCACCCTTGAGTGGGTCAATAGGCCCTAGAAGGATTTAATGAGTTAGTAATTCTGGATCATAAAAGACTCTAAGCATCTAAACATCATCTGTGACATAAACTGATCATGCTGGAGGGAAAGAAATGTGTCTCAAACATTACCCTCTTCTCTGAAACAGATTTCTCATCTATGTGAAGCAAAGCTCATTCTAGCCATGTTTAAACATGAATTGGACCAATGGAAAGGAAATCACAAATTTACCCCTGCTTTGGCACCTATATCCCCAATGGACTGGGACAGCCTATGCAGATTAATGTATACATGCCTGTATCATAACCATAAAATTCCTTGGGGTATTGGCACATGTTAGCCATATTGTGGTAAATTTGGGGTAAGCTTGGCTAGCCTTAAAATGTTTCTTATGCTGATAGCCTAGTAACTAGCTATGAATCTCTAAAGGGCAACCAGACATAACAGAGTCTGGGAGCCCTATAAAAAGTATTGGGAATCATTTGACAGGTGTGGATGGGGTTCCCATCAGCCTTATAAGTATATGTCAAGGCAGTTAGACAGTATCATACTCCAATAAAGATACAGTGTTGTATCCTGGAGCTAATCTATGATGTCAGGCCCAAAAGAAGGAGAAGAAAAAATGTGGGAATAATAGTGGAGCACAGGAAAAAGTAAGACTAGAGGATATGCAATTCCAGTCTGATTTCTTCACAAGACAAATCACAAGAAGGAAGGTAAGGACATTCAGCCTATCACAGATTGAAAAAGAAAGGTGGTTTCACTAGGAGGTAGTTGTGGAAGGCAATGCTGAAATAGAAACAGATCAAAATCAGAAGTGAGACAGAAAACAGAATGTGTGTGTGTGTGTGTGTGTGTGTGTGTGTGTGTGTGTGTGTGTGTGTGTGTGTGTGTGTGTGTGTGCATGTGTGTTTGAGAAACAGAGAGAGAGAGAGAGAGAGAGAGGGAGAGAGAGAGAGAAAACAAGCGCTGAAATGCACATCTGAAGGGAAGAGATCCAAGGAAGCTCTCGTAACACAAAAGAATAACAGATGTCAAGACACAGACGTATGAACAGTGACTGGATGTGTGGAAATCCATGAGACAGTGAAGAAGAATCAAAACAGTAAATTAGGAGATGAGGAAGAACTTCATCATATGTGAAACAGTTTGAAGGAACAGGACTGGATAGCCTCTGGTAACACATTCGTGAGGAAGGAGCATAAAAAATGTCAAAAATAAATAAAAAATAAATTACATAACTTGTACAAATGTAGGTTGGTAAGGAAAAGGCATGATACTGATAAAAGCAAATGGTTGTAAAGCTGCAGACTTAACTTACTGCTGGGAACTGCAATGCTAGCATTAAAATTAAGGGATAATAAATGAAGAAAGTGAGGAAATAAATGTATAAATAGAAATTAAACAGAGAGGAAATGACAAGCTAGCAGCATGAAGAGCAAAACAGAAGCTGATTATATTAGCCAAAGGTATGTAAATGTCAATAAGACAAAAACAATTTTGCATCACAATTTTAAGACATTTTGAAAGATGAAGAGCAGATGGAGTTGGAATAATCAGTAAGCAAACAAAAAATTTATCTGAATTCAGGAGGAAATTGAAGCATGGGAACAGCATGGGGAATATATACACAAAGAGGCAAAGAAGAGACATATAAGTGAGTAGGAGAGAAGGAATAAAGTGATTTGCATTCTAGTAGGAACAGAGAAGAAGGGAAGATGAAACGTGAAAAAAAGGCATCGGTACTGTAAGTACAGGAGACACATTGGGACAAGTTTGAAGCTCAGGGGAATGACTAATGAACACACATGCCAGTGAAGGGTGCTTGAGACTCTCAGCATAATTAAAACTTTAAGAAGAAAAACAGAATGTGAGAATGAAATAAAGTATAAATCAAGAATAGAACCGGACTTAATTTGGGCATAACAGACTGTCAAGAAGATGTTAACATTTGAAATTGGAATAGAGCAAGGAAACACGGTCATATAAATGTTTTATTTTGTAATGGAAAAGACAAAGCCGCAGACGCTATCATATAAAAGAAGGCTGCAAGAGCACAGCATGCATCATGCAGTAAATGTTTGAAATTAACAAAATGACGACTATAACAAACTGCAAACTCATGAGAAAAATTGCCAGTGACTAGTACATTTTAAAATGTTCATGGTTCGGGTAATTTTAATAATTTTATTCATTTTGCTGTAACTGAAAAATTAAAGCTGATAATTTGTTTGTGTTGTTAGCATCAACACTATAGGGGAAATGGTTTAGGGAGGGAAGTGGAATGATAAAAGAAGAGCACAGAGAAAAACACAAGAATGAATATTGGGCCAACACTTCAATGAACTAAGAATGAGAAACATGAGGAAAACAAATCAATGTAAGCAGGCAGAGCAAGAAAGTACTGAGTTCTGGTTTGATTAAAGCAGTAACAGTAAAATCTCATTCAACTGGTCTCCATCAACAAATAGCACCCTTGGACTTACATTATACAGAGTAAGAAAATAGTTGTGTGAAATCGATTATGTAAAAAAAAACGTTATATTGGTGAACAAAATACATGGCTTTCAAAGTTATGTATACACATACGTTGGTGTAGCTCAAGTGACTTCTATTGTATCATAAAGCCTTCATTTGGCTTTAAATGCATGGTGTTAGCGTTAGGCATATCCTGCTATGAAATGACAAACTTTTGTCTACTTTGGTGTCCGCTTAGTGGTCCCTTAACTAAATTTTCCAAACTTATGGGAATGGATGGAAGAAAGGTTGTTTATTAAAAAAAATGCCTTTTTGTTGTACATTTAATAGAATCTAAAACTTTTGCCATATTTTACTCTATGTGGCTATGAAGACTATAGAGTGATTAGTGGTTTGTGTAGCTAACATTGCAGAACCAGAATATTTTTGATGACTGCTGCCCTTAATTAAGTTGTTTTGGGTATCTGATATAATGGGTGTCTGCAATTTCTCTTTAAAAAAATCATTTTCTATAAGCTAGTTCATAATGAGTACTATATAGTATGGGTTGTATTCTATTCCCTTATAAAAGCCGTTCTTTTCTGATTTGCTTAACTGTAAGATGCTTAACTAATTTGTACTGATTAATGTATCAAAGTGCAGTGCAATAAGAAAAATGTAGAGAAGGATCTTTTCATCAAACTTTTGCATAGGATTTAAAACACGAATTCCAGTAGAATATACAAGCTAGTATAACCAGATTATTACTACAGTAACCTTGTTTAGGTGCCAAAAGCTGTACCATGAAATGACTAGATATAGTAGGACTTGAAATACTATTGCAGCAAGTATATTAGAAATGTGCTAAGCAAGTCAGAAATAATTCCTCATGTCTACACCTCTGTGTGGGGTGATTAGGTCATTGTTACAGCAACTGCTGACTGTGCAAGCTGTCTTAAATCGGACCAGCTGGAGGTGGCTTTAATCATCCAATTAACATTTTTTTTCAGCTGACCCCATAAGCGATAACAGTTGGTAGGCTTTCTGTGCCTGCAGCATGACCAAACACTGAAGCCTCCGCTTTCACCCCTGTGCCTAACTACAGTGCTAATGTCACTCATTCCGCTAGGTCTTATTTACTGACAAGGATATGTGCCTGAGTGCTTGGAAAAAAGGAAGGCAATCTTAAAAGGCCAGAGTTTAAAGCTGTCTATTATATTTCAGAAAACAGTGAAAGCTAAGATCACATATATAAAATATCACTGTTATATTGTGCAATATGAAGATAATGATATTTGTTTCTGTTATATCCATCGGTATGTACCAGATGTGCTATTAAAAAATGCTGCTTTTTTACTTGCTAACAAAGAACAATGTGCTGTGTGCTGCATATTATGGTGCAATATACAACTACAATTTATAAAAGTTGCACGGAGACAGGCTTCCAAAATGAAGACACCTTTATCTAATATCCACAGTACAGCAGTGTGCTAATGCTGCCACTGGTATAATCTGCCCTGTTTTACATTGTTCTTCCTCCTACTAAGCTGTTTGTTATACCAATAAAATGGCAGCCTATGCTCCTCAGTGGAATATTCCAACCTATGATACTTGTTCTTGCCCCTTCTGAATGGGTTAATATTATAATACTATAACGGCAGCTTATTAATCCTGCCAAGTGGTATGTGCCATTACTTGATGCATTGCTCTGTCATTTACTACACTGATTAATATTAAACCACTATAATGGTAGACTGCTAATTTTACCCAGTGGTATTTCCCGTGTTATGATACATTATTCTGTTACTTTCTATATAGTTTAATATTATACCACTATAACGGAAACATGTTAGTGCTTCCCAGTAGTATATTCCATTGAATGATACATCCCCAGTACACTGTGCAATGTTATCACTTAGAATATTTGAACTGAATCTGATATAAATATCAGAAACATTTAACTGCAGTACTTTCAAACGGATGGCTAAATTATGCTGCACATCTCCCCCCTGGTTTTTGACATTGATAGGTAATCAGAACACATCCACACTGTAGACTTACGCAATACTCCTTGACCATGTGTGAGTATATCTGTATTTACCCATGGATGGTGTGGTTTGACCATGAGAGTGAAGTCCGAGTTATTAAACAAAGCCAACCTTGGGTTAACTCTGATATACCCACAAACAAGAGTGGAGAACTACTCTTATATAATTACATCATTTAAGAAAGAAATCATTTACCTTTTTTAAATAATGTATTTGAATAAGGACACTTCAGTCTTCCCCCACATCATCATGTACTGTGCATGCATCTTGACGTATGCTCCCACGCTTGCACAGTACATCAGTGCAGAAGAAGCAATGGAGAAAATACAAAAAATAGAGATTTAAGATGGACAACAACAACATATAAAGAAAATCGGGTAGGTTTCTCTTAAGTTTTGTAAAAACTTACCTGATTTTTCTTATATTTTGCTCTGTGTCTCAGCATATGCCAATAGAAAGTCTGGCAGCAGGTAAACGGTGAACAGGAGTAGCATTATGTTGTTCCTGTTTCCTTCCTAAATAAATTGGTACTGTGCTCTGTATATTTAGGTAGCCACACATGAATATGTGTTCACTTGTACGAAACAGTGGTGTGGCCAGTGGTCTTGAGAGGTACACACATCAGAGAAGTAAAGCCAGAGCAGCAGAACAAAGTTGTAGTGATGGAAATGATTATCTGAGATGGGTACTAGGATGCATACTTTAGACCAAAGAATAATGATGGTTTCAAAATGGAACCCAAAATAGCCCCAAATGTAGGAAGGTTGAGGAGAACAGATTACAATAGTTCAGTCACTTGGTCAGAAAAGCAGAAGACAGTTTGGTGAAAAAGACATGAAGAAACCAGGGGGGTGATGTTGCCCAGTGAAGAGATTGATGTAGTGATAAACTACATAAGAGGAGGCCTGAGACAGTCTGGCATAACTATCAATGGCATGCTATAAATTGAGAGAGGTGCCAACTGATGATGTGATACCACAACCACAAATACAAAATGGGAAAAAGGGAGTTAAATGATGATGATAATTATGACATGCTGCCATTTTGGTTATGTCAGCGATAATAAATATAATTTTTGATATATGGTAGCAAGTGTATTGAAGAACACCTACAAATCTGTGTTTAAAAGAAGGGCTGAGATCGTACAGCATTATCAGAATGGTGGTGGTGGTGGTGGTGGGGGGGGGGGGTTATGACTATCTTTGAGACTCTGGAGGAATCCTTGACCAGAAGAAGCTATAGAATAGAAAGAACCTGCTTATGGGTTTTCTCAGAAAAAAAAAAACTCGGACTTGTGCATGTGCTTGAAAGTTACAAGACAGCTGGAGCTAACTTGATGTACAAAAGATGTAGACTGTAAAAAATGATCATGTTCTTTCAAGAGATTTTTAAAATGACACACTCTGCAAGTAATTAGAAATAAAGCAAAACATAAATATGCTTTTTTATTTCAAATTAAAATGAAATTTGTTTTGGACTCTTATTTTGTAAATTAATTGCACTTAAACTGGATAACTGAAACATTCCTTCTGCAATTTTCTTATTTTTGCAAGAATCCAAAACCACTAGTACTAATAATTTCCAAAAAGGTACAGGACGGCAACACACGAGTCCTCAGCTGGAACAGGAATCCTTTAATGCAGTAATAAAAATACACGAAATGCAGTACATCCAAAAACCCGTAGTACAATAGCAGTGTTAAGCGCTTTCATCTGCGATAAGCAGACTTCATCAGAACTACTGTTGTCACTCTTCCCATTGCATTTATTCATCACCTTTGGCGCCAAAACATTTTAAAAAATTGATTGGTAATTAAAGCTATATTAGCACTATATACATCTTCTGATCTCATAAACCTATGAGATTGTGCAAAAATTGCTGTGGTTGTATTATAAATACAATTTTGCCTAACACTTATACGTGTATATGTTATGTTTTAAAATAATCAGAAAAAACATGTATATATATATATATATATATATATATATATATATATAAATAGCTTAATAACACAAATCATGATCCAACATCCTCATTCAATTGTATATACAATATATTATGCATATGCTTAAATATATAAGCAATATAAAAAATTATATGTGTATAAAAATGTATACATAACACACGAGTGTGTATATAAAATCTACACAAAATGTATAAAATGTAAGTAGTAAGCAATATATAAAAATTATTATATGTTTTAAAAACATGGAAATCTAAAAAGAAATAAGAAATGGCTTGATACTGATAAAATCATTGATGCCAGGGGCTCTTACTGCGTCTGTGAGGATTTGCCACTTACTCTCTTTCTGGGCTAATAGATTTTTAATATTACCCCCTCTTAGTGTAAATACAACATGATCTATAATAATAAATCTGAATCTATGAGTTTCACCATTCTTAATAATATATCTGCATAGTGCATTTTTATTGTCTCCTTTTCTAATGCTGTACATATGATCGTATATTCGACGTTTAAATTGTCTCTCCGTCTTTCCGATGTAAAAGGCAGGACATGCATCACAGATGGCTAAATATACCACAAATTTGGTATTGCAACTACCACCTACTCCTTTTATAAATGTTTTATTGACATTCCTCAATCTCACTCCCTCACTTTCACATATGTGAGTATGTTGGATCATGATTTGTGTTATTAAGCTATTTATATATCCATGTTTTTTCTGATTATTTTAAAACATAACATATACACGTATAACTGTTAGGCAAAATTGTATTTATAATACAACCACAGCAATTTTTCCACAATCTCATAGGTTTATGAGATCAGAAGATGTATATAGTGCTAATATAGCTTTAATTACCAATCAATTTTTTAAAAAGTTTTGGCGCCAAAGGTGATGAATAAATGCAATGGGAAGAGTGACAACAGTAGTTCTGATGAAGTCTGCTTATCGCAGATGAAAGCGCTTAACACTGCTATTGTACTACGGGTTTTTGGATGTACTGCATTTCGTGTATTTTTATTACTGCATTAAAGGATTCCTGTTCCAGCTGAGGACTCGTGTGTTGCCGTCCTGTACCTTTTTGGAAATTATTAGTACTAGTGGTTTTGGATTCTTGTGTATTGGTATGGAGGGCTCCATCGAGGCACCGGCAGCTGTATCGGACGGGGGAGAGATCCATAAGCTACAAACCGAAATATCGGAACTGAGAGAAGAGATGGCACGGTTAGCAGAATTGGTAAAGCGTTCGCTAACTGCCATACAGACAACTGGGGGAGCAAGTAACATGGACTCACGGCAAGCAGCAATGGAAGTATACGTGGCTGAAACAGATAGTAGAGCGGAAATGCAAGCTAGAGCAAACACCAGCTCTCCGCTTTCCATTTCTATACCAAATGGACAAATACGGTGCTATAGTGATACAAATCCGTCACTGACCCGCACATTGGACTGTCCTACTTTAAGTCTACACAAAAACGATAGTAGGAATTTATCTCAAGATTTTACCTTCGATTTCAGTATGCTTAATGTGGATTGTGAAGCAAGAAGGTAATCACAAGTTCTGTTCTGAAAATGTTTGGAATGTATTCTTTGATTGTCTTTTAACCTGAAACACTTTTCATTTTTGTATTATATCTCCTTAATGTATTATCTATTGTATATATTGTGAATGATATATATGGGCAATGTATAGTTGTATATAGTTTTTGTTGATGTTTGTACAGTGTTCTTCTGTGGTTTGTATTGTTTGTCTATAAGATAATAAAATAAAAAGATTTTCAAAAAAAAAAAAAAAAAAAAGGAACGGGGGCGAGACCCAAAACCAAGAATGCGATAAAAACATATGCAGGTGTTTCAAAGGGGCATGGACAAACATTAAAAGGTACTGAAACACTATGCAAAAAGACTAATATTACTCATGATAAAAAATCTAGTAGTCACTGTTGTACAGGAGATAAACATTATATGTATAGATGTAATGTAAAAACAGGAGAACAGTTGGAACATTTTTTAAAAGAAGATGCTGTATTTTCCAAATACGACAAAACAGCAGGAAATTATACCTGTGAAAGTGAAGTGGATTTTGGTAGACATTATGTAAACCATAAGGCTACAAACAATTCACTAAAATATAAGATTCATATTATGGGTAAAAAACTGTTGTCTATTAAGAATTTAAAAATAGAAAATGCATATTTCATGAAATGTCTTTCATTGAAAATAGTTCCTAAAGGCATTAGATTTTTCAAACTACCCTTGGGTACAGATATTAACATGGAGACTATGCATGAATTTAACCAATTATTCGACAAGTTTGGATATTAATTCATGGAATTATTAATTAAGAAAAATGATGCAAAAATTGTAACTTTAATTAATGAAGTGGAACATATTAATGATATTATTGTGTCTGATGCTTGTTTCCAGCAATGGATTGATTTATATGAAAAACAGTACTCCTCTGCTGATCAAAAAGCTAGAAATATTTATGAAAGAAAGAGTAGGAAAATTGCATGAGATTTGGACACATATAGACAGAAGAGAGTATACATTTGGCCCAAGAACCAATCATATGGGGAGAAAGAAGAACATCAGAATAAATATGGAGTATATAGGGGACATGATACTCATAGAATTACCGATAGAAATGATAGGAATTACACACCATCAAAAAACTGGTATACTGTGGGAAACAGAAGAAGGAAATAGTTGCTTTGGACAAGCAGGACATACAAGCAATTGATAGTACAACTGGTCGAACACACTTAGATGCAAGTCAGGACAAGGCACCATGTGGCCATCCCATCACTTCCGAACACATTTCCTGTAGCCTTAGTGAGATTAGATTTAATGAACCTACACCCTCTCACATCACTACCACTTATAAAGGTTTCAAGGTGTTTAATTATACCAACTTAGATATCACCGAGGATTTTTACAGATTGTTTTCCAAGGGTACCAAATATATACCTACCTCCAGATTCAACCTTTTTGAGACACTTCTGGAGCTAAAACTATATTGTCGAAGGCTCAATTTGGCCATTGAATTCAAGGATAAACAGAAGACAGAAGTTGATACTGAAGATAGTAACCAGGCACAGAATATAGGAGATGCAAGCATAGCACCCAGTTTTAAGAATAATAGTTTAAAAAGAAAAAGTACGTACATGCCTATTAACAACCCAGTTATAGGATGTTTTGAGAAAATTGTCAGTCAAGATATTTATAGACTATACAGAACTTATGGAAATAAAGAGAAAAATGAACTATGTGCTTGGAATGATAATTTGATGAAAGGGGAACGAAAATGTCTTGATGAATTTATAAATAACAAGCAAGTGAGATTAATGAAACCCGACAAGGGAGGAGGCATTGTCATTTTCAACCAATTGGATTATATTAAAGAAATATATAATTTATTATACGACACTGATAACTACAATACTGTATCCATTAATGAAATAAACATCGGATATAGAAGGATAGATCTCACTATAGAAGAATATTATATTGACCATAGGATCACTGATGAAATATTAAAATTCTTAACAGTACAAAATCCCACACTAGCTACCATTGTGGGCATCCCTAAGGTACACAAGAATTTAGTCCAACCCCCATTTAGACCTATCATCTCAGGTAGCAGGTCAAAAACATACCCTATAGGGGTCGTTATCGACCGATGGGTTAAACCGGTATACAATAATGTACCACACTTGGTAAAAGATTCGTGGGTCTTTTTAAGTTCTCTTACACCCACTATTTGGAACAAAGAACTTATTTTTGTTACCATTGATGTGGTCAACCTTTTTACGAGTATCCCAAAAGATAATAGGCCTTGATTATTTCAGGAGTAGTCTAAGGAAATATTCTAATTTCGAATGGGACAAGATCTGCCTTCTTACCGATATGATGGGCCTAGTATTAGACTATAATTATATTAATTTCGAAAATTAGTTTTTTAAACAAATTAAAGGGGTGGCTATGGGGGCATCTTGTGCCCCCATATTTGCCAATTTGGTAATGTTAGAGTAGGAAACAGAAAAGGTATTTCAGAGTGAATTTTACAAATATGTGAAGTTCTACACAAGATTTTTGGATGATATCTTTTTACTATGGGAAGGACCTGAAACATTAATAGAAGCATTTATTGAGTATATCAATCAAACAACTGATTTTTTACGTTTTACTTATAAACACAATAAAAAAGGGATAGCATATTTGGACACATATATTGAACATGGTGAAAATGGTTTTATATCCAGTATTTATAGAAAAGAGATGTTCTCGAATGATTATCTCGAATATAGCAGCAATCATCCGAAACATGTGTTCAAGAATATTCTAAAAGGACAGTGCATTAGAGCAGCACGAATGTCCTCTACTAAAGAGATTATGTCAAAAGAAGTGAAACTCATTGGTTCAATGTTTCAGGACAGAGGATATCCACAGTACCTAATAAATGATATCACTAGATATATTAGTGATCAATGGGAAGTCAAATATTCACCCATTTTGGGTAATCCTATTGCACAGAGAAACAATAAAGAAACAGAGGCTTTCCAACGAGTGTGTGTATTGACATATTCGCCTGTGACTCAATACATTGAAAATATAATCAGGGACCATTGGAATCTGATCATTATGGATGATCATTTAGCACAAAGGGTGGGGAACTATCCTCGAATAGTTTACAAAACGGCACCCAATATAAAAAGATTGATGGAGACAGGAAAACAATATAATACCTTGAATAAAGCAACTGTAAAATGTGGTGCTTGCAATCAATGCAAGTACATATGTGAAAGTGAGGGAGTGAGATTGAGGAATGTCAATAAAACATTTATAAAAGGAGTAGGTGGTAGTTGCAATACCAAATTTGTGGTATATTTAGCCATCTGTGATGCATGTCCTGCCTTTTACATCGGAAAGACGGAGAGACAATTTAAACGTTGAATATACGATCATATGTACAGCATTAGAAAAGGAGACAATAAAAATGCACTATGCAGACATATTATTAAGAATGGTGAAACTCATAGATTCAGATTTATTATTATAGATCATGTTGTATTTACACTAAGAGGGGGTAATATTAAAAATCTATTAGCCCAGAAAGAGAGTAAGTGGCAAATCCTCACAGACGCAGTAAGAGCCCCTGGCATCAATGATTTTATCAGTATCAAGCCATTTCTTATTTCTTTTTAGATTTCCATGTTTTTAAAACATATAATAATTTTTATATATTGCTTACTACTTACATTTTATACATTTTGTGTAGATTTTATATACACACTCGTGTGTTATGTATACATTTTTATACACATATAATTTTTTATATTGCTTATATATTTAAGCATATGCATAATATATTGTATATACAATTGAATGAGGATGTTGGATCATGATTTGTGTTATTAAGCTATTTATATATATATATATATATATATATATATATATATATATACATGTTTTTTTCTGATTATTTTAAAACATAACATATACACGTATAAGTGTTAGGCAAAATTGTATTTATAATACAACCACAGCAATTTTTGCACAATCTCATAGGTTTATGAGATCAAAAGATGTATATAGTGCTAATATAGCTTTAATTACCAATCAATTTTTTAAAAAGTTTTGGCGCCAAAGGTGATGAATAAATGCAATGGGAAGAGTGACAACAGTAGTTCTGATGAAGTCTGCTTATCGCAGATGAAAGCGCTTAACACTGCTATTGTACTACGGGTTTTTGGATGTACTGCATTTCGTGTATTTTTATTACTGCATTAAAGGATTCCTGTTCCAGCTGAGGACTCGTGTGTTGCCGTCCTGTACCTTTTTGGAAATTATTTTTGCAAGCACAGTTTGGTCCACATGTATCAAACTACACTTTTTTTCATTCCTGTATTTTAGTTGCAAGTGCAAAATATTTTTGAGATAAATTACTCCACATAAAATGCAAAGAGAGAGAAAAGAGAGAACTAATGCTGTTTTTTTGTGTTACTCCAAAGACAGAACATTTTTTTTCTGTTCTGTTACTGAACTGTTAACTCTTTTTAAAAATGTATTACTTGCCTTACTTCTCCTATCCTATTCACTTTGTGGTCTATCCCTTCACTATCTCACTCTCTTCTTCTTCCTCTGCTTTCCTCCTTAATCAAACCATCCATTCCTGTTTTCTCTTACATCAAACCTTTTGTTATTATTACTGTTGCTGATTCGTTACTATCTTTATGAAACATTTTGTTTACAATCATTATACTACTTATTTACATGCTTGTCTGCTTTCATTTGTATTCGTCCAAGCTGAGACTAAAATTGGTCCATTTGGATCACTGGGCTCTGCTGGTTCCAAATTGAATATGCTGGTTCAAAATTGAATAAATATTAAATAAATACAAAACTGAGAATCTCACAGAAACTTTAATATATACCCACACAAATATGAGGCAGCATGCTATGCATCTTCAGAAGAGGAATGCAGTTCTTACAGAAAAAAAAGGAGTAAGGCTAGTATCTGACATTTAATTTGTCTCCAGGAACAGATGAATTTGTTAGCCACTGTGCTGTCAATCACAAAAGCCACCCGGCCTTTAAAAAACTGAGTAAAGATGGTGACATCATAGCATATCTGGTTGCTTTTGAAAGATATGCCATGCAGGAGAATTTGGATCATTGCGACTATGCCAAAATGTTATCCTCACAACTTACCAGAATATATTCAAGGCATACATGGTCATTAAAGGTACTGATTATAAAGGCTATCAAAACTAAAAAATGAACTTGCAGCTAGGGCTGGTGTGTCATCTAGTGTACAAGCACAAACAATAAAATGAAATAGCTATATTTTTAATTCAAGCAAAATGGTCAGAACACAAATATTCAGTGTGAAACATATTTTAAGCACACCTGAAATGAAATGCAAAATGATAAACATTTTAATAGTTTTTTTTATTTAAAAGGGCTATCCTAATTAATTTACATATATAGACTTTTCAGTATGACCATAAGAATGCTAATAAGCTGGTTGCACTAAGAGAATGGTTCCTAGTAACTGAATAACTAGTAAAATTGAACAACCTAAGTCTTTAATTAAGGACGTGCTAATGCCTGTAAAAAAAAAAAAAAAAGAATTGCAAATGAAATAGTTTGTCTTAAATCAGGGAAGAGAGGTGAACTGTGAAATGCTGTTTAATAAGTTATCGGAATGATGGTGCTAAACAAAAATGTGATTTTTAACATGCTGATAATGAAAATGTAGATGCTATTTTTATGAAAAATGGTACTAATTACAGTGTAGTGATAAAAATGTGATAATGTGATTGCTACAGTGATAAAACCTGCATATTTTGTATGTGTGTGTGTGTGTGTGTGTGTGTGTGTGTGTGTGTGTGTGTGTGTGTGTGTACTGCTTTAGGCAAATATATGGTATTAGTGGATGGGAAGGAACTGACTGGACTACTAGATTCTGAGAGTTCGGTCACATTTATTATGTAACTATATGTCTGTAAACAGAAAACATAAAGCATATAACGAGATAAACATGGAAGCAAAATTCATTTATCAAGATATGACAGACTGTGTATAACACGTTTGATGAAATTCTACATCCTGTAGCTGGGATAGTTAATTGAGTCTATAACATCAAAATTAGTGAACACTTGCGTCAGTTCCAAAAAATGTGAAATTTAGAGGTGAAGAAAGACTATTAAGGTACTCCCTGGTAAAAATATACCCCTAGTGGAAATGAGGAGAGGAGGCCAGCAGCCTAAGACACTTAAGACTATACACTTCTGAAGATGTATTTCATAAAAATGACAGGGACACCTGCAGCTTAACAAACTGCTAGTATCAGACAGATATAAGAGAGACTGGGATAGATGTAAAACTTTAAAGGGAAAAAAAATGGCTTTGTTTGGAAGGTACAGAGGACCACATGAGCTATCAGAAACAAGTAATGGAGTCTTATAAGAAATCTACAATTATTGATTTAATGGAAGAAGATGAGTAGCAAAAAAAGCAACTGTAGCTGTAGCAAAGTGCTTGTACTAATGCCTTACTATGTTTACAAAAATGCACCCATTTTATAAACAACTAAATTCATTAATTTAAATATCTATTATATCAGCCCAAGTGCCTTAAATGATTGCTATTACTGCACATACGACTGATCTACAACTCATCTGTGATGCTGATTGCATCACACTTACAGTCTACTTTCAAGGAAGCTGCCCTCTTCAAACCACCCTAGCCCTACGATAGCTATAGTACTGGTTACATAATGGATTACAGATGGAGTTTGAATATGCAGAAGGGAAAATGTTATGTTTAGGAACAACAGGCAAGAAATAAATTCCTCAGAAGTTGATTTGGGAATTATTTGCGGTAAGGGCTGTTTGTGAATTTGAGTTTAATGGGATGCAGATTAAGCTCAGGAATAAAACACATTTTGTTTCTTTAGAGATGTTGAACTGCCTGAAATAGTTTAGTTTGGTGGAAATGAAGAAGTAAGAGGAAAGATCAGGACCAACTTCTTTTTTAAAGATAAAAGGTTGTTACTTTTTGCTTTCTTATAATGTAAGATCCTCACCCTGCTTATGGAAAGGTACCCTTGCCTACTTCATGCTTTTAATTCTGATTCATTCACTCTTTATAACAGTTTAACTGACTTGCATCTGTATAATACTAGAGACCGGTATTATACATTTTCATATTTTCAAATACGATAACGGTCTTTATATATATGTGTGTGTATATATATATATATATATATATATATATATATATATATATATATATATATATATATATGCTTTAACTTGTTACACTTTTAGTGAATACACTTTTTTATCCTTGTACCAGAGTAATATAAAGTCACAAAGAAAAAAGTTAGCACTCCTGCTGTAGCACAGACCAGACTCACAAGTGTAGCAGCAATGTTTTAATTCCACAGGTCAAAATGAACACTGGAATGCAGCAAAAAGCAATAAGTAAAATAAATCCCAAAAACTTCAAGTAAAACCACAGTCAAGAGCTTTCATCATCGAGACTTCATGAAGGTTCAAAATCAGAAAAACGTTTTAAAATATTACTCTAGTTCACTTAAAAAGTTAATAGAATAATGTGTTTTGCATCAGCATGCACTGCTTGGACAATAAGCAGTATGAAACTCTAATGTCTAGAATGATTTATGCACAAATCAAAATTTTTATGAGGGACAAACATATGAAGCAAAACCAGGGGCATTCTTTGAAACCAGGGACAGTGACAAATATGTGTTACTACTGACAAATGCTAAACAGTCACTGAGCTGATGTGAAAGTTCTAGAGTCACATAATGTATTGATACGTCCTGAAATCTATGTAAAGCTTGTATTGCTATGGCTTATGTTTGTGTGTGTTTGGGAGGGGTGCAGTATAAGGGTTACAAGTTCGCTATAATGTCTTTCACTTTCTATCGCAAACATAATCAGCATTGCCATTATGCTTGGGTCTATATTATATATTAGAAGTTTCAAAATTTCGAACCTCATATGTTTGACATCATATGAGCGAAGTTTGAAACTTCAAAAATAAAATTAAAAATTAAAAAAAAAAAAAAAACTTACATGAATGCCCTGACCAGGGGACAAGCCCCCATGCACCCCCCTCACATCCCCCTACTTAAATATATCAACTCCGAGATCACACTTCAGTGCAGAAAAGGAACATTTTCCCATTCTGTGCCATACAGAGCCATTGCTTTTAACATTCAAACTTTTCAAAGTTCGATCATATGGTGTCGACCATATGACATTCGAACTTTGAAAAGTTTGAATAATTAATAGGGACCCTTATGCTTGTATGGGAGGCATGACTACCATTAGACTAACTCCAGTTGAAGAGTGACTCTCAAAAATTGCTCTTCTCTTTTAACCTTCTTTATTGCAAGGGGCAAGCATGCCTGCGCACACCGCAAACATGTATATACCAACTTCAGGATTGCCATACCCTGTAGAAAAAGGAATATCCCAAGAAAAGCCATCTTGGACTTAATATATATATAAATCCATTTTTCAGCCATTCAGTCTCCAGGTTTTGGGTCTCGCTGTAGCAGGTCCCATCATTTCAAATGGTTACTGACTTGAACGTATGTTACACTAACCTATGAAAATATTGACAAAAATGCAGCGTGCAGTCCACTGCCTAAATATGAATCATCTAACTAATAAGGAGGTACAAAAGACTTCTATGATGCAGTTAGGTGAGAATATTTAAGAGTGTGGTTCAAATACTTCCTGGGGCAGCTATCTGTCCTGCTAAAGCAAAGCTGATGCAGGGATAGCTAATTTGAGCTGGAAAGTGAAGGGTTTGAGTAAAAGGCAGATTTTTTTAAATTTTTATATAATGTTTATTATATTTTGAGATTTTATGAACTTCAGAAGTATTTCAAAACATAGAGGCAAATATGATTGAATGGCTTTAAGCTGTTGAGTATTGATGGCATTTTATACTGGGTGGCTTAAACGTAAGAACACTTCAGTGGATGGCTTAAGCTGCTGGACATAATAAGATCTCAAGGTCTAAGGATTAGTGAGGCTAAGTGTCTGTTATATAGGTGGATAACTCTCTGACTAGGTCTTATGTGACCTAGGTTTGCACTGTGGTTCAGAGGGTGTGCCCACTCAGGGCACTCTCAAAAGGTTTGATTTCTCTAAAGCAGAATGGGGAAACAGCAATTGTGCTCTGACCTATGGTGGGTAGGGTATCATGTTGACATCAACCCCTTGCAGAAGCATGGGGCAGTCTACAAATGGTAGCCATTCAAGTCCCCTCCCAGAGTGTTAGCGTGGAGCAATAGGTAAAACACTTCCTTGGTAGCAGTACAATGTTACCCTGAGATAGCTCAATTTCCTCACTGGCCGTGAGAAAATAAAGAGGAGGTGGGAGGGTGCAGGAGACCTGCCAATTAAGGACAGGCACATTAAGTAACTGAGGGTCAGCTGCAAATGACTCAAAATTAGCTCCAAATAAAAGTTTATAATGGTACCACTAAGAAAGTTGCTTGAGCATGATACAGTTTGGACTTAATCAGGGGATCAGGTTAGTTTCTTTGAACTACTGAAATAGGTTAGTAGTGCAAAGGTACTATAAAATACCCCTGCCAGCTACAGGTCCATACATATCATGAAGAGCTACAAGCAGTCAGTCATTTATGTGGTCTAACTATATGGCACAAGATGTAAGTGAAGTGAGCTTAGAAAAAGAGGTCACATAATATAGGGTTTTAATCCAGTTTACAAGATATTTTGCTTGGACAGGTTAGTGTAATAGTTAAAGTCATCACCTGCCAGATACAAGGTAGAGGGTTTGATTCTGACTTCTTCTTGTTGGTTAGGCTTGGAATAGTCTGGAGATGGATTGTCTGATATTTGTTTAAGGGAGTGAGTTTGGCATAATGGTTAATGTCTTTACCTTCGCTAGGCCTAAAATCGTTCTTTAGAGTAGTTAGCCTAGTATGTGGCTATGGACCATATATCATTATTGAATGAGGGTTGACATAATGATTAAAGTGTTCATCTCTTAGACGCAAAGTACAGTGTTTGATTCTGATCTCAGGATGTTAGCTAAGCTTAAAATGGTCTTTTAGAGCAGTTAGCCTAGTACTTAGCTATAAACCACATCTGCTTCCAGAAAGAGGGTTGACATTATGGTTAAGTTATTCACCTCATAGACGCAAAGTACAGGGATTGATTTTGACTTCAAATTATTATAAACCAGGCTTAAAATAGCCCTTTAGAGCAGTTAGCCTAATATTCAGCTATGACCCCCCCCCCCCCCCGTGATAGAAGGGGTTGGCATATCAGTTAAGGTACTTACGTCAGAGATACAAAGTACAAGATTTGATTTTTAGAAAACATGGCTAGGCTTAAAAAGGCCCCATGGGGCCATTAGCCTGGTAATCCCCTATGCAGCAAATCACTTGGGGATAGGTTTGTCATAATGGCTAAGATCTTCAACTCATAAACACAAAGTACAAAGTTTGATTCTGACCTCAGAGTATCAGCTAGGCTTAAAGTAACCCTGTAAGATAGATAAATTACCACATGTGAATAATGTACACATAGAAAAAGAAATACTTACAGTTATTAGACGTTTCATGACTCTTAATATAGGGGGCATAATAAACTCGTAGTATCCCACATACACTTAGAGAATATTTTCATTAAATATTTATATAAGTACTAGACAAAAATGCTGTCAGGTCTTCAAAGTTATGATGCAGAAATGCTTTTATATACATATTGAGTAATTGAGTAGAGTCTAAATCAATGAAAGTAAGGAAGCTTTGATGGAAGAAGTCTGAAGTTGTGTGGTAGTGACACATGCCAGTTGTAGCTGGAAAACTGCAGGAACTGAAAGCTACTGCGATACACAATGAGTATATATATTTATTACAAGACACTGCAATTACACTAATTAAACTATACTATACATTAAGAGAGAAATGACCCTGCCTGCATGATCCTTAACTGAAAGTGATAAATGCATTATTCTCCCTTAGTTAAGAAGTAGAACATAGAGGGTTGTGGTGAAAAGTCCAGTGCCATGAATTGGAGAAGTAACTAGTAGAGCATCATAGCAGATGTCCTGGGTCCAGTGTTCTTCATATGTTTTTCTCAGACATGTGTGAATAAATTTGTTGTTGACTCAAAAGACAAATACAGCATGGGATGATGGGGAAAAAGTCTATTGACAAGTCTGGAAAGGCTGAAGAAATGGGCAGAAATGTGACAGTTAAGGTTCAATGCAAAGAAATTCCAGAAACAGCACTTAGAGCATAGTAACTCTGTTGTGAAGTGTCTGCTGGAAGCAGTGAAATTGACAGCAAGAGAGCAGGGAACGGATATGGAGGGTATTGATCACATTTGGGATGTATGACCAGGAACAGAATAAGAAAGCAGTGGCAACAGCAAATGGAATGCTGGGGTGTATCCGCAGAGGAAGATAAATTAAAGAAGCCAAGCAGCAACGGTTAAACTCTACAGGGTCTTGTCAGACCACCTGGTGGGTATTCTGTGCAGTTCTGGAGGCCATATGAGGAAAAGGGTGTTGGTCTACTCAAAGAAAATTCAGAAGAAAGACACCAGAATATAATGAGGGAACAAAAGCAGACAAAAAGAACACATTTTAAATATTGCTCTTATATCTTTAGAAAGTTGCTAGAACAAAAGGTGTTGCATTAGCATGAATTTTCTGAAGGATATACAATATGAAATGAAAATATTTGCTATAATTTAGGGATGTCAATCCTCAATGATTTGCAAGAAAAACACACAGGAAAAGACCAACAACATGGGGCAAAAATCTTGACATTCTGTGGAAATCTGGACAGTTGGGAGGTATGAAGAACTGTCGGAAACTGTAGTGAAGTTTTTAATAGATCCATTTTCTGCTGAGGCACACCAATGAAACATTTACCGAACTGCTGTATGTCTGTTGTGATGCTCTTTGTAAGAGTGGAGGGGCATGGAATTAGGATGGTCATTATTATTGTTAGTGTGGCAGACTGATATATAAAAAAAAAAAACTATAGCATCCAGACTGTACATAGCTGCAACTAAGTAAAAATATTTTGAAACCACTTCCCACAGACGTAGTCCTACTCATGGTGCTTAGAGATCTTAAGTACAATTTTTATAGGTTGCAGATAAAAGAGCAGTATCTGTTGACCTTTACCCAACTACATGAAAACTTGTCTACTTCAAGGAAAAGAGGCCTGATGGAAAACATATGCCTCTGGATTAGTAACTCACAGAAAGCCAAGATTAACTTGTGTGGCAAAGCTAGAAGAAATAGAAAAAAAAATACAGGGGCTTGATCACTACTAGATATTCCATGCTTTAAGGCACACAATAATAATTTTCACTAACTCAGCTATGGCATCTTATATTAGGAACAAGCATATCCTTTCATCAAGGCAACCAAAGCTCCACTGGAAAAAAGGTAAGGTCTTTAATTGGGAAATGTAAAAACTATCCTCCCATATTACCAAAAATGGCTGGTAATATTACCTACTTGATTAGCTAGTTGAATGGCTCGTAATATTACCTACTTGATTAAATAGTTGAAAGACCACAACATCAATAAGTAGTTCTAGCTGTTCTGTATGTACTGCATGCAGTCAGGACATTGCAGATGAAAGCCATGGTACATCATATTCTCAGACCTTTCTGTTTCAGGAAAGTACATTTAAAACCAGATTAAAACACTTAACACTTAAAACACTTTAACAAGCTTCAGGTTGAATGATGTTAGACAGACGTTGTTCTTCATCCAGCATTTCTAAAGTTGGCAGCATCTGCTACAGCTAAGCTATTGGCACGTCATCAATCTATGAAGTATGCTATGGCAATTCCTGTCCTTACAGTACCATATCTTTTTGAAGTTGAAGACTACCCCATTTCCACTCTTAGAAGTTCATAGGTAAGTAACAGGCTAGCTGTCTTGTGGGTCATTTTAAATCTAGCCAATTTCCACTTTTAGTAGTCAAAATAAACTTTTCCATTTCATTATAGATTGGTCTTACCTATCCCATGGTAGATAATTATATATCACCCCTAATGAGAATAGCTGGGATCATATCATAAATAATGCATGAGATAAAGCATTTAGGAGCTGCATGTCTCCATTAGAGGTACAGGGGGGCAGTCTTGGAGTAAAATCTATTTTATTCTATCCATAGATCTAAGTTGCACCTGAAAATGGACTGGGATGAACTTTATTTTATGAGGATTAGGAGTCTGTCCCAGAGCAGTGGTATCCTGTACAAGATATACTTGTCCCTCCAAACCATTCTGTTGATGTTGCAGAAGAGGTTTAGATCTGTAAACCGAGTATTTCTTTTATATTTGACTTACCGATGTGCAATAAATCCATCAGTAATGAGTTGGAGGATGCCTTGTATGCCAGTCACAGGTTATCTCTTAGCAGTCTGTAGGATACTGAGTATAGTGACAGAGCTTTGAGCCAGTCCATGTAGGACATCTTGTTTAGACCTTGCAACCTTTTAGTGAGGATATGCTAAATTAAGATCCTCTTAATCTTTTTTTTTTCACTAAAATCCATGAAAGTATGTACATACTACTTACTCAGCATGATGCCAATAAGTGGTTTAGTATTCTATTTGCTAAGGGTACACAATGACCTAAACTTGGCTTGCTCTACACTAGAGTCTCCATGTGTGTAATCTAGAATCCTTAATCTTCCCACTGTTTATGGATAAAAAACACATTGACTCAATAAGGGCATTTGTGACATTGTACACAGATGAAGTAATGCTCTTAAGGCTGCCAAAACTGAAACTGAATTGATGAGTGGAATCTAACCTGACTTCAACAAACTCTGCATGTGAATCTAAGACAATAGACTGACAGTCATAAAAAAACAGTATCATGTCACTGACACTCTCCAGAACCTTAAGAAAGTTTAAATGACTAACCCTCTTGGGAAATCTTTAATATAATATAAGTACAGCCATTGGTAAAGTGGTCCTTCTCCCTCAAATGGAATGTGTCTCACCTTCAAGGCTACTACATCAGAAAATAATTTCAAAGCTCTGCAAACCACCTGCAATAGCATCTGCAGATTTATAGCCCTGACCTCTAAATGAGAACACTGCTGTTTCTTCCTTGATTAAGCTGACTGGTTACATTAGAAACTCAGACCTTCTCTATTTATAATAGGCCTAGTTTTCACTTTTCTAACCGTAATTCATTCCCTTTCCTGATTAGCAGACTGCATGACAAAACAATGCCCTATAACCTTAGATCCCTCCTAGCATTCAGGCCCCTCATTTAAAACTGCACTCTGCTTGACACACATTCTCCATCCTTCCACATATAAAATGTATTATACCCTTTCTGAAATTTCACTCATAACTTAAGTCCTTCTTATTCAAACATGCAGTATGTAAGTAAATCCCCCAAACTCTTCCTTCTCAAGTATAAATTCTGTATGCACTAAATTGCAATGGAAAACTTTATATTCTGTCTGCTAATGTTGCAGATATAGTATATGTAAATGTTTAGAAATGTATGGTCTGTCTGGATTCCAAGATGCCACCAGGTAGGAAGTACACTTCTCTGTCAGCTCCTGAAAAAAAATTATAATCTAACCCAATCCAGGCTTCAGCACCTCTACCAAATCATCAAAAATCAAGAAATACTGTACTATACTGGATACTGAAACATCTTTTCAGAAGATTTTGTGAAATATACAGAATTCATATTCTTATCTGCAAAACCACATCTGATGAAAGGGGAGTTTCTGCAAGCAGTTCAGGCCTCACTGATAAACTACAGGAAGCTACAAAGAAAATGGAAAACTTTGATAAATAAAGAAACATGGACTCATTGGAAGCTCAAACATCAAAAACAAGATTTTCACAATTAATTTCACTGGAGAAAGAAGTCTATACAAAGAGACAAAAAACTGCAAAACAGCAAACAGACCTACAGAAGCAGACTGCCAGAATGAAGACAGAACAACCCCTTTTTATGGAAGAACTCAAAGCAGCTGTAACACCCTTGCAAGAAGAAATACACTCCTTTTCTGCAAAACTAAATGCTTTTGGAAGTACTTTAGATCAAATATATTCTAGACCAGAGGAAAACGAAGAGAAAACTGTAGAAAATGAAACTAAGCTAGAAGAAATCAGAAGTACTAATGTCACAGAAAAAACATTGTCTGAACTACAACAAAAGTAATAGCTTTAGAAGCAAGATCAAGAAGAAATAATGTGCTTATCAGGGGCATTCCTGAGTCATACGAACAAGCTTCTTTGCATACTGCAATAACAGAAATCTTTGAAATACTCTTGGACAAAAATGCTGCAGTACAAAATTTACTAATAGTGAGATTTCATAGAGCATTAAGAAAATTACAAACTCTTGATGACCCAAGTCAAGTCTATGTGAGACTACTGCTAACATTTGGAAAGGCAATAAAATAATTGAACAGGACTTACCCTTAGCTATCAAGCAACAGAGAAGAAATTCTATCATCTTTCTGTGCATATTTAATAAAAAACAAAATAAAGTTCCAAATGAAGTATCCTGCTTCTCTACAATTCCAATACAATGGGTCTACATACCGAGTAAAAAGTAAAGAAGAAGCAAAATCAGCTTTCTTAAAAGCATTTAATGAAATCCCTCCAAAATAACCAGTGAAATGTAAGTAACATTTATACTGTTCTTATCAGTATTTAGAATGCATTTAAACTGTAAAAGACCTTAAATCCGATTAAATACAGGTGTCACCAGTATCTTTATGCATTATTTTGAAGTCTCTGAAGATTTTTTACCTTATATATTGCAAGAGAAAGTCTCCATGAGCTTTCTTTTCCATTGCAACATTTTAAAGCCATTTTTCCAGGAAGCTGTGACACATCAGACATCCCGTAACCTTTAACCTCAGTCACACATGCTAATTATCTCATTCAGTGATGTCTGAGGCAATTCTAGTCTATGGCAGCCAAAAAGTCCCAAAATGAATCAAGAACCCTGTGAATGCATTCTGCCATCCAATAGCTTGAACAGATTGCCATCCAGGAAGTAAACTGCAGTATTACAAAGCTGAAAATCGAGAGGCATCTACACTTAATGAAAAAGAACAATTCATGGCTCAAAAATCACACAGGTACTGCAAAACTTCCTTAATTCACTAACTGTAAGTTTTAAAAGGCAGATATTGAAGAAGAATATTTATCTAATTATTGGCAATCTAGATAATGTAAAGGAAGAAAGTAAGCTTTTAACAAGAACTGGATGAGAAAGCTAAGGTTACAGTGATCTCCCCAGAATAAGATGGCTTATTAAGAAAAGATGCACTCCAAATTTGGACTTGGCTGAAATACTCATGTAAATAAAAATGACTTTATACTCATTCAACAGTTTTTTTTTTCTTTCTCATTAGACTAATATTAGTCGGAATACTAGAAAAGGTCAAGTAACAACTTTATGTACTAGATGCATTTTAATATGAACCATATAGGGAGCTATATCTTATGTTGATTTTCTATATGTTTATATAGGCGGAACACAAGAAGGGTACTTATAACATATGCTCATAGTATATCTGTATAATACACTATGTAGTAACAGAGTCCATGTTTCTACTAAAACAAGTTCCAATGTCTGAACTATATAGTACTCAAAAGAAGGTTTTGAGAATAAAGATTATATCTAGCCACATGGCTACATCTATAAGATTATATTTTTTGTATTGAAATTTGACATTACAAGCCACAACTTACCCCTACTGCCTAACTGGGTTAATAACATCTATATTTGTTATCTTATTTAAGTTGCTGGCTGAGTGGCATTTATCTTAGCAGTGTTGTGATGTTTTTTAGGAATGCAAAAAATTTACTGTAAGATAGTTAAAATTGTATATATGTTTAGTTTTTTCAATTCTACAATGATGTATATGTTACTTGTTTACTGGATTAACCTTTCTCCTTCAGAGGATAGTGGTAAGTGATCCGGGACTAAGGAAATTCTGAAAGAGAGTTATGTCACCTTCTCTTCTCATGCTAGTATTTCTTAACACATAGTAATCAGTACTCTCAATGCTTTGACAACCTCCCCCCCCCCCATGGTGCATATAGTTAATTCAGGTACAGGATTATTCAAAATAATACTCACATAAGATGATTAACATAGCCTCATGGAATGTACATGGCTTACAGGACATTAAGAAGAAAAAGCTAGTTATG
Organism: Protopterus annectens; assembly: GCF_019279795.1. NCBI lineage: Eukaryota > Metazoa > Chordata > Ceratodontiformes > Protopteridae > Protopterus > Protopterus annectens. Next base: position 227,349,430 of record NC_056744.1, read on the forward strand.
CACCTCATATACAAGTTGAAGTCAGATATAAGTTTTTTGAAGGAAACTGATATAACTATGGAACAATAGGACAAAGGAAGAGAAAAAACACTAAGTGGATCCAGCAAATAATAGCAGCTAGGGACAGTACCTCATCAAGAGGAACACCTATAATAATTAAGAAATCTTTTAAAGGGAACATCATTAAACATAGTTAAGATACTAAAGTGAGATGGTGCTATTTCACATGTTTTGCTTCCAGCAGACATAACACATATATTGCTTTGCAATGTTCATGGTCCTTGTAACTGTCAGCTTGATTTCTTAATCGAAATTTATAACTTACTAATTAAGCACCCAGATCATCTGATTATAATTGGTGGAAACTGGAATATAACAATTAATCCATTCAAAGATAGATTGAATAAAATTATACTCAATCTCCCCAAGCCACAACATTTTTATCAGAACTAATTGAAGATTTCAACCTAACAGATCCCTTTGAACTTAACACAGACAGTCTAGGTAGCAGATACACATATTTTTCCCCATACATTTGTTTTCCTCTTTGAGTACATAGACTATCATTGGTGGTCACTACATAGTACCAGATAGTTTTCCATTACTGCAACAGCTATGCTGCTAGGTTAACACTTAAATTCCTACACAAAGAATGTTGTTGCCATAGTGCAGAAGTTGATAATAGCTAACCTCAGTTACAAGAGCACATGATGAAGATGCCCTTTCCCTAAGCATGTTTGCTTTTGTGTCAGCCATAATGAGAAAAAATGTCTTTAGTGGGGTTACCACATGCTTGTTGAAGTAAACTGCCTCTTTCTGTAAGAAACTAAAGTTTAAACAGTTTGGCCATCTAATATATCTGTGCAGTTGTTGCTGCTTCAAGGAATCTGTAGATTTTTTTTAAGTTACTTTGCTTAATGTGAAGAAATATGAATATTGTGATGTTATCTACGTTTATCATCACAATGATTTGCTTTGTTGTTGTGCATGCATCTCTTGTTCCAGATTATTACACTGCAATTTTTAGGTGCGTTTTGGCCAGGTTATGGCTGAAATGGGTCTTTAGACCAGCCTATCTACTAAAATCTACCAGATTAATAAACTAACTAGTCAGTTAATTTTCTACAATGTAAGAATCACAAATAAATCTGGCCTTGGCTCAATGTACACAGAGAAATGTCCAAAGTGAAATGCTGTACAGCTGTCATGTGAAAGTGATCCTGTCAAGAGTGCCCTTCAATGTTTAATTCTTATTTTTTGGAAATGAAAAACAGTGCGTCAAAAGAAGGTTGACACTTTCCTAATACATTTTGTGCTGACTACAGTTCACAATTATGTCTAAAGTACAAGCAGTCGGCCAAAATATAATCGTAATAGCATGTATGTAGTAACTGTGTAAGAAATAAAATGAAATATTCACAAGTATGTGCAGATCTTACTCACCAAAAACATATGTATCTTAAAGTACAGTGCCTCTTTAGATTACCTGCTGAATATTGTAGAAAGGAAAGCTTGGGGATACTTGAATAATGCATCTCATAGTGGAATCACAATTACACATTCTTAGCATATTGCTTTTGGTTAACAAATTGATGATATGTTACACTTGCAAAGAATAAAATGGTATAATATCCACTTCAGGCTGAATGTTGATTAATGAATCCATCAGGTTGAATAGTTTAGTAAGTGTCATTTGTACATTTGCACTCATGAGTTCTGAAGACTTAAGATGCATACATTCACAAAAGTTGAAATATATTATAGTGAATGAGTATTATACACAAAGCCCTCATTCTTTGTATATGCATGCAAAGAAAAAAAATAAGAAGTATTAGAACCAGAATTGGTATTCATGGTGCTCAAATAGTATAACATGGAATGTTTTAACTCACACTGAATGCACAGAGAAATAACACATCCTATAATAAAATGACATTAAAATAAGCAATAATACAGTGGTAATACAGCACTATATCTTCTGAGTTGAAATGCAGCAACATTTCTTGGGGTGATGCAGTGTAACCCTCCTCTGTAACTTTAGAATGACTTAACGTGTTCAATAGCTATACAATGTTTTAAAATTCCTCCATTTTAAAATGACTGTGATAACAAGTGTATCCTCTTACCACTACACAGACAGAGTTAGTTGTGTAATGGGAGTCTGGATCCCTACATTTCGAAAATGTAGTGTGCAGTCTCCCTTGCAAAAATAATCACTGTATTTATGTTGTATTGGATTTTTTCTTCAAACGTTTCTTAATCTCTAAGAACTGAAGGTCTATTTCCATATGTTTTTTTTTTTCATTAATGCAAAAGTATGAAGTTATGTTCATCTGTTTTACATGTCAGCTTACAAACATTAAGGTACAAATCTTTTCAAAGTAAGATATTTTCCTTCTTCAAGAGAAAGTGCAAGATTACAGTGTTATAAAACTGTCATGCTTTCTGTAAAACTGTCATGTATCTACTGTTTTGTAATGATTGCAATTAGTACATTCCTTCCTTGGAACCTTTAAAAGCAAAGATCATCTCTTGTTGTCAAAGATGATTTCTGTGTGTCTGTGATCATTCATTTTCATCGGATTATCTACTCAGTGTTAAATATTTTTCAACAGCAATTTGCCAACATGATAATCATTCCATCTGTTTGATCATCAACTATATAGTCATTGCCTAACTAACAGGTGACTTGTCATTACTCTTTACAAAGCATTATGGGAATGTCTGCAACTTGGATATGGGCAGTGGTGGAATTATTGGTTGTTTTCTGACTCTCATTAATGTTATTCATTTAGGTTCATAGGTATTTAGTAGCCCTCTTTTCCAGTTAACTAAGAGCATTGTCTGATTAAGTGACTTAATCATACAGTTGGCAAATGGAAGCTGAAAAATTCAAACCTCAGATTACATGAAGAAGTAGCTGATAGGTTTAATCCTCTGCATTAACTGCCAACCTTTACTTTTCAGGAAAAAGTCTTGTATTCTTCTGTACTGGAAGTAGATATATCAGTTATGGTGGTGTGGTGTGGTGAGCACATTGAGGATGGGGCGGTACCACTCTCAACCAAATATTTTTCTTAATTTGTAAACTGGAATAAACCACGACAAAACATGCAACCTATGGTGCAAATCCTGACATTCATCCTACTATGACAGCCATCCTGTTCCACTGACTTTACTTCATCACACACTTAAAAAAAAAAAAAAAAAAAAAACCTATTTAGCATCCTTGCTACTTCATGTTTAATGTCCTTGCGACCACTCCATGTTTTGATGACTTTGAGCTTACCTCTCAGTTGTCCAGATTATTACAGAATGTCATGATTTATTGCCTCATGTTTTAGGTGTGTTCCTCGTAACATTTGTAGTTTTTTGACAAATCATTGAGGATTGATGTCACCACACAATTACAGTCATTTGAGTTTCAGATTTCATATCCCTCTATTAACTTTCTAAGTTTACAAAAGCAATATCTAAAATGTGTCCCCTATTTCTGAGACTTTGTCTACTCGTCATTTGACTTTGTCCAGATTTCTTGAGCTAAAAGATTGAGAGGTATGACTCTGAGAATATTATCTTCACCAAAACCATTGGGGTGTTCCTTTGTATCTCTCTTTTTGTGCAGTAGGCTTTCCACAAAATAAAAATAGATGTTAAAGGCTAGAACGTATAAGTTCTCTAGTGATATTAACCAAACGACAGTCAGTTTTTTACTGATATGCCATTGCATCAACTGCACATGAACTCTTCTTGTAACATGCCTTCTACATAAAGGGACATCGTGTTCTATCACTTGTTTTGGTATATTACTCAATAAAACAACCATAAACATCTGGGGATTTGTAAATGATAGATAAAACCTGTGATTTCAAAACAGGCTTCAAATGGGTGTGGTTATGTTAGTATTTTTGAGTCATCAAAGGAGAGGCACAAAACACCACCTGAATGATTTGTTAAATGTCAACTAAACAAATATTGTTATCTTTAGTACTTCCATCTTGAAGAACAGTCATTCACTACACAAAATTTGTCAGTCAAACACATTGGTATGATGCAGTGAGTCTTCTTAGAAAGGAAAAGGGCATTGACAAAGTGCTACATGTGACTGACAAATGAACTTGCCGTTGAATAATAGATTCTTTTTTTCAGACAGAGAGTTCCATTTTAAGATGTTGCTCTGATAAGTGACATGTGATTCACATTTTATAGCAAACGCAAAACAACAGAAGGTTAGTTGGACTGAAAATGAATGGTCACCTGTGGAGCCACTCTATTCCATAAGATTTTTTGGGAAGCATGCTGCTTTCTAAGCACTTATAGGAATCTGGGGCAAACTGTCATCCAGATCACAGTTATAGACATATATGCACAAACACACAGACACAGACACAGACACAAAGACACACAGACAAATATCTAACAAAATATTGTAAATTCACTATGTCAAGTACCATTTTCCCTTTGAACTTACACTGAGGCCATGTTTAGTTGAAAAAATAAAAATGCAGAAAAGCACCGAGAATGCACAAAGGTGAGGAAAAATGAAGAAATTTTCTTAACTCTCCGGTCTCACACAGAATCACTGCCATTACAGCTGCAAAATGAAAACTGACAAAACTAGACTACCTTTCCAGATTTAACAAAAGCAGCAGTTCAACAAAGCCATTCAGATCAATATAAATATGTCATTCCTTTGGTAGACAATAAAAATGTGAAAAACATAAGTAACAGGCAAAAAGTGAGTGAGAAAACAAATGTGTGACTGCTTATCTGTGAGAATCATATCTGGTTGAATTCAGGCTTTTTTCGTGCAGGCATGTAAGAGTGTTTAGGGAAAGGAATGGTTGATTGACAAGATGGTGGTTTTAAAAATGTACATACCTGTGCTATAGTGGGGTACTTCACACGTGCAAGTGTTATTTGGTTAGGGTTAGGGTTTGGTAAGGGGTTAGATTTAGCGTAGTACCTGATAGGTGTTGTGCATGTCCTGTCTCCTTTCAACTTGATTGATGGTACTGTTAAAGAAAGTGTTTTCAGTAACGAAATGTGTTAGTTTAGGTTTAGAGGAAATGTTATGATTAGGGTTAGAGTTACACACATGAGTATGGTGGCACTGGGGTGACAAATATGCAATGAGAATATTGTTGAAGTCAATCAAACTAAACTTACAGAGTGCTGCTACTACCCCGTCTTTGCTGATCCTCCAGCTGAATTCAAGTGCTGCTCATATAGCTCCATTTTACCACAGTGTTTCTTGGTACTGTCCCCTGAACTGCACCAAGGACAGGTTGGAAAGGAGAGGTAGATCAGAGGGGAGTAAACAGCAGCATCACATATGCTGTCTTGCAAGTCAGGGGAAATTTCTTATGCCCTAACTAGGCAGAGCTGCTGATATCCTGCATATCACCACATCTTCTGCACCCTCTTCAGTACTGAAATGCTAATGTTAATTTGCCATCCAGTTATAGCATTGTCCCCATTACAGTTATCTAGCTCTGCACCTCCCCCTTCAATATGGAAATGTTAATGTTAGTCTGCCATGTGATTAAGGCACTGGCTCAGTCAGAGTGGATGAATGCATCAAATCTTGGGCAAAATCCCTTCACTCCTAGAGATGGTTAGCCCAAAAATACTAATGCTTTCCACCTCTCATACTATGGATCTCCATCTCCTGAGTTAGTACTCAGACTAGAGTCAGCTGGCTCATGGCCAGGGATCCATTGCTTACAGAGCATACTAACATCTCAATACCAATCTTCAGTTTTGCCACATGATACTTGTTATACATTTAAGTAAATCTTGTGCTTATTGCTTATAATCTTCAGGAATGTAGCTCATCATACTTCTGTACAATTTAAAATGTCAGTATATTCTGTTTGCTCCTAGGATGGCCTCAGTATGGACCATATGGATTAGCATTCTACCCCCAGTTAGCAAATGATAAATAAATGTAAATGCAACAGATAATCAGACATCTGTAATCTTCCTTACAAATATAACTTTGGCTACTGCCCCGAAATAAATGATTAGTTATATTTCTGGTGTTGATATGTAAAACAATTGTGTTTTCATATTGTATTTTTCAAGTCATGTAAGTAAAATCATTCATTATATGTGTATGTGCCACCATGTTGTACCAGGGAACATACTTTGACTATATACTTTGTATATTTGTTCAGACTTGTTTGCCACGATGTCTCAACCTCTGTTATGTATTAATGTGTGTTCCAACATTCTTTGTCCCAGTCCCACTTATTTATTGTCAGACAGATAAATATGTGCACACACAGACCTGCATAATTTGTAAACACGTGTTTGTATATTATGATTTAATGTTAAGTAAATGTTAAGTGACATTTTGAATGTTTGCATGCATGACGAAAGTAGATGGCAAACAATGCACTCTTATGGAGGTGTAAACCCTCTTGAGGGAATGTGTAACAGGGCAATAATCTTAACATAAGTTGTGTATTCAGTAATAGATAGCACAGCACAACAGAGAGGAGACATCAGGGATGGATGGGTGTACTGTGACACTAAATAAAGCCAAGGAATAAAGCTGGAGATGCAAGTAACTGTATGATCATTAATTCATGATAAGAAATGAAAATGAAGGTAGAAAAAAATGAAAAGCAAACAGCAGCAATAGATCTGAAATAAAAATTATGTGATCAGCAGTTGGGAAATGGTAGCGTAGGTAGCAGACATCTGTCAGTAAAGACATCAGCTGAAGATGATTCATAAATTTGTGAATTAATATATCTGTTTGGTGCAAGTAGGTAAACTGAACCATCTTGATACTTTTCAACCCTTAGTCTAGTTATGAATGTGGGTGAACAATTAGAGAGTAAATTTCGACATAAAATATCATCCTAGTCAGACAGAAGAAGTGTGGGAACAAACTACTTTGCCCTTGGCCTCTCGTCACTCAACAGGGGAGTGCTAGCCTATCTTACAGGCTTGAGTGACAGATGTAATCTGAGTAGAAGGAGGGTGGCCCAAGGGGTGAACAGTGTAGGGTAGTAGATGTCAGTCAAGAGTACATGGTTGGAGCAGGCAGAAGGAAGGGAGGAGTGTGGAAAAGATAGATAGATAGATAGATAGATAGATAGATAGATAGATAGATAGATAGATAGAGATCAACACCAAGTAGGCACCAGTTTTATTGCATTTTTATAAAGCAATCAATATCCTTTTATAACTGTGACTTGCTTTACTCCTGTGCCAACTTACTAGTCTGTATTAGCCTTATACTGCCCTAACTAAAACCCTTCAAATTATCTTACAAATCACTCCTTTCCATAACATTACCACTAAACCAGACTCACTTCACACACACTAGCACAAACACAAAACACTGTGGCCAAATTCCAAAAGAGTTGCTTTCAGTGTAAGTCTGCCCTGATTCCAAAAGGCCTATTCTCAGTGTAAGTGACTTACTTTGGTGTAAGGCCTATCTATAAACAGGCTTACTACAGGGACTGGATTTAAAACAACTGCTCTCAGCCTGTTTTTAGTGTAAGTGATCACTTACTCTAAGAGGTGTTCTTTTGGAATAGGGGCTTATACCTGTCATCGTTCCTAGTCCTTATTCTAACCCGAATTTGCAATCCCATACCCACACACTGACACATCTAATGCAAAACTTTGTATATCCAAATGTTTTGGCATTAAAAAACAATCCTGTAGTTACCATAACCACATGCACTCAATCTTCCTCTGTTCAACATTTCCAGCTCTCAATAAAGTGTTGAATATATTTTTAAAGCAGTGCACTCTGTCAACAAACTTGAGTATCTGACAGAGTGAACTGCATATATACGGTTCTAGGTCATAAGATCGACAGCCACTCTCACCGACAACAAAAACATCGACACCACATTATCGACATACCATAAACACGACACCTCACATGCCCGACAAACAAGTAACCGACGGTCCACAAACACGAAACCCCACACACTGCACACACCACAATAACAACAATCAACTAACAAAACACATCCCCTTATCCAAAAACCACACACAGAACACAAGCACACCAAAATCCTCACAAACCCACACTAAACCTCACACACACAACTACGTCCAACCCTAACCCAAACCCTTACCCTAAGGTCCGTCACTATCGCACACTCAGCTAACCCGCCTAACCCTAACTCACTTAACCCACCCCTAACCCAAAAATACCACTACCGCACACTTACATAACCCGCGCCCTAACCCTAACTCACTTAACCCACCCCTAACCCAAAAAACTGCCACTACCGCACACTTACCTAACCCGCGCCCTAACCCTAACTCACTTAACCCACCCCTAACCCAAAAAATACCACTACCGCACACTTACCCAACCCGCGCCCTAACCCTAACTCACTTAACCCACCCCTATCCCCACAGACTGTCACTTTCCACACTTACCTTAGTCGCACCCTAACGTCCGTCACCACCGCATACTCACACAGCCTTCTTTCCAACTCACTATCCCTGGCGTCGGAGTTTTCATCCGTAGCGTCGGTCTTCTGAGTGTCGATCATCTGGCGCCCGCTCATGCGTTGTCGGTTATCCCAGCTGTCGATCTTCTAACCTACACCCATATATACATATACTGTAGCTATAGCTATATTTATCTACACATATATATATATATATATATATATATATATATATATATATATATATATATACATACACAAACACACACACAGACACACACACACACACACACACACACACGCACACACACACACACACACACACACACACACACACACACACACACACACACACACACACACACACACGTGTGTACTAGGCTAATGGCTCTGCGGCCTTTACAAGCCTAGCCATAGGATTACCCTGGCATAGTGCCACCTAACCTTAGTCCCCAGGGCTTCTGCCGAGTAGAGCCATTGGTGTTATCCCCAGGGTGAATTTTCTGTTTCCCATCCACTCATCAAGATTTCTCTTGAAGAGGGTCAGCGAGGTGCTCTGCTTGACATGTATGGGAAGTCTGTTCCATAGCATGGACAGTGTCTGGGTTATGAAACTATCCCTCTAGCATGTTCTGTTAATTGTGGTAATGTGATTGAGGTCTCTGGAGTGTGTGGTGTGGCGGGATTGGGATTTCTTTAGATGTAGCATTTCTAACAGAGCTGGGTCAGACATGGCTTTGTAAGTCAAACAGAGATCGCCTCTAAGTAGGCGATGTGAGACAGAGAATAGTTGGAGTTTTTTGAGTCTGTCAATATAGGACAAGTGTTTAAGGCCTAGGATCCTCTTTGTGATATATTTATATATATATATATATATATATATATATATATATATATATATATATATATATATATATATATATATATATATATATATATATATATATATATATATATATATATATATATATATATATATATATATATATATATAATATATATATATTTATATATTTATATATATATATATATATATATATATATATATATATATATATATATAGATATATATCCAGCTACAACCCCTTTCCCCATTTTTGCACATATGGTTGGGGTCACTTCAACAGTGACAATCATCTAAATCCAAGGTTTACACCACCGGGTGGCTAGCCCTACCTCGATAGTTCATCCACACCATACACTCGCATGCAAACTCATACCTATGGCCAATTCAGGGTGTCCAATCCACCTATGCATGTCTTTGGAATGCAGGAGGAAATTAGAGCACCTGGATGAAACTCAAGTAAAGACAGGGAGGATGTGCAGACTCGGCACAAAAGGCACTCTAGCCAATAATTGAACTAGGGGACCTCTTGCTGTGAAGTGACAATGCTATCCACTACATCGTATATACCTAGACTGAGAGAGTTGGTGTTGTAGATGTGCAAGTTGAATGTTTTTGTCATATAATCCTTATTATATGTTTAAATAAATATTATCCGTACTGTCTATCTTCTGCAAGGTAGATCTTCATATTTCTGTGCAATTTTCTGTTACAACGGGTGACACCTGTACAAATGGTCCATCTGGGTTGTCATTCTTCTCCAGTTAACAAATGATAAATATACAGGAATGCAACTGTTTCAGAGACAATGGTTAAAACATATCACACATCTGTAAAATTCCTTACAAATATAACATTGGCTACTGCCTTTCTGGTGCTGATATGTAAAACTGTAGTGTTTCATAGTCTACTTTTGACAACATGTATGCAAAACCATTGATTATGTGGATATGTGCTCTCAGTCCCAGCTATTACTGTGAAAATACTTAAACTATATACTTTGTGTTATTTCCATTGTATTTGTTTGGACATGCTGGCTACAGTATCTTAATCTCTGTTATGTCGTATATGTTTTCCAAAAGTCTTCAATCCAGTCTACTCATCTTTTTATCAGACAGATAAATAAGTGTACACACAAACCTGCATGATATTACATCTGTGTGCATGTTATGATTTAATGTTAAGTGAAAATTTCAATATTTGCCTGCGTGGTAAATGTAGATGTCAAACAATGCACTTCTATTGTGCTGTGAGTCCTCTGAGGGCATGTATAACTGGATAACAATTTGAATACAAATGATGTGTCCATAGCATAACACAACATTGAGGAGACATCAGAGGAAAGTACATACTGTGGCAGTAAATGAAGTCAAGGATAACACGGAGAAGCAAATAAGTGGGTGGTCAGGGTATGTCATGGTAAGAAACAAAATGAAAGCGGAGGCCTTTAGATATTAGTTAATAAGGTTGAGAACAGCAGTTTGGAAATGGTAGAGAAGGAAAAAAAACTGCTGGCAAAGCCATTAGATGAAGAAGATCAATACATTTCTGTGTTAATATATCTATTTTGTGCAAGTAGGTAGACTGAGTCATGTGGATACTTTTTCACCCACACCCTAGTTACAAACAAAAATACAAGCCTCACTGTTATTTGGGCTAAAAAATGGAGAGTACATTTAGACATAAATTACCAAGTCAGTCAGATAAGAGAGGTTTGGGAGCAAACTACTTCATCCTTGAGCTCACCTGCCAGGGATTGATAGTCTGACTATGCAGCCTGAGTAGAAGCAAGAAGGCCTAGGGTGCCAGCAAGTTGAGGCTCAGATGTCAGTCAAGAAAAGGGGGATGGAGCAAACACCAGGAAGGGAGGCATTTACAACAGATAATAAGTGAACTTGGTAACACGTAGGCACATGTTTTACTGCATTTTTATAAAGCAAGAAGTATCTTTTTGCAGCAGTGTCTGTCTTGCCCCTGTACCACATTTCTAATGTGTGCAAACCTTCACCTTGCCCCTTCTTGTAAGCCCAGCCCTACAAATTACTTTACAAAAAAACAGTTTCCATAAGGCACACTTCACATACACTAGCACACACACACACACACACACACACACACACACACACACACACACACACACACACACACACACACACACACACACACACACACACACACACACAATATTAAATCTATCATCTTTACTAGTCCTTACTCTAACTGTAACTTGCACCATACTCCAACACCTAAAAAGGCTTTCATTATGTCCAAATGTTTTAGCATGAGAACATAGTCTCATAATCACCATAACCACAATACCTCTCAGGTGTAAAACATTATGTGGAAATTTCCACATGCTGAGTCCTAAAATGCCCCATGTTCCCAGCTGTTCCACATTGGAAGGGTCTGTCATACATTTAGTGTTCTCAGTTAGAGCATCTTCTGTGTGGTGACATGCGTGAATGGGCGTTCCTTCTTTGAAGGCTGTGCGTTAGGCCCAGCAAGCCAGCACGTAAAACTCTACTGCCAATCATTAGCGGACTGGAGTTCTGCTGTGGCGACCACTAACCAGGAAAATCCGAAAGAAACAAACAATTCTTTTGCCAAATTTCCATGGCAAAAAAATACTCAATCATATTAGTTCAACAAAATAACCTGTAGTAAGTAAAACATAGTACATCTTAACCATCCTATCAGCTCCCATGTTGAAGCTGTTAGCAAGCTAAAAGTATGTGTTCCACATTTGCCCATTTGTTCCACATTTTGGGAGTCAGTGTTCCACATTTTGGAGATAGAAGTTTAAGAGCTATGATAAAAACAAGCATTCAGTCTGCCTCCTTTCAACCCCTCCATCTGTCAACAGAGTATTCAGTCTATTTCTAGAGCAGTATATTTTGTTAACAAACTGAATATTTCATAGACTGACCTGCACTATATATATATATATATATATATATATATATATATATATATATTTATATAAAATGTGCGTGTGTGTGTGTGTGTGTGTGTGTGTGTGTGTGTGTGTATATATTGCCAAGACGATGCCACTTCAAGCACTGACACAAGAAACTGAAACAGGAGACAGTGATGATAGTTCTGAGAGTGAGGAGTAGATTCTCACTGTTTTCAGGCTTGATGTGGGTGTGCCTCTGATGTCCCCTACCAATCCCAAATCATGATTACCCCCAACCTTTTGTGTCAATATGCTTCCTCACGTAACCTTCCTGCCTGACCCTCACATTCCTAAGTAGCTTCCCCAACATTGCTCTCTCTTTGACAGTTAAAAACGTAAAAAAAATAAATCTGTACCACAAAAAAATAATGACACATACATATCTCTCCATTTCCCTGTGTGTCTTTTTGACACACTTTATTTGTTACAATTGGTTGGTGTGGTGACAGTCCGAATTCAGCACATTCTGTCTAAACTTCTACATTTATGTTGTAAAGACGTGGATTCCTATGGCCCTCTTCCACTACCTTCCTGTAAATTCCTCTATTTTTCCCCTGTTTCATCCACTCTGCTTGCCACCCCACCCATTTTACCATTTTCCTGTCAACCCCATTTTCACACTTTTAATCAGGTCAAGAATAGAATGACACTCAACACATATTGTCATAAATAGTCCATAAGAAAGCCTTCACTTTTTTTCATCAGCATTTGCATGGACTTTGGCATCAGACAAGTGGCTGTTCATGTCCTATGGCAAAAGTTTTGCCATCACCCACATTAGTCTGGTTACCCTCACACAAAGGTGCTTAAACAAGCTGTACTATGGGAATACAGAGTAAAGTTGTAGTACAGGAAATCACTGGCAATAGTTACTGTAACAGGTGTTTAACTATTTGATGTAGCCTGTACAATACCCTCTGTATAAATCAATTGCCTGAAGATTCATTTTTGACTGTAGCATCAAGGGTTCAATTCCAGATGGACGGCACATTATTTCTTACTGTGATGTACTTCTATGATATGTTTCATGACACATATCTTACTTTTATCCAGTTAAGCATTTGTCAACACATCTATGGCTATAAGGAAGATTCAGTAAACCACCCTTATTCTGTTCATGTCTTCTTCAGGTTTTGCCTATCTAACAGCTTCTTGATATCCAGAACCAATAGTTAGTGATAAAGAGTATGTTAGATGAATACTGAGGACACACCATAAAGATATGCATTAATTACCCATAACACCACCCTTTCATATGTGTCTGTCTGTCTCTGTCTTGACCCCCTTCTCTCTCACCCCTTTGTACTGTTGATTAACCAATAGGGTGGTGGATGTAAATGGCATGTTATGGAATTTTCAGACCGCCTTTACTTCGCTGAAGAATAATACATACATCTTAATTTGGTGCAATACTTTATCGCTGTCCCTTTAAAGGTATGATTTTTGACACGTCTCAAGTACAATTTCCTTGTTGGGGTGTACAGATAATGATCAAGTCTTTAAACTTAATTGTTCAACTTGACAATGGTTTGAATCCAGAATTAGATGAGACTTTTACTGCCTGTTTTTATGTGTCTTTCATGTGAATGAGTCGCCTGTGTATCTATGACCCTTCTGTTTAATCAGTTGTAGTCCTCAGCATTTGTGCGAGGTCTGGCAATGAGCAACTGCAGTATGTGATGCTAAATGTCATTTCATGTTTAATTGCAAAATTCGATGAGTGTTTGCATAAGACTGCATTGTACCCCCAGTTAACTTATTATTTCCCTTGAAACATGTCTTGTATGTAGTAGGTATAAAAGATTATTTCAGTGGCCAGGCACCATATTTAAAATAGTCATTCCTAGTTATTCTTAAAGTCATGGTAAAAAGTTACCATAATAATCACATTCTGACACAGCTCAGAGAGTTTACACCTTGTGCCACAGAGAAAGTTAGGTTGACAAGTGGATTTTCTCTACCAAGTACCATCCAGCATGCTGATAGCTGCACATTGCCAATAAACCTATTTGCACTATAGAAGGCAAACCAGATTAAAGTTTTTCTCTTTTTCCTTCAGAAGAGAACACTGTTTGCTCACAGCCTGTGTCGAGCAAATGAGGAAGGCAAGCAGAACACTTCATTTTTTAATTGATCTTTGGAGTTAGCAAGGAAAGGTATGACACAACATTTGAAATATCTCTGGACATCACTAAATACTGGCACTTCACAGTCCCAGTTCAACATATCAATGTATAATCACACATGCGCTAATACTTTATCATCTGCTCAAATACATTTCTCAGCATTGCGCTTTAGGAAGAGATCTGGAACAAAAATAAGTATTGCTGCTGGAATATATTACTTCATTACATGGAGATTGTTTAATGTACTCATGAGAAATGCAATAAACTGTGTGGTTAATTGACTACTTCATTCTGGACTGTTGGGACTGTATTGCAGCTCCGACACAAATGATATGTGACCACATACAGCTTTGACACACATAAATCATCATTTTTTGTCCCTCCTGCATTGCAACATTAAGTATTGCTTGGTACTGGCAGTTCACATTGCCCATGCGTTAGCATATACCGTTGCTAATATCAGTAAAATTCATTAAGGTTTAAATATCATCACTGTAACCTAATGTCCACGAATGATTCATTGTCCATCCTGTGTATGACATTGTGTAAATATGACTTTAAGTACTGATGGCCTCAATAAACCAATAGTCGGAAATTAACTTTTGACTGCAGGGTGTGTCTACAGCAATGTCAGACCCTTCTCCCAACATCACTTCTTTGCATTACCACACTGATGTTATCCTCTATAAAGTGCACTCTCATAATATGAAAGTCAGACTTCCGTGGTGGCACTTGTGTTATGTATTGTGTCCTCTTAATTGTGTAGCTAGATAGGTAGGGGGTTCTAATTTTACAAAAATTAAATTGTGTGTGTGATGGTGGGGCCATTGCATCACTGGAGGATTAATTGAACAGGTATGCTCATTTGACTCCCACCTTAGAGAAACATTTACATGTCCTGATCAATCCAACATCCGTTTCTCACTCTATCCACAAACACATATTGTCTGCAACACACAGATGAGGACATCATTTCAATAAAACACTCTCACACCACTAAAGTCATACTTCTCCTGTGGTCCGTGATATGATACATTTGTGTGTATACTGTGTCTGCCCAATAGTTAGGGTGTTTGAATACAGCAGTGAGACTCTCCAGATTATTTGTGTGTTAATGTAAATGGATGAAGGAGTGTGTTACACCTTTTAGTACTGACAACATTTATAAGCCCACATAGCTGTAGAAGTCATTTTTGTTCACACATCTTTGCATGGGACAGCTGAAGTCTTCCTTTCAAAGATGCTGTGTAGCTCAAATGCAGTCAGACTTCTCCTGTGGTGCATGCATAAAATACACTAGTATGTAGATTCTGTCAATCGATAGGTAAGGAGGTCGAATACAGGAATGTCTGCAGTCTGTGATTCTGTGTTTCTTCTTCTTACTGTGCAGAATATGCTACAAATACATATATGAGGTATATATATACAGTGTGCTTGTGTTGTGCAACCACTTTTTAGTGGAAACATGAAGGTAATACACAATAGTGATGTCATCCATTGAAATGTGAAGTGTCACAGTCATCCAATAAATCTGCAGTTGTACTTGTGTTTCAGCAAACATTCATAAGCCTGTGGTGCAGGCTATATAACTCAAATTTTAACATTACTGCTTACGGTCATTGTACATGTTATTAACAGTGTTGTCACCCACATGTGCCATGTTCATGTGTAGATGTTTCCTGTTAAAAGAGTTTCTACTACATTTTTTTTTGAAATGATGTATTGAAGACTTATGCTGTCTTTGAATAGACTGTCGTTCCATCACAGTTGCAGTGAAGCACCTCCTCAGGACTGAGGTCATGAGACAATGTAATGTATGTTGCTACCTAAGTAAGGCATGTGTTCCAATATGGGATTATATCTACAATGGACATAATTGCTGTTCTACTGTCATACTGACAACTGCAGGGGGCTGCAGGTGTGTTTGGGTATATCTAGCATGAGGCATCACTGTCTAACATGCAAATTTTTTTCTTTGTAATTACAGGGACACATATTCCTTGATGCATACACATGATGTAATGCTTTCATATAACCACACATATGACACTTGGCGATGCACTTTTAACATGGTACATTCATTGATCCTACTATGGTGTTGATTTTCTCAGCCCTTAGACAATTGCTTCAAACCAGCATTGAATGACTCTAATCATTTGTGTCCTTAAAGTGTTCTGCATGAAAGACAAACCCATCACCATTTATACTTTATACATATAGAGTGGAAGAAGCCTTCCCTGTCAATTTTAGAAGTTAAAAATTATGGGAAATTACAGTACAGTTGATTGTATGACTTCACATAGGTGGAGTTCAACAGCTGTGATAATAGATCCACTGTGATAAATGTGATTACTAGCCATATTGCTGTTTGGAGGAGTTGTGCTGCTTGATATCCACTTCTAGCATAGGGATTCATGTTTTGGTGAGTGTACGGATGCCACACAACAACCATTACATTAAATCAGTCTTATCCCTCGACATGTTGCATGAACACATGTGAATGTAGATTTGCATTTCATGGCAGTAGACATTTGTTCTGCTAATATCATGATGACAGTGCTACTTTGGCAAATGTACTGGGTCCTGTGGTGTACATGAGTGTGCTCCAGTTATTGGGTGGTATGTGTACAGACATACAGAGAAAGCTTCCTTGACCATAAAACATTGATATAGGATTGATCAAAACTTGGTGCACATGAGCATACTGATTTAATTGCCATCAGTCTGACATCCTGATGTGACATTCATGATCAGGGATCCATTCTTAATTCACACATTAATTTAATTTGTTTGTGACAATACCCATTGCTACCTCCTGTGGCAGCTGCTGACAATATACAGCTCTGGGGAATACATTGCATCACAATGTGGTGTTTGCATCTGTTCTTATATGTCTGCATAATAACTGTGTCAGGCAGGAGTGAATTAAGCAAGGGTATTACATATGTCATGCTCTGCTCCCACATTTGTAACACCACACGCACCTACATATGAGATGCATAGCCATTAGAATATTGTACTGCATATTTACCATCAAGTGTGATCCTCCTCATACACTTCTCTGGTGTACACAGCTAATACATACATCAGTGTTAACAATGATGCAAGGGGTTCAATTCTTGCAAAAGGAGGTTGCAGCTTCTGAGCCATTACTATTTTCCAGCATGTTACATTGGTAGAATGTATGCTGTGCAAATATCACATAATGTTTATACTATCCTTGTGATCTGTCATCTCCACTCAGCATGTCCATGACATTCATATGTCATGTAATCCCCTTATGTTACAATGTTAATTTGTGTATCTGTCACATCCTATAATATCACATCTGTTTTTATTTACCTATAGTTTCTCAGGAAGTGGGACCCCATAATTATTATGACATACGCACTGCAAAATTTTATTATGACAAAAGTGTCTTTGTGATATAACCACATTCACTTCAATTATTTTATTTGATTTTGAACATTTCTTTTGATTTCTGTGCACATTACCTCAAGTACACTTTCCCTGTCTGGTAATCCATGTATTGCATTTGCCCTTGCCATTTCACATCCCCTTTTACTTATTACAGCATATGTATGTTTGATTTATGTGTGCACTACACTCAACACATTTTCCCTGCCTGATACAGCTTGCATTATTTGCCTTACGGAGCTCTTCATGTCCACTTGTACATGCTTAACAGGTTTGCCCATAAGCAAGCTTGCTTGTTTTCTGTCTCATGCTGCTCAATACATTTTCCTGTCCACCAACACTGTTGCTGACCACAAAAACTTGTTTGTATTCATGTAAGCGTGATGCACAGCAAGCATATGTGATTAGCGCTGCTGGTCATAGTGCTAACACATAAACATTGTGTAGGCTTCATATGAAGCCTGAACAATTGTTTCATGAATCCATGCCATTCAGTAGGGGTGTGCTGAAAAGTGTTGCGAGATGTCACAATAATGGACAAAGAGGACATGTACCAGGGAGAACAATTCAGCAGACAATTGAAAATGAAAGGGAGCGATCTGAGCTTAAAGAAGGTTCAGAAAATCTAAGTAGTTAACTATTACCATGAAGTACATTAAGGGAAGGATGAGAAGATTTAATGATGGTAAAAAGAAGCAGACCCTAACAATTGGGGTACTGACAATTATTATTTAATTTGCTAACTGAGTAAGTGAGCTTTCAGTCACAATCCAGGCCAAAAAGGAGTTATAACAAGAATTTACATTTCATACAACATGATCAGTTGATATAACAACGTTTACAACTTTGTAAGACAAAAATGCAAAATATATGCATGGAGGCACTATATAATTACAAGAATTGCATGAAAAAGTACATAAGTAATTTGAAGCTACAATGCATTGGTAAAACATGCAATTTAGAGTAAACTTAATTATGATATGGACATTAATAAAATGGTACACAAGGTGAGTAGCAAGACGGATAAAGACTGTTAGCGAAAAGAAAGGAGAAAGTGTTGGAAGGTTGGAATGAAATGTGAGGAGTAATAAAGGGGTAGGCTGTTAAAGAGGAAACACTGAACTTGTAATCTTCACTGTAAAGCAGTTAGTGATGCAACTGAGAATCCATTAACAAACAGAGGGCTTTTGTAGGGCTATACATTCATTGATATAATTTCTTACGTCTTCAAGTGAGTTCAGGAATGGTTAATTTTCAAATTTTGGGCTGCCCAACTCTTAAACAAAAAGTAACCATTAGATGTAGATGTATTGAAGGTAAGGAAAGAAACAGGGAAAAGTGCATGTGTTGTGAGAAGTAGCCAATTGGCTTTATGAAGCATAATGCAGCAATATTCAGTGCTGCTTGCTAGACTTGAGAAACTGCAGATTTTGGTAACAGTAGCTTGAATTAACGGAGTGTTTTTGCTAACGATGAAAGTTGTCGTTAGTTGGGCATATTCTAATTTTCATACACATTCCTTCCAGTTGAACTTTTAGAGTTTGGACTAAAATTATGAGACATTGGGTGACAGACTGAGTTGTTACTTTATCAGCCATTAGTTGAACTTGTTCTTTGACTGAGAAGGTAGTACGATCCGACTCTAGGTTCAAGTATTTGTATTTTGAAATTTTTGAGATTATGACAGACTAGCAGTGCAGATCAGTCTCACACCCTTCCCTCCTCTTCTCCATTACTGGGTGAGCTTTAATTCAAATATAAAGAAGCCTGCCTTCACTAGCAGCAATTTTCATCAGTCAGCACTGTAAGTAATCTGTTTATGAGCCTGATACCAGAGTAAGTGCATACAATCTAAATTAAGCTTTATTTTTAATTTTATGTAATGATAGATAATACTTTTCTTTCATCTTATAGGTCTTCCTTTAGCTCTTTCTCCCAGAATTGTGCCTAAGACCTTCCACAGGTAAGTATATAATTTAAAAACCTGTTTATCAGCTTCAAAACTCAGAGCTCATCAGTTTAGTTAGAACCATTATGTTTTTACTTGTTTCACTGTAGTTGCTCTCACATTTCATGATGTAGTTTCACTTCATTAAATTTATGAAGAAGTCAGTAATCATTCTTGCCCTATTTTGGTCTCCATAAACCCTTCTGCACTCTGTCTTTCTCACACTAAATAATCTATTTCGGACAGTTTCTGCTATTTTATTCTCTTGGCTGTATTTTGCTTCAAAAAGGAAGTACATATGTTTACTAACAGGTGTTCTTGCTTACTGCAGTCTTTCTGATTCATTACAATTATTAGCTTCCTGACCAGATTTAATCATCTTTATTTTTGTTTTACCAAATGGGCAGAGAATCATCCCTATGGAGTTTGATTCCCATCTAAGTCAGTCCTTGACACATCAAGGTATTTCTACAAATGGATACTCTTCCCATTCCTTTAGGACTGGTCGGGCCTCCTATTTGGAGGCTCAGGGTAAAGAGAATTGGTTGGTGGTCTTCTAATTCTTATTTGGGATACATTTGTTAGTCAGTTAAGAAACTTCTCATATTTTGCTTTATTTCATTTCAGGAAAAAAGACAGTTATCATTTTGGGGCACACTTTCATACTACAAGCATCTGAGAGAGCAGGAATCCATCTAAACATGAGGAATTTGGGATGTTTATCATGCTCATCCCTGCTGCAGTAGTCTTGCCAAGGATATAAGAGCTAGTCGGCTTTGAAAGCTTCAAGGAATCTTACATGGACCCAAACCATCAGACAGGCTGAGCTGAGATGACAAAAAAAGGAAAGGTTTCAGAGCTTTTCTGTGGCTGAATGTCACACTCCTCTGGGGCTTCTAGGAATTGACAGTTGGCTTGTGCTGTCCCTTTGCTGGCCAGATAATTTCCCTTTGGGGAAAAACTTTCCATTTTAAAAATTATTCATTTATTGCTACTTTCCTATTCAGGAATTTTATTTTTAAGCTAGGAGTTTGTATTTAATGGACTGTCACAAGTCTATATTATACCTTTAAATGAGACTGCACGTTTTTTCCTGTCAGTTAAAATGTTTTTTTAAAGTGATCGTAAAAAAAAATTATGTTTCTCTGTAGAAATTGTTTGTTTTACTTTTTGAGGCTGGCAAAGGGATTGAAAGTGCTTTTTACTGCATTTTTGAGTGAAAAAGGGGGCTTTTAAAGATTTTTAATTTTTAAAGATTTTGCTATTTGTTTTCACAGGAAAATGGTACCATTGTCTCACAGTCGGTCCTTCTTTCAGCAACCAAACAAATAAGTTAAGCAAAGAACTTCAAAGAAGGTGAAAAGAGAGAGGGCATTGATTTCTGACTGTCTCTGTTTGGACGGAGTGTCTGGGTGGGACCTTCCTGATTGGTCTAGTTGCTATTCCAGCGATCTACCAGGAAAAGGCCACAATAAACCTACAGATTATTGATCACCTAAAAGCCTGTGGCCTGCGTCTTATCTTGGGATTGATGCTACTGTTTTTCTTCTGGTGAGAGAAAGAGCAAAGGGGCATTGTATCCCAGCAGCATGAAGGTGTGGTTAGACTAGCTCTAGTAGTGGCCAGGCAGTAGCCAATTAGGATGAATCCCCACTATTCATTCTTGACAAAGCTAATTCTTTCTTGTCAATAAGTGCTGCTTGATTAGATATTGTCTAACTTAACTTCAGAATATCTCCCAAAATACTTCGTCCATAGTTATCAGGGTCTACTTTAGTATTTCCTGGCAAAATTTCAAACCCCCATAAACCCTGGGAATACTGCTGCCTATGCAGAAGTGTTCACAAAAACCCTATACAAGCATGTTAATAGCTGCAGAGATGCAGCTGTACACACCAGAAATAACTACAGAACTAACTCAAAAAAAAAAAAGAAGACACCCTCTGGGAATTACATCAACAGGCTGTATAACAAAAGGAAGAAAATCATGGTAAAAGCGAGAAGGTGTAGAACTCAGCAGGATAAGAATACTCTTATCAAACTAAACAAACAACTTAGAGGAAAATTAAGACTGCCAAGGCCAAATTTGAGGTAAAGTTGGCCTCTCAGACCAAGGACAATCACAAGGCATTCTTTAGCTATGTCTTCAACCTCAAAGGCAATAAACAATTGTGTGCAGAGCTCATCGTAAATGGAAGCCACTTATACTAAGTCAGAAGATAGCAAACCTACTGGCAGATGAATACAGCTCTAAATTTACCCCTCTCTCTCCCTCAACATCCCCTCAGAAGATGCCATCAAATATAACACCCCCACAATCATTGTGCAGGAGGAGCTCAATGCATCCATGGGCCCAGGCAATATCCCAGAATACCTTCTAAATAGCATGAAACATGACCTATCGAGCCTTCTGGAATTGCTATTTAAAATTAGACTCCAAACAGGCTTTGTGGCCCACAAATTAAGAACAGCAACATTTATCCTTTTTCACAAAGATGGACCATCTTACAGATCTTGGCAACTACAGACCCATAAGTTTTACTAGTCTAATATGCAAAGCCGTGGAAAGAGTTATCATGGCGATGATCAATAATGACATAGGAAACCCCTAGACACTGGACTTAAACCACTCTGGTTTCATCAAGCAAGACCAGGCCTACTCAACATGGTAGAAGTCATTGAGAAGGTCAACAAAGCAATGAATAAGGGCAAAATGGTTTATATTACCTAGCTTGTCCTTCTGAAGATATTTGGCACAATACCCCACTCAGCATTGTTGATAAACTCAAGAGGTCAGGTATAAACCTCTATGCCACTCAGTGCTGGCTCACAAAAAGGACCCAAGAAGTTAGAATGGGGAGTGTACTTCTACAACAGGGCCAGTCACAAGTGGAGTACCTCAGGCATTGGTCCTTTTTGCATTTACTTCTCTGAAGTCAAAGTCAATGTCAGGGACCCCCGACTGACCAGATTTGCAGAAGACTGCAAATTAGGAGCATTCATAGAATCTCCCACCAACACTAATGTTCTCCAGGAAGGGCTGACACAGACAAATAACTGATGTGAGAACCATGGACTAAAACTAAATGCCAAGAAATGCATAATAGTATCCTTCAAGAAGACATCCACCCCTGGTAACTATCATATTGGTAACACACTCCTTAGAGTTGACTCAGTAGTCAGGGACTTAGGGACACACATAAATAGTAATCTACCCTTTGACCATCATGTGCCTACAGTAGTGAGCAAATCATTCTATGTTGTGCAACTTATAACACATGTATGACATCTAGGTCCAAGGAGGTCACTGTTCGACTATAGTCAGCATTCATCAGACTTATCACTGAGCACAATGCTCCCTTTGGTATATACCAAACAGACACATCCAACACCTGGAAAGTCCACAGAGATTTCTAACTAAAATAATACAGGGTGTAAGTAACATGTCTTATGAAGGCAGCCTCAAAGCTCTATCCCTGTCTTCTGTCTCTTACAGGCTGTTGAGGGGATAGTCTATACCTGGCATACTAGAAATTGTTGGACCTTCACCTTGCTGGATCTTCTGCATATCCAAAAAACAAACAATGCCAAAATTATCCATTCTAAAGCCGTAAACTTTGCCTGAGATATACATAGGACCTGCTGGAGAGACAGGTATATAGCTCATAAACTTTCTCTGGAACAGGCTCCTCATTCATGTGATGCAGAGCTCCTCCTAACCTAAGTAAAGTGTAACTTGGACAACTAGATGGGAAACAGGAAGTTCATCCCTGGTTTGGCACCTATTTCTCTAATGGACACAGGCAGCCTGTAAATGGTTCATCTTCCAGACCCCTGCTTGTAAATGCTGAAGCCTCTACTTATACTTTTCAATGGTACCAGAACTTGTCAGAGATTTGGAATGCATGGCAAGGCTTAAAAAGGTCCTAGTGGTCATTAGCTTAGTACACACTTATGAACCTATGAGGTTAGCCTTTGCCACCACAGCATGGTAGCAATTTACCTCAGCTACAGGTGGGTGACTGCTGTGGCCATTGTTTGTTCCTCAGACCAGTCATCTTTTACCCCAGATCCCTCCTGTGTAGCACCTACAACCACTGTGGCCCAGGGGTTACTGCGTCATCTGCTATTGTTGGGGTTCACTCAGTGGGCAAGGGAGAGCCACTCTTGCTGGTTTTGGGAGAGGGATCAAGGAAGGGATCTCTGTTTCGTCAGAATGTTGTATCCATCTATGGGAAAGATGCTGCTGCTGCCATTAATAACAGTGCTGGCCCAATTTCTCTAAAAAAAATAGAAAACTATACCTGTATCTGCTACTCCTCAAATTTCCTTTACTGGGTTACTGGGTTAGGTTCAAGGTTTAAATCAGGCTATTTATCCCTTTTGTAGGGTGGTTTCTGGAAAAAAGA
Organism: Protopterus annectens; assembly: GCF_019279795.1. Lineage (NCBI taxonomy): Eukaryota > Metazoa > Chordata > Ceratodontiformes > Protopteridae > Protopterus > Protopterus annectens. Next base: position 227,373,565 of record NC_056744.1, read on the forward strand.
AAAAGGGATACCTCTTTTTCTGAAGAGATTCAAAATTCTGAATCTTGACTGGAAGACGAAGAGACAGATACAGGGTTTTCTCCTCAGACTTCTGATTCAGACTCAGAGGAGAGCTCAGTTTCTGATGCTCCCTTTGGTGGTTTCTCTTTTTCTGAGACTGTTTCCAGAATGTGTCAGTCTTTTCCATGGCAGGACACTCAGGTTTCTCTATACTATGAGCTGTTACAGAAGGAATTTTCAGAACCCTCACCCATTCCTCCATTTCTGTCTGCTTTGGAAAATGTGTGCATCATCTTCAAATTTCCTGATAGTCAGACAGCTGCCCCTAAAAAGGCAGATACAATGTATAAAGTTTCTCAGTCTTTTAAGTTTTTGTACACTGTTCCCAAACCTGATCCAGCAGCTACAGCTTTAGTCAATCATACTGCTACTAAACATTAAGTTAATTCCAATCCTATTCTTTCTGATAAGGACGGGAAGATTATTAGTAAGTGTGGGAAAAATTTATATGATTCTATAACTTTGACTTGCAGGATTTTTGAATTGTCGTGCTCTTATGTTAAAGTTTATTTTAACTACTTGTGAAAGTATGAGGAATGTTTTGTTTGCAGTTTCTTCTTGTGGGGAAAATCTGCTTTAAATAATTACGTTTATCCGATTGTACAAGTCGCTACTCATTGTTTACAGTGGGTATGACTAAGTTGATAATTCTTTCAGGACTAGGGCCATTGGTACTGTTTTGAGGAGGTTTGCCCAATTGCATTCTCAGAATCTCTCAGATGATGTAGAAAATGAGATTTTAAATTCTCCTTTGGTAAAGATTTAATTTTTGGTTCCTCTGCTGCAGAGGTGATTAAAAAGTATGATGAATAGAGTAAGATGATACAGAGAATCTCTAAAAAATGTTAGCCCTCCTTTTCAAAATTTTCTATTGGATTCTCTAACCCAACATCCAGTTTTGGCAAAAAACAAAATAAGCAGTCTCAACAAAATACAGCTAAACAGGCATTTAAGAAGAAATGGCAAGGGGGTTCCAAAAAGATTTCAGGAAACCCCCAAACCAAGGGCAGTTTAACAAGTCAGAATGGCTATTCAAAAGACCTTACCCACCTCCTCTCTGCAGCTCTCATTCCCTTCTAGACAGTCTGAATCTCCACTTTTCTGACTGGCAACAGATACTTTCAGAGGAAGGGGGTTCTGAAGATCATTCATCACATGTCCCAAGGAATGACTGAACCAATTCCTCCTTCCCTTCACGTTTATTCAAGGATGGTTGTAGTGCAAAATAAAGAAAATACTTGGAGACCAATGCTAGATCTTTCTTTCCTAAACCTGTTTGTGATAGTGCCCAAGTTCAAAATGATGTCACTTCACAACCTGTTACCTCTTCTTCCTCAGTCAAGTTTTCTTGTACACTAGACTTATAAGATGACTTTCATCACAACTCTATTTATCCTGAGACTTGTCTTATAGTTTTGTGTGTGAGGAATTTGCTATGTATTTGAGAAGGAAGGGGATAAAATACTGAAAATGTAAGTTTTTATTGTGGTCATGTGACAGTATCATGTGAGGGTTGTGAGTATATATGTGATATGTGGAGTTTTATGGCCTTAGTCTGGTGCTAACTGGAGGCACTTTTGTAATAAAAGTTGCCATATCTTACAGATACTGCATTTTTCACTTATTTATTTTCTACAGTCATCTGTGTTTTACTGCTTTTAGTGAGAAAGCTACAGTGTTACCTAAAGTTTCTTTGGTTGCAGTATCAACATCTTTTGTCTTCAAATCCCAGGACTGGGGTTTGTAAAAAATAAATCAGTTGGTGGAGACAGCAAATATTCCTAATTCCACATCTCTACTTCTCCCTCCCTGTTCCACAGAAGTCAAGTTTCCACAGATGCCTCAGACTGTGCTTGGGGAGCAATTTCAAGAGCAATAAAAGTGCAAGATGTTTGGAACACCGAGGACAGATGCAAACACATACATATAAAATAGATACGTGACTTAATCAAGGCACTCAATTCACTGAATTGTCTGTGGTCTCCATGACCTCTTCAAGTCATTATAGACAATGCCACAGTCATGTGGAACAGCAACGATAATGGGGAACCAGGTTGTACCTACTATGCAGACTAGCCATGTTAGCTCAGGATATATAGCTTCACAGGATGGTCTCACTCTTCAGGCATCCTACATTCTGTCAGAGCAAAACTGTGCGGCAGAAAAGTTGAGCAGGACAAGGTAAATCCACATGAATAGAAACTAGAGAAAGTGGTCTTCCAAGACTTGATCCACCTTTGGAGAATTCCTCAAGTATACCTTTTTGTCTTCTCTCTGAACAATCAGCTGGCAAAATTCTTTACCAGGACTCTATGCAAGAAGGCCTGGAAGACAGATGCCTTTTCTTTTCCTTGCAAATGAATGTTCCTCTATGCTTTTCTGCTATGTCCACTGATATCTAGGGTACTTCTGAAGATTTAAGAAGAAATCGCCCAAGATCAGTGTGGTGATGCTCTTCTGTCCCAGGTAACAGTGAGTCTCCTTTCTTTTGGAAATGGCGAGGGGCAATTACTGAGAGCTTCATCACAGAATGGGTCTACTCACACAAGATTATAGATGTTTGATACACCACAACTCCAATCAACTTCAAGTGACTCCTTGGATGATAAGGTCTTAATCTCCTTTAGGATCCTATTTACATAGGATGTGCAGCAGGTATTAATGGAGGGAAGAAAGTCTGCTACTAGAAAATCATATGTTAGCAAATTGAAAATGTTTTCTAGTTGGTGCCAACAATATAACCAGCACACATTCCATTCATGACTAGTTGTTCTCTGGTTTTACAATATTTGTATGAGTTACTATCCTATGGCCTTTCTTACTCCACTATTAAGGTTCATTTATCAGCCATTTCAACATGTCTGCCCATGGATCCGCCTCTTTCAATGCTTTCTGATATCAAACTGTTTTTGAAAGGGGTTTTGCATAAGAAGCCTCCAAGAAAACAATTGGGCCACCTTAGAATCTTTATTTTGTGTTAAAGAAGCCTATACTTGCTCCATTTCAAGCAGATAACCCAGCTGACTTGAGGTTCTTAACATGGTAAACAGTTTTAATGATTGTTCTGACCTCTGCATGATGGGTATCTGAGTTGCAAGCTCTTATGGTGAGTCAACTCAATCTCATTTTCTACAGAGACAGGGCTTCTTTGAGAACTAGTCCTTCTTTTTGCCTACAGTGGTATCTGAGTTTACATTAAGCTAAGCTATCCATCTCCCCATTTTTTCATGAACCCCAAAATGAGGGAGAAATGATGCTCCATATTTTGGGTTTCCACAGACAACTCAGGTACTATATTGACAGCACTAAATCTTTCAGATTTTCAAAGCAATTGTTCATTTCTTGTGAATGTAAGAAGAAGGGACAACCTGTGTGCAGCCAATTTCCCAAATAGTTAATTTAGTCTATTACCTTTTGTTCTACTCACCACAACAAAACTATTCCAGGAAGAGTCAAGGCCCACTCTACCAGGGCTTAGCTTCAACTTTGTTTTTAGAAAGGGTTGGATTCTAGACATATCACAGAGGCAGAAACTTGTCCTCTGTATATACTTTTACAAAGTATTACAAGCTTGATTCCTTCTTTATGTCTAGATCAGGCTTTGCTAGAACCATTCTCCAATTGCTCCTGGACTCTTTTCCTTCCACCTCCCAAATATACTAATCTAGGATTACCCACCCATATAGCCAAGACTACTACAGATGTGATCAGTTTGATGAACATACTACAGCTGTGCATGTAAACTTAACATAACAGTAGCTGTTTGAATGATCACTGCTGCAGTAGCTGCTCTCTCCCTCCATCCCCATTCTGGTGTGTTGTTTATTCCAGGAAGTAGACATTTATTTTTTGTTGGTTCTAGCATTGTACTTTCAGGGCTCAGCCTCCCTCTGTCTGTTGGCATGAATGTTCTGAAGGGTTCGAGGCCCAAACCTGTCTTTTTAGCTAGTTCAGATCAAGCTGATGTTTTGGGAGAATGGATGGTTCACCACAGCTTTAGAAGAGGTCATCCTATGCAAGATATAACCCACATAGCTTAGGCAACTGCAGCAGTGATCATTCAAACATTTATGGTTATGGTTAGCTTACTTGCACAACTGTACATTTAGAACAATCCAAATATAAAATCCAATGGAGATGATTTCCTGGATTCATAGGAATTTACTAAGCTAACAGCCCTAGAGCCTAGCCATGTTAATCCCAAGTATCCCCAGTTGTTCTTTTTTGGTAGTTCTCAGAATGAATTTATGAACAGAGCAGGATTGTGATCAGTATTGGCTACCTCTGTCCATGAGGACATGGGTGCCACCCCAGGGGTGAATTTGTGATCTCCTATCCAATTATCCAGGTTGCATTTGAATAGGTCATTGAGAAGCTCTGTTTTATGTGAATAGGAGGTCTTTTCCAGAGAGGCATTGATCTCTGGGAGACATATCTGTCTCTCTAGCATGTTCTGTTAATGTCACAAGTTATGTCGAAATCCCTAAAGTGAGTGAATCTTGTGCCATTTGATTTGGGGATGTGCATCATTTCTATTAGGGCAGGGTTAGAGATTGCCCTATAGGCCAGGCACAAGCCAGCTCTCAGCAGCCTATAAGATACAGAGTAAAGTGACAGGTCTTTCAGTCTCTCAAAGTAGGTCATGGTTTGCAGTCCTTGTATTTTCTTACTGAGAAATCTCTGAGGTCTCTCCAGCTGCTGCAGGTGTTTGGTGAGATACATGCAAAAGGCTACATTATACTCTGTTACTGGTCTGATGAGGTTTGAGTACTGTGGAGTTATAACATCCCTTGACCTGGACGCTATGCCTTTGGTTATGAAGTGTGCCACGTCAAAGGCTTTCCTTACCACTGTGGAAACTTGGTGGTCAAAGTTCAGACTGATATCAACCTGAGTTCCCAAGTCTTGCACCACTGGGTTGGAACTCAGGGCGGTGCTGTCAATATTGTGATTTGTAGGGAATTCTGTTTTTCCAAAGGGAATAATAATGCATTTTTTGCATTTAGTTTTAGGCCATGGCTTTGGCACCGATCATTTGTTTGTGTTAACCCTTCTTGTATATGCTGACATCGTTGGGGAGCTCAATGATTGCTCCCAGTTTGCAATCATCAGCAAACTTGGTGAGCCAAAGGCCATCTACTTTGGCCTGGACTTCTGCGAAACAGAAGCCAAACAGTAAGAGGCCCAGCACAGACCCCTGCGGTACTAGACTAGTGATGGGTCTACTGGACTCACCAGTTTTGACAGATTGTGTTCTGTCGGTGAGCCACTGGGCTACCCCTCTAGTAACATAAGGGTTAGTCCCTATTTTTAAATTTCTTCAAGTCTTTTGGGTTTCTAATACCATGATGGGAATGGACCCCATTCCTAAGTCAAAGTATGATTAAAGTTCATGAAATTAGTATTGTTTCAATCTTTGATGCTAACCAGAAGTGCTCTTTGCAGCACCCACAATTGCCCAGTAATGACTCCTTCTGCAATTCATACAGAGTTACATGTATCGGTAACATATTTAAATATGACTGTAGATTCTTTTTTATAACACCCATTGCTCCTACTACTATTGGAACTGTCTGGGTATCTTTCTTCCACATTGCTCTCATTTCTGCCTGCAAATCCTGATATTTTATAACTTTGTGCCTCTCTGTACTCAAGACACTGTAGTCACTGAGTGTAGTGATTTCAATGATCAATGCTACTTTTTTCTTCTTTTCATGGACCACTATATCTGTTTTTCCTGCATCTATCTTTTGAACTGTTGGTTATGGGTGATCCCATGTGATATAGACTTCATCATTGTCTATGATGCTTTGTGGCTCATTTCCAGTGTTTTTCAGCTACTTCAGTATTATAATGTTTGCACAATCTCCAGTGCAGCAGTCATTCCAGATTATTATGCTGTTCACTATAGACTCCTTCTGCCATTAATATGTCACAGCCAGCAACAAGGTGTGCAACTGTTTCTAATTCTGTTATAAGAAACCTACATTTGTCTGTTTCTCCCACATGTTCAATGGAATTTATAAACCAATGTATATGTCGTCCACTGTCTTGGGCCGCCAATGCTAACCTTTCATCTTTTGGTTTGAATTTGCCTGTCCTTAACCATTCCTGCATTTGATCCTGATCAACATGAGGTTGTTCCAGGAGTTTTCTATACCTGCAACTAGATGTTTGCATTTTTCACATTTCTTGCCTTCTCATCTCAGCCTTCACCTTATATTCTTTCTTTTGTTTTTTGGCACATTCAGTTGCTGCCTGATTTTTATCTACTTCTGTTTTGATTTCCATTCCTGCTTGATGCCAATATACCTCTGCTAGACTAAGCAGGGACATCATCTTAGATTTATTCTCCTCATGTTTCAAAACTTTCAGTATGTTTGGGTGTTGCGAGGTCAGCAGATATGTATGCAGTCCAACAATTGCAGATCTATACATGTACTCAGTTTCAAGGAACCCCATACCTCCTTTGGAACGGGGAATATATCATCTTGGTATGCACTGATTTTTATAAATCATTTGATGAGCATGAAGCATCCTTCTTGTTTTCCTGTCTACCCTATCCAACACCACTTGGGGCCAGTCAATCACTCCAAAACTATAAGTTAGGAAAGGAAGAACAAAGTGGTTTATAGCTTGAACTTTGTTCCTAGTTGTAAATGCTGTTTTCAGGATTAATTTAAGTCTTCTAAAATATTCCTTACTGGGTTTTATTTGCATTTGTTCATGTTTTATTGTTGATCCTTCATCAATTCCCAAACATTTATACACTCCCTCTTGCTTAAGTTGTTTTATATCACATTCTTGTCCCAAACTGATGTTTTCTTAGTGCTGCAGCTTTCCTGCTTTAAAAGATGCTTTTACACATTTATCAAGACCAGATGACAGTCTTATATCATCTGAAAATGTTTTGACTACTTGCAGTTGTGCTTTCATTCTTCATCTGATGAGCTATACAATTTTAAATAATCTGCAAAGAGAAGATGAGAAGTCCTTACATTTTGTTGCTTTCTGGGAGCCAATTTATATTTTTATTTTTTTATTTTACATTTGTTGACCGGGAAAGTCCGACTAGGTTCCATAGATCCTGTTTTCAGCAGAGGCCCGGGGAGAAATACTCCAGAAGCATGTCTTTATAGCCATGGCCTAAGCTGTTAAGCAGACAGCTTAATGGGTTAAGGGCAAGGCAAAAGGGCAGCAGTGACAGAGATTCACCCTGGAATATCCACCTTTGAATTTTTATCCCTGGAATAATAATTTGTCCTTTATCATAGCTTAACTGCAAAGTGGTTTGTCACTATTTTATGGCCACTGTGATGTTTATCAATGTTGGGTGTATCTTTTACATTTTTAAGCACTTTTTTATCTGTGAATGTGGGATACTGTCAAATGCGTTTTTGTAGCCTATCCATGCCATACTTACATTCTTCACCTTTTTACAGTTCTCCCTTATGACTTTATTTAACAACAAATGATCCTTTGTTTCACATGACTTTCTTTTATTACCCTTTTGTTCTATTGCCATACTTGAGTTTTCTTCTAAATGACTATAAACTCTGTCGGTATCGATTCCAGTGTATAATTTATATGTCGTCGGAAGGCAAGTTATTGGTCTATGGTTTTTAGGGTAGCTTGCAGGTTCACTCTTAGGTAGGAGCATTGTTTTTCCTGTTGTTAGCCAGGCTGGTGTCAGTTCAGGGTGCACATATAAATACTTTTTACTCATGGCTAATTCTTCGTACAAAGATGTTAATACTTTCAGCCAGAAGTTAGGCACTGCATCTTGGCCTGGGGTTTTCCAATTAGAGGCTTTTCTTAACTGTTTCAGTCTCCCTGGCTGCTACTTCATCCCATGTCATATCCTGTACATTTGAAGTTCTTATTCTTTCTTTTATTTCTTCTATCCATTTATCATCCTTGTTATGTTCCATAGGATCTTCATGAATATTTCTCTAAAATTTATCTATTTCCTCTTTTTTTGGCAGTCTTTCAGTTCCTTTTACCTTGTTTGCCAGTTCTCTATAAAACGTTTTTGGGTCATCAATAAATTGCTTATTTTGTACTTTTCCTTTATATTTATCTGTGTATTTTCATAGTTTTTCTGCCTGTGCTGATATTTTTAGTTTATTATTTGCGACAGTGCATGATAAATCCTGATCCATTATAATACTGCACATTATTTTTAACAAGTCTGTCTTTCTGAGTATTTTTGTTGATATGTTCCCTCTTCTATACTCTTCTAACAGTGACACTTCTTGTCTTAATTGCTTTATTGTTTTCTCTTTTCGATACTTCCATGATGGCATTCAATTTCTCCCCGTCCTTTCCCTTACTACCCCATGTTCTTGTGGTAGGACTTTATCTTTTATTAATTTGGCTGCACAGTAATGTAGCCTATTTATATATCGCACAAATCTCTATGGACAGTCTTAATTACTATGTTCATTTGTTTTATCAAAGTTCTAACTTTTTGGGTTTTATTGACCTTCTGCAGTCTATTTCTTTCATTGATCTTAATATGGCTATCCATCTCTATTATATCAAGCAACTTTTCTCTTAGATAATTTTCTTCTAAACTGAGGGCACATTCTTTGTTCTTTTTTTCCTGTGAGCATTGTATAGAAAGCTCCAGATCATCTTTCTGTGCCAAGTTCTCTTCAGTTTCACTGTGTCATCCATTGCTCATTCATATGGCCTATCACTCCATGACATTGACTATGACAAAGTTGCCAGAATTTCCTGTTCTTTCCCTTGCTGTATAGCTCCAACTGAACTTTGTACTGATTTCCTATGGGAGGCTCCAAAATATCTTCATAACTCAACTGATTAGATGCTTCCCGCTCCCCTGGTTTCTCTATAATTTGGGTGTCCATTGCTATATCATGTTGTGTTGTTATCTGAGTAAAATTGTCTACACTAAATCCTTCACTTTGCAGGTAGTCCATAACCTTGGTTTCTATTTCTTTAACTTCTCCATTATTAATCATCTTTTCTACTTTTCCTCTTTGTTTTCTTATTGTTTGTATTGAAAACATTTCCATATCTGGATGTCTTTGCCTGCATTTCTCTTCACATATCTTTGGTGCTGCTCTTTTTGCATTGATTAGTTTTCCTTTCTCCTTTGCGAAATATCACACCATATTAAATCTCTTTTTCTTTCCCATGTCCCATATTTCAAAGACATGCATCTGAAGCATTTCTCCACAGGCACCCTCTGAAAATTGGCTTCATTCCAAGCCGGACTTTCCCGGTGAACAAATGTTAAATAAATGCATAAATAAAAATAAATAAAATAAATAAATGTCCATATTTCTTCAGATGTCTCCTGCTCCTCTTATTTCTTCTTACTTTGGGGACTGGTTGTGCCATCATGCTGTGATATGGCATGTGTTAGACTTTCTACACTAAATCATTCACTTTGCAAATATTCCATGAATTCAGCTTCTATTTTATTAACTACTACTGAGCTAATCTTCTGTTCTAAATTTCCTCTTTGTGATCTTACTTTTTATTGTGAAATTTTCCATATCTGGATGCCTTTGCCTATATTTCTCTTCAAATATGTTTGGGGCTGCCTTTTTTGTGTTGATTAATTTGCCTTTCTCCTTTGCATATATATTGCACCATATCAGATCTCTCTTTCTTTCCCATGTCCATATTTCTTTTTTATACCCTTCAAACATCTCTAAATGTTGTTCTTTAAATTTTCACACTTCCTTAGTCACTTATCTTTCCAAATGGCACAAGGTTTCTTTATCTACATAGTGTTTTTCATGGATCTGTTGTATTATGATCAAAATGTTTTATTTGAATCTTTTAATAGTTTTTCTTGTGGAAGTATTTTTCTATCCTCTAATTTATCTCATAATCTTTTCATATATCTTTTGTCTGAGAATTCTGGGCTTCTTGCATAACAGTAACAATACATAATTTCTTTCTTATCCTCAGTAGTCAACTCTATCCTCTGTATGGCTCTTTTTTGGCCTGTCCCCCCTGGGCCTGGCCTAGCCCAGTTTTAGGAATATTATCGTGTCTTGAGAATTCTACACTGTCATTTTTTCAGTCCTGGTACCAGTGCACCTACCAGGATTAGGTACTTTTTTTATCCTGGGTCTTGTGTACCCAGCTGTCTTCTTTATTTTTAACCTACTTCTGTCCTTGATATATGCTATATAAAGTACAGTGTATATATCAGTGTAATCTTGGTGAGAGTTTGTGAAAAACATGGTCTACCTCATGAAGGTACTCAGCAAGACATGAGGATGAATTCATTTCCAGCAATACTTCTCTCCTTTTGCTGATTTTATCATCTCTCCATCCGGACCTCCCTATCTTAAAGAGATTCTCAATTATGCCAGACTGAGGAATTGTATAGAAGACTTTGGCAAAGATGAGATAGTCTGTGAGCACAGTCTTACCTTCATCCACGGCTTTGGTGACATTCTCAAAGAAGTCTACTGGGTTTAATAAGCATGATCTACCCTCAACAAAGCCAAACTCACTTGTGTCCAGCATTTGGAGGTCACCTATGTCCTTGTTGATAAGGTCCATGATAATTGTTTATATGGCCTTGCAGATTAGTCTGGTTGGGCTTATGCGTCTGTAGCTCCTAGGGTCAGTTGATGCCCCCCCTTTGTGCTAGGGGATTACTGTTGCTGTTCTCCATTCTGCAGGAACATAGTTAGTTCTCAAGCTATGATTAAAGAGAATGCTATGTGGGTCTACTTGGTCTTGTTTTAGATTGTTTAGTAAACAACCTGGGATATTATCTGGTTCCATTGAGGCCATGTTTTTGACCTTGGTGAATGCAGAGATGACCTGTTCTCTAGAGATACTAGGGTAAGGGCTGGTGTCAGGTATGCTTTGGGATATGGTAGGTGGGGATAGGGTGGGTGAAGTGTGCACTAAATCTGTCAGCTAGCAGGTTAGTGATATCTTCTGGCATAGTGTGAGTGATCCCATCTACTGCCAGTTCGGCACATAGCCGGGCATTCCCTTTTAGACTTTGGATGTAGTTAAAGGATGTCTTATGTTATCCTTGGCTAGGAATGCGATTTTAGTTTTGCAATTTGCTTTAGAAGACTTCTGATTTTCTTGTTTAGGCTCATGATATAATTCTTCCCTGCAGATTGATATCCTTCTTGCTTTTGGACAACAGTTTCTTCCCCATGCTATATAATCTGTTTATACTTGATGTCCACCATGGTGGCTTGTTTTTATGAGAAGACCTGGTTTTGATCTTGTCAGGTACAACAGAGTTTATGCAGTTGTTTAAGTGTTTCTATAGGGCATTTGAACACACTTCTTCATAGTGATCATGATGTCTGCGATTGTGGGTGGTATGAAGCTTTTTAAACCATCGCTTAAAAGGCTGTAGTTAGCTTTGGTAAAGTTTTTTATAATTTGTGTTCCTGTGAGGGTGTTAAGTTTCAGTCGTTACTTCAAATGAGACTGATTCGTAGTCTGATCTAACCAGAAAGGGCATCATGCATATGGAAGTACAGTGACCCCCCCCCCCATGGTGGTGAGTACTATGTCCAGGACATTAGAGTCGCTAGTGGGGGTGCAGACTATCTGTTCCAGAGCATTTGTGTTAACAAAGTCCAGGAACCTCTGGACAAGCATGTTTTTGCTCATATATGTCCCCCAGTCTATGGAAGGTTAATTGAAATCTCCCATGACTAAGGTGTTGAGCTGTATGGTGAGAGATTACAGTAAATGAGGTGGGCAGTCTGCTTATCCTTGCTCATGATGGGGGATCTATAGCTAGCAAAGATATGGTATGGTACTTTCTTAATAGTTAAATGGATATGGAGTAGTTTGAGACAGTCATGCTGTTTGACCAGTTTTGTAGTGTATTTTGTTTTAATGTGGATGGATATACCTCCACCTTTGGTTCCTTCACACTCATTTGAGGTCTGAATGTGTGAAAGGCACTGTAGCCTTGCATGGCCAGGGTGCTGTCAGCAGCCTTGAGCTATGTCTTTGTAACTGCACAGATGTCAGCATCCTCTAATGTGTGGAGTGCTTCCAGGGAGTTCAGCTTCATGTTTAAACTCCTAGCATCAAGCAGCACAATGCTGAGTTTGTCTCTATTAGATTTTGTTACTTTGGAAAATGTTTTGTTTTTACATTGCTTAAAAAGGCACTATGGGGGAGGCAAGGGCCTTTGCCAGTGTCTGAATGCCTGGGGGGACATGTGCAGGTCCATGTCTAGCAAAGCAGCAAGGTTTGCCTACCATACACTCCCAGACTGACAGATACTAGATCCCCCTGGACTGACACAAGAAGTTGAGACAATTGCTGAAGTAAATCATTTTTTGTTTACATTGTGGCATCGTGTATTGTAGGAAGTTGGTTGTTGTCAAATTTTGGTTTGACTTGCAGGTAGCAATGGCTTGGGCTTTACTGCATATTGGCAACTTGTTTTCTATATTGTCAGATGTTCTGCATCAATCAAACACAGATGTTCATTGTGTTACCCTGCTGCAGTCATCACACTTGGGTTATCCTGCCATCAGGCGGTCTCCAATTCCAAAGTCTTGGTCGGTTGCTGTCACTTCTTACCTGACGTCAGTGCACCAGGGATATGTAAGAGGCATCCAACGCCATTTTCTTCAGTCTTTCTTGCCATGCGGTGCCCGAAGCAGATGCAAGTGCCGGACCGACACCTGAGATTTTCGATTTGAATTTCAGTCCGAAGTCTTCAATAAAGCTAAGTACCCCATTGGGGAACATTTTCTTGCCTCAGTTCGATGTCAGAAAAAGTTAACAATTGCATTTATTGTGGGAAGGACTACCATTCCTATTGTATTCCTTACCTGGGCCCAGACCACAACATCACAGGTTGTTGGTTTTGCGCTAGGTTTAATAAACGCACTATCAAACGCCGTTTTGACTTTGCATGGCATTACTTTGGTAGGAAATTTAATTATATCATGGTAGGAAATTATATATTGCTTTTAGACGAGGAGCTGGCGACCGCACTTCAAAAGCGCGGGATAAGGACAGGCAGCCTAGGAATAAGCATGACCCTGAGGCCTCAGCTGGGCCTGTGGCCGGTTTTCAGTGAGGCGCCTATGCAGTCCCTGATGACCGCAGAGCTGGAACCCCAGACAGCTGCCGACTTCCAAGCAGAGTCATCTATCGACACCGGAGCAGAATTAGTCACCGGTGCAGAGGAAACACCTTCGGTTGCTGAAGGTGTCTTCAGACCGACTACACTCACCATTAAATTTTATGCTAAGCTTAAAACTCCTTTAAAACCTAACAAAACTGTTCATCAGTCTACAGGTCAAGGCCCCATGCCTAAGAAACAGATGCTTAAGATGGCTGAAGATTTAATTACCCTTATTAGGGGTTCCCATCCCCCTCCTGATAAAAGACCAAGACAAGAGGAGGATTACGCATCCTCTGACCAGGTTCCTCTCTCCTCAGATTCTTCTGAGGAACAGGATTACACTTTACCACCTTATGAGGATTCTGATGCTGAAGTCTCTATTCCCTCAGCATCTCCCCCTAAAGACTACTCCTTTGGGGAAACATTACATACCATGAGGGAGCATTTCCACTGGGAAGGCCAGGATTACTCACATTCTAAGAAAAGGCTCCGAGAGTTCCTTTTATTACCCCAGCACAGACCTCTTGCTATCCCTCCTGGTTTAGATATTGTGGATCATGTCTACTTGGAGTCTAGTTTAAATCCAGACTCTCTACCTCCTGCTCCAGCCAAACCAGACAGATACTACAGAGTACCTGACTCACATAAATTCCTTTATAAAAGCCCTGTAGCTGACCCAGAAACTATATCCCAGGGTCCTAAGGGAGCAAAAGCTTCTATGGCTAAAAATCCTGTGCCCTCTGAAAGAGATTCCAGAGCCCTAGATAGATGGGGAAAGAAAATATACACCTCTGCAACTCTGGCTATGAAAGCATTAAATTGCCATTCACATGTTGAAATATCAACAATTCCTGATGTCTCAGTTAAAACAAAAAATGAGCACACATTCAGAACAGCCTGAATTCAAGGAAATGCGGGATCTGTTGCATGCAGCTAAACAGGTGGGCAAGCATACTTTACAATGCGTATTTGATTCATTGGAAGCTTCCTGTAGAGCAGCTGTTACTGGCTCTGTCATTCGTAGACATGCTTGGTTAAAAGAGCAAACCCTCCCTGACCATGTTAAAGCAAAATTATTAGATGCACCTTTACAACAGGATGTATTATTTGGTGTCAAAGCAGAAGAGGTTTTAAAGAAAATGGAGGATAAGGCTAAATCTATGCAAATGGTCAAGGATTTCTTGCAGGTACAACCCCCTCGCTTCAGCAGAAATTGGCCAACAAAAAATTGGTCCTTTCCAGCTTCAGACAGATCACAGAGGGGCAAATACAGACACCCAAGGGGCAGAGGTCAGTCACAGGGCCCTTACAAACCTCGCCAATGGGGTTCTGCTACCAAGAAAGGAGGAGAAGACAGGCCCCAAGCTAACAGAAGGCAGACACAATGACTCTATCCTCAAACTACCAAGCAAATCACTCCTGGCAATACCCTTGGGAGGAAAACTAGCATTTTTTTGCAGACAACTGGCACATGATCACAAAAGACAAATGGGTTCTAAACATTGTCTCTCAAGGATACAGATTCCACTTTCATACCTTACTAAGGATCAAAGGAATGCCAAACCTGCCACCAAATCAATGGGCAGAGGCACAAAAACAAATTACAGCTCTCATGAACATGAGAGCCATTCAACAGGTACCTATACAGGAGCAAGGACAAGGATTTTACTCAAGACTCTTCCTAGTTCCAAGAAAGGACAAAGCATGGAGATCCATTCTGGATCTTTCAATTCTGAACACCTATCTGCAAGTACCAAAATTCAAGATGCTAACACTACAGCAGCTTCTTCCCATGCTGGGCAAGAATGCTTGGCTAGTAACTTTGGACCTCAAGGAGGCATACCTGCATGTCCCTATCAGACAAAATTGCAGAAGATACCTCCGCTTCATTGCAGGTTCAACACATTATCAATTCTCTGCACTGCCCTTTGGCTTATCTACTGCGCCCAGGGTCTTCACAAAATGCCTGGCACCAGTAATTGCATACTGCAGACAAAGAGGAATTCAAATATACCCATACCTGGACGACTGTCTTATTCAAGCAGAAAGCAAGGACATTCTTTTACAGCATCTGGCATTTGTCAAACACCTTCTAAGTTGCCTAGGGTACACAGTAAATGAAAAGAAATCAAAACTAGTGCCCTCACAAAACATAATATTCCTGGGTGCCAGCTTGAATACAACGGCCCAGATGGCTTATCTCACGCCAGACAAACAACGACAGCTGTTTCAGTATTTCAAAATAATGGCAACAAAGACCCAACCCCCTGCAAGAAAAATTCTACAGGTCTTGGGATTTATGGCATCTTGCATACTACTAATACCATTTGCAAAACTGCATATGAGGAAATTACAATGGTACCTGAAAAGTGTATGGACTCAGCACAGCCACAGCTTGGAAACAATGATTCCACTCATTCCCTGCCTTCAAAAGGAGTTTCTATGGTGGGCACAGGCATGTCACCTCAACAAGGATCAGCCTTTCACCTTACCCACAGCCAGGCAAACTATGACAACAGATGCATCGGACTATGCCTGGGGAGCACACATGGCAGGATAGTGCATTCAGGGCAAATGGACTACAGATCAGAGATACCTGCATATCAATCAAAAAGAAATGCTAGCAGTGCAGAATGCCCTAACAGCTTTCAAGGACCTTCTACACCCAGGACAACTACTAATAAGGACAGACAACACCACAGTTATGTGGTACATAAACAAGCAAGGGGGCACACATTCCTACCCTCTATGCAGGCAAGCAATGACCTTGTGGAACACTGCACTGTCTTACCAGGTTCAATTACAAGCACAATTCCTGCCAGGAAAGAAAAACACATTGGCAGACGACCTAAGCAGAAACATCATGGATCCACATGAATGGAAACTAGATCCACAAGTATTTGCAATGATAGCTCAAAAATGGGGATGCCCAGACATAGATCTGTTTGCAAGTCCCCACAACCACCAACTTCAAAAATTTTGTACAAGGACCTTCCATCCACTAGCTTGGAAAGTGGACGCCCTCTCATTCAGTTGGAAAACATTAACAGCATATGCCTTCCCTCCACTGCCTCTTCTAGCAAAGGTACTGCTGAAAGTCAGATTAGAGAGGCCACAAATGATTCTTGTTGCACCAGACTGGCCATGCTAACATTGGTATCCAATTTTAAGGAACATGGCCCAGGGCCCACCATGGATTTTGCCACAAATTCCTCACCTGCTCACCCAGCGAGACAATCTGATTCTACACAGCCAGCTCAAGACTTTAAACCTGGCTGCATGGCAAATTACCTAAACAACCAGCCAACACCTTTGTTCAAAGCTGTTATGGATGTCCTTCTGGAGGCCAGGAGGCCCAGCACCAGGAAAACCTATTCAGACAAATGGAAAAGATTTTGCGCCTGGAACCAGGCTAAAGGCCTAAATCCCCTGGATCCGAACATTCCTCAGATTCTACAATATTTAACTGAGATGTTACACAAAGGACTTTCCTTTTCATCTATTAAGATCCACGCCTCAGCAATTTCAGCTCATTGCAGCACGGATCCTCCTTTATTTTCACATCCACTCCTAAGACAGTACCTCAGAGGAGTTAAGAACGTAAGACCGCCAAGGAGAGCTCCAACACCTACTTGGGATCTCAACTTTGTCCTGGAAAAGCTTACACTGCCGCCCTTTGAACCAGCTTTCTCAACTGATTTAAAATTTCTTTCATGGAAAACTGCCCTACTCCTAGCAATAACCTCAGCTAGAAGAGTCTCAGAGCTACAAGCACTAATGGCAGTGGAACCTTTCCTCATTTTCCATCAAGACAGAGTTTCTCTACGAACTAATCCTTCCTTTATGCCAAAGGTAGTATCCAGTGTGGCCCTAAACCAAACCATTCACTTGCCCACCTTCTTCCCAAATCTCCAGAACAAAGGAGAACGACTCCTGCACTCTTTGGACATTCACAGGCAATTACGTTACTACTTGGATAAAACTAAGGCTTTCAGAAAAACTGACCAGCTCTTTGTAGCCTATGCTACAGGATCACAAGGAAAACCTATCTCAAAACAGACTATTTCTAAATGGATAGGACATTGCATACGTTTCTGCTACACACATCATGTGAAACCAGTGCCTGCTAACATTAGGTCCCACTCCACCAGGGCTACAGCTACATCAGCAGCCTTTCTCAGGGGAGTGCCAACCAAGGATATTCTGGAAGCTGCTACTTGGAGTTCAGTGCACACCTTCACCAAACACTACCACTTACCTCTTTACTCTAAGACTAGAGCTGGTTTTGCCACTGTGGTTTTGCAGGGCCTACTAGCTTCTTCTAACCCTGTTTGACTCCACCTCCCCTCCTTAGCTTTGGGATTCAACCCAAGTGTGATGACTGCAGCAGGGTAACACGATGAACATAGTACAGTTTTGTACCTACCATAAATGTAGTTGTTCGAGTGTTCACCCTGCCGCAGTCCAGGTTACCCTCCCTCCATCCCCTCTGAACTAGCTCAACTTATCTCTACCACTTTATCCTATACTACCTCTGTGGTGTATTTGCTTGTACCTCAGGGTTTATATATATATTGCCTACCATTTGGGGGCACCTGACATCTGGGGCAAGAAAAACTGAAGAAAATGGCATTGGATGCCTCTTATATACCCCTGGCGCACTGACGTCAGGGAAGAAGCAACAGCACACGACGCCGGACCTAGACTTTGGAATTCGGGCCAACTGCGGGACCGCCTGACGGCAGGATAACCCAAGTGTGATGACTGCAGCAGGGTGAACACTCGAACATCTACATTTATGGTAGGTACAAAACTGTACTTTATCCAGGGATCTGATTAGTGTGGTCCTCAGCTGTCCCTTGTTTATCTTGGTATGGTGCGAATAACAATGCAGGTATTGAAACAGCTAGAAGTCTGATTAACTACAGAGTGTCCAGAGCTGCATCATTACTTGATATATACAGAGCTGAACCCTCATCTCTCTATGACAGAGACCCTGTTTAGTTTGCTACAGATGGAGTGCATTGATCTAATTTTGGTTGGACATTTTAATCTTGATTTATCTCTGTTTTTGAGTAGTTGTTTTGGTTAGTTGTTACCATGCATATAGTTAAAATATGGGTTTTGTTGAAAACTATTACATTCTATTAATTTTTTTATAGAATAAAAAGTACCATTATTTACCTTATAATTACATTTAAGATGTCAACTTTCTAATAAATGTAGTGTTATAAATATGAATATGTACAGATATAATAGTCAAATTATAAAATTTCTTAACTTTGTCCAGGAAAGGTAAGGAGGGGAAAAGATTAAAGTAGCCCGGTGTGGGGCTTCTGTTGGCCTTATCACTCCTTGTTTACACTTCCCCTTTTTCCTCCCTTTTCTGGGGTGATGTAAAAACAAAGAATAACACATTGGCAATGATGCTGCACCTTGAAGTGACAGGTTTTGCTGGGGAAACTGCATTAGAAACTGCCAAGTAAATGTTGACAGCAGGGCTTCATTGTGCACCACCTGAAAAATTAGGCCTGTATTTGAAGTTGTGAAGATCAGATGGGAAAGGTCATTTGCTTGGCTTCGTTTTACAATATATAGACATTTACAATACAGACATTCAAGGTACATGGTATTGGTCTTTAATAACTTGCATGGTCACACCTGGAAACATGTTTGTGAGTTTTTGTTGAGGACAGGGATACTGGACAATGACACACTGGTATCACAAGTCTATTTTTCTTGCTCCATTTGATTCTTTTCCAAAATACAGCATGAGTCTTATGTTCAAATACAAAGAAGCCTCCCTTCACTATCATTTTTGGCAGTCAACATTTTACCCTCTCTCCTACCCCATCTAGTACCAAGGTGGCTCCTAACAGCATCACCCCCCTTGTTTACACTTTCCTCCCTTACCTGGTCTGAAGGAAAATGAAAGAATAATACATCAGCAAAGATACTTGGTTGTTTGTTTGTGTCTTTCGGCTTTTCCCGGTTAGGGGTCGCCACAGTGGAACTCCGGTCCGCTAATGATTGGCAGTAGAGTTTTACATGCTGGCTTGCCGGGCCTAACGCACAACCTTCAATGAAGGTACGCCCGTTCACGCATGTCACCACACAGAAGACACTCTGACTGAGAATCGAACGGGCAACGTCTACCTGTGAAGCAACAATGCTACCGCAGCACCACTTGGTTGTAATTTACAGTATTTGATCGGTTACAATATAAACATTCAAGGTACATGGGACCGATTATTAATATATTACATGAGTGCACCTGCAAGTGTGTTTGTGGAGTTTTATTCTGAATGGGTGCATTTGACAATATTTCCATGTATGTAATAAAGACTGTCATTGTCTATGGGGTGTGTTTTTTAATTATCTCAAGAAGTCATTAATACGTTTTGTTAGAATTTATTGGAAGGCTACTGAAAATAAACAGTTCAATAGTTGATTGCAGTCATTCTACAGTCAGGTTTGCATTATTTAAAGGTTGGTAGCTAACCCTAGAATAAAAATATCATCAGCATACAGTGTTATTGATGAGAGTGAGGCCATGGTAGTAAACTCATTTATAAAAAGGGAAAAGGGAACTCAGCTAAGTATGGAACATTAAGGAACACCTGCTGTCATAGCTCCAGAGAGAGAAGTATTTATTGTCAGACAGAATCCTAAAAGTCCTGTCTTATAGTATACAATTAATTTTAAGACATTTTCATTGCAGCTTAACAGTTTGTTTTTTGGGATGAGTATATTAAGACTGACTTTTTCAAATGAGAAAAATTGCTTTAACAGTGAAGAAAATTTGGGGGAAATGGTGAAACCTTACTTGTTATGGGAAGCAGTAGCAGGGCATTCTAGCAGTCTAGGACAGAAGGAATCAAAAATTTACTGAAAAGAAATTTCATAAATTGTAAGGCCAGAACTAGGAAATTGTGTCATTATATCTAACCACAATGGATGTGGAAGAGGAAATAACTTAAAAAGTTATCAATTCTTATGCTATTAGAGATATACCAGAGGCTGGATCAAGCCAAGGACCAACCTTCTCATGGGATTATTCCACAATAACCCTAATAGGCAAACCTCATTCTATTGCCCTATCATCTGGATAAATGTAGTTTTTAAAACATGTATTTCAGTACTAATAAGAAGGCTTGCTGCTATCATCATATGTTTGACTGATGTGGACCAGGACATATTTAAGTAAATGGTAGATGGTGTTTCATGCCACTGTCTGAGCAGTTTATAACTGACACTTTAATTCTCTCTCTCAACTTCAATAAAACTTACAGCAGTGAGACTAGAGTGGTTATATAAGTGTTTATTTGTATATTTTTATCATGTTACTTGATCATATTTTTAGGCATTATGACATACAGTAGTGGCCAAAAAAATAAGGCTAACGATTGTTTTACAACAAAATGGGCTGTAATGTTCGCAATATGTTCATTTTATGTTACTTTTATATATATATCCTTTGCTTTATTGAATGTTTAGAGTATCTTTGTTTCCTGTTTACACAGATTTACTTGTCTGCAGCAATTTGTATTGAAAATTGTATGATAATTGATAAATTAATGTATATGATCTGTATTGATTAGAATGGGTAGAAAGCATGATTTAAGCGACTTTATAAAAGGACGAGTTATAGTACTGCACTCCAAAAGCTACTCCCAATGTTATACTGGTAAATGTTTGGCTATTTATCAATTTGGAAAACAAAATTTCATTTGTTTGGGCAGTGGAACGTCGTGCTAACTGTGGCCATGATTTCAAAACATCATCAGAGATGACAGATGTCTGAAGAGCAATGTTACATCAAGTCCTTACACTTTGTCTGTTTGAACAGTTCATATGTCTAAAGAATGGGGAAGTAATATCAGTTCCAGAACAGTTAAACGACATCTAGCAGAATATTTTCATCTGGTGGCAAGAAGACCAACTTAAAAAACCGTTGATGACAAAAATGCAGCTTTGAGATCGGATAAAGTTTTCTCATATCTTGAAAGACAAGTCTGCAGAGTGGTAGGAACAAGTACTGTTTACTGATGAAAGTATGTTTCAGCAAGTGTGAGGGTCAGGCTGCAATTACTTGAGATGTCCTGTTGGTGAATGCCTGAATCCAAAGTAATGATTAAGACAGTCAAACATCCTCCATCAATTATGATATGGGGAGCCATCTTTGCGAAAGGGTGTTGCAGAATTCACATATTCGACAAAGGTGAAAAAGTGCATGCTGCAAAGTATATTTCTGTGCAGAACTTAAAAGTAAAACTCTTTATGGACATTTCTGGAACAACAGCATTTCAGCAGGATTCAGCTCCATGCTATACTGCCAAGACAGTCAAGAAATGATTTGCTGACAACCACATTCAGCTCCTTCCAAACTGGCCATCAAATTTGCCAGATCTCAATGTCATAGAAAATTGCTGGAATATCATGAAGAAAAAAGTGGCAGCATATCGGCCAACCTCAGAAAAGGATTTAAAAGATGTCATCAAACACGTTTGGGTGACTGAGATCATGTTGGAATACTGCAAATCACTGGTTCACACCATGCCATCTTGTATCAAGGCTGTGTTGACGAATAAGGGAAATCCTACCAAATATTGACTGTTAAATGTGTACAATGTTATTTTTCTCTATTTTTCAATAAGCATTTGCTTGTCAGGTTGAATGCAGCTACAGTGATTGTTGTTGTAATGCAAAAAGACAATGAGCAGGCAATATTGGTCAAAAAATTGAAGTGGCCTTATTTTTTCACCACTGCTGTATTTGTGTTTATATTTTATCATTTTTGTCATCACTTAATTTGAATGTGATATAGTATCTGAATGAGAATAACTTTAATGGGCTGGCTCATCACATGACTATGAATGATAACATTTATTTTGATTACGGTGGTGTTAGAAATTAGTCCTGATGAAGTTCTGTGGTGGGGATGAAACGGTGAATAAAACTTTTATTCTAGTATATTGTTAGGCTGCTGCTTTGTGGGGTGCCTAGTGCTTATATGCAGTGTCCACAAAAGAGTGATTTGGCTGCTATAGGTAGAGTAAGAGAGAAACATGAAGTAGATTATAAGTTAAAGAAGAAAGGTGGTAAGTGGCTGGTGGCTTACATAGGTGCAAGATGAAGAGAAGGTTGTGAATTTCAATTAAAAGATGCAGATATATTGAGCTGAAAGATTGAAGTCCATCTTGAAGTAAGTTTGATGAGGTGTGCGAGACAGGGAAGGTTTAATTGGGGGGGGTATAAGAAAAAAAGTGCAGGATGGGTGGCTAGACAATATGTGTAGGGAAAGGGCAGGTAGCCAGAAGAGAGTGTATTTAAAATGTCCATAAGAATGATTTGCGTGGACTAATATTTATGTTGTTTAGAGGATGAAGCTCAGAGAGTAATTACACCGATGATGGGCATAAGCCTGACCATATTCCTATCAGATAGTGTTAAGAGCTTATGATTTTATTTTAGGATAAGTGGGCTGATGCTCCAAACTTTGGATACATAGCAGAATTACAGAGAGTCACTTGGAGAGTTATTAGACCCTCTACTGAGTAATAGGTGTGTGTCTGTAGAGACGTGAGTTCTATTGGTACAGTAGTAATGAATTATGCTGCTGATATTGGGGCCTTTATCTGATTTGTAGATTAGGTTGTGGGTACTGACTAACTCAGAGAAGGTTAGGATATCTTGTAGCTGAGCCCTCTGAGGTTGTTTTGCAGTTAAGCAAGGGTATGTTCTGTATCAAGTATTACCAGAAAATTCTGCTATTTTATTGTGGCATTGTTCAAGTGCTTGAATTTGGTGGCTTGCAGGTGTATAAAAATGAGAGCATCATGCAGAAGGGTGGGGAGTAGGTAAGTTGTGGCAATTGTTTTCATAGTATCATCTGTAAGGTAGGGCTTTATCCTATAGAAAGTTCTGAGTTTTTTATTTTTTTACCTCTTATTTTAGATGAAAGTCTGATTTCAACCTTTCTTCAGTTATGATCCCTATAGATTTTGTGTAGGTTGCAAGTTCAGTCTTGGTACAACTGGAAGACGTTTTGTTGAAGAAATTCTTCTGGTAAGAGAATTGTTTGGGGGGGTAAACTATTTTACATTTTTAGGGGGTTAGGAGTAATGGAGCCAATGTTTAATAGATAGTAGGGATTCTTGGGTTATCTCTTCTAGTTTTTCCAGAATCTTGACATAACAGTTTATTGATAAGTCATATTGACTTGCAATGGGGAACGTGTTTATAAATACGCTGAAAAGGATTTGGGCCCAGAATAGACCCTTGAGGGATACCTACTGATAGATTTAGAAAAGATGAGATGTCTGCCATTTAATAGTCTGCTGTCTGCCAGTGTGGTAGCTGTTAAAACAGGAGAGAGCTGGTGGGCCCCTGTCTATGGAATAGGGTCTTCTTAACACAAGTTAGTGTGATACAGTATCAGAGGCCTTGGGCATGTCTAAGAATCATGCAGATACAAGACTGCCTCTGTTTCTGTTTTGTCTGATGGAAGTAATGAAGTTAAGAAGGGCAGAGGGAGTACTGTGATGTGAATGGAATCTATGCTGTGCTAGAGAGAAGGTTACATAGCTAGGTTTGGATGCAGTTTTTAGTACTTTAGAAAGAGCTGACAGAATGGAGATAGACAATTAATTTGTTGAGATCTGTGGAATTCCCAGCTTTATGCAGTAGTAATATGTAAGAGTTTTTTTCCAGAGCTCTGGGACATAGCTTTCTCTGACTTAGTGGATGATTAACATGGAATCAGGATGGGCCACATTGTCAACTGGAAACATGATGTATTCTGCTGACAGGTTGCCTGTAGTAAGAGTAGTAGGTTTTAGCTTGTGGAGAATTCTTTTGATGGTGGACTTTATCAGTGTACTGAGCAGGGTCAGAAGGCAGGATGTGTTAGGGCCTGTAGTTTTTCATAGAGAGACTACAGCATTAACTAAACATGAGTTGAATGGGCTTGCAATGCTTTCAGAATGCTTATTTAGATGGGGGAGCTGGTTGAGTAGACTGACCTAGGTGAAGGAGCTGATTGACTGAGGACCAGAATAGTTTAAGGCTGAACTGAGTAGTGGTTTGAAGGTTGATGTCATACACTTTTTTTATGTAATTTGATTTTGATTGTAGCCGAGCTTCTCATCTGATTGTATTTCAATAGGTTAGCTTCAGTTTTATCCTTATTTTTTTCATTAATACCAAGCCCTGTTCCTTTTATCACTAATTGTTTAGTTTGCCTCAGTAGCCATGGAGCTGGATTCAGTTTTACTTGTTTTAGTTCTGACGGGGGCCAGTTTGTTTAGAATATTTAGAAAAGCACTGTTGAACAAGGATACTGCTGCATCTTGTTGGAGGGCATGTAAAGAATTCCAGTTGGCAGATTTTAAGTTGGAGATTAAAGTGTCTGTTTGGAAGCTGGACAGGTTATGTGCATGATTGTATGAATGCAACTTGTGTCTATTGATAGGTTCTCTGATACCAGAAGTGGACAAGTGGTCAGTTAAGGTCAGGGAGTTAGTCTGTGAAAATAATATTGCTTGGGGTGTTCATCAAGATTCAGTCTAAAATAGATGCTCTCTTACTTCTGTTTAGCTGGTGGGAAGATTGATAGAAATTACAGAGATTGATGGATTTGTGGGTATATTCTTTTGTTGCCAATTAATGATGACATCCCCCTAATATAAAGGTTTCCTGAGGGATGGAAGCTGACAGCCAAGAAACTAATTATTCAGCTACATAAATATTATTACCGGGGGGGGGGGGTATCTTCATTACTAGTATGTTTTTTGTATTGCACTTATTGGTTGCCTGTGAAGACATAAGGATTTCAGCATTTTTGATTGGGGAGGATAAATTAATAGTGAAAATATTGCCAATTTATCTGCCGTACCCTTGTTTCTGTCTGATCTGATGACATTGCATCCAGGTGGGAGAATTTGCTTGCTTTTATATCTTGTTTAAGCCATGTTTCTGTAACTGTAATGACATCCCATAGTATGTACTACAATACCCCTTTAGTATTGCAATGCCTCTGTCGAGCAGGTTACTCTGTCAAATATTGGACTGTAGGGCTCCATCTGCGATCTCCTCATCTCCATCCATTGAGCAAGATTTCTCTTGAACAAGGCCTCACATGTGCTCTGCCTCATGTGTGACTGTTCTGAGTCTTTGGGTGATGAATCATATATATCCCTCCGTCCTATTAATAATATTAATAGGGGTTTAAAGTCTCCGCCCTTGTGGCTCTGATGGATCTGAGATTTTTTTTTGAGAAGCATATTCATCAAATCTGGGTTTGACATGGCCTTGTATGTTAGGCAAAAGGTCACCTCTGAGCAATGATGGCGACTGAATAGAGCTGGAGTTCTTTCAGTCGGGCAGCATCCGGGGATTGTTTGGCTGTCTATGCATTGACTTTAGCTAGATTGTTATGAATGATTTTTAAACTAACATTTATCAAGAGTAGGACTGAGATTTTTGTTGGACATGGAGTAAAGTAGCGTGAGGTTTTGGTGGGTGTGGATTAGTGTTCGGAGTGGGAGATTTTGTGGGTGTGGAGTAGTGTTAGGAGTGGGATGTTTTGGTGGGTGTGGAGTAGTATTAAGAGTGGGATGTTTTGGTGAGTGTGGAGTAGTGTTAGGAGTGAGAGGTTTTGGTGGGTGTGGAGTAGTGTTAGGAGTGGGATGTTTTGGTGGGTGTGGAGTAGTATTAGGAGTGAAAGGTTTTGGTGGGTGTGGAGTAGTGTCAGGAGTGGAAAGTTTTGGTGAGTGTGGCTTAGTGTCAGGAGTGGGAGGTTTTGGTGGGTGTGGAGTAGTGTTAGGAGTGTGATGTTTTGGTGGGTGTGGAGTAGTGTTAGGAGTAGGAGGTTATGGTGGGTGTGGAGTAGTATTAGTAGTGGGATGTTTTGGTGGGAGTGGATTAGTGTTCGGAGTGGGAGATTTTGTAGGTGTGGAGTAGTGTTAGGAGTGGGATGTTTTGGTGGGTGTGGAGTAGTGTTAGGAGTGGGATGTTTAGGTGGGTGTGGAGTAGTGTTAGGAGCGAGAGGTTTTGGTGGGTGTGGGGTAGTGTTAGCAGTGGGATGTTTTGGTGGGTGTGGAGTAGTGTTAGGAGTGAGAGGTTTTGGTGGGTGTGGAGTAGTGTTAGGAGTGGGATGTTTTGATGGGTGTGGAGTAGTGTTAGGAGTGAGAGGTTTTGCTGGATGTGGAGTAGTGCTAGGAGTGGGATGTTTTGGTGGGTGTGGAGTAGTATTAGGAGTGAGAGGTTTTTGGTGGGTGTGGAGTAGTGTCGGGAGTGGGAGGTTTCGGTGGGTTTGGCTTAGTGTCAGGAGTGGGAGGTTTTGGTGGGTGTGGAGCAGTGTTAGGAGTGGGATGTTTTGATGGGTGTGGAGTAGTGTTAGGAATAGGAGGTTCTGGTGGGTGTGGAGTAGTGTTAGTAGTGGGATGTTTTAGGGATTGTGGAGTAGTGTTAGGAGTGAGAGGTTTTGGTGGGTGTGGAGTAGTGTTAGGAGTGGGATGTTTTGATGGGTGTGGAGTAGTGTTAGGAGTGAGAGGTTTTGGTGAGTGTGAGTAGTGTTAAGAGTGAGAGGTATTGTGGGTGTGGAGTAATATTAGGAGTGAGAGGCTTTGGTGGAGTGGGAATATTTACTGAACTGGATTTGGATGGACTTCTCCAAAATGGTTGATAATCAGAGGAGAAGTACAGGTGTATGGGACTGCTTTCATTTAAATTTCTATTTATGGCAAAGTTTGTTAGGAAGAGGGTTTAGTAAATATTAAATATTCTTTATCTTGAAGAGGTAATAATAGTATGAGATAATTGATTGGGATTTCTGAAGAAGTGACAGGAAGACGTGTTTGAAGAGACTGTATGTGAGGTAGGAGATGGCAGAATATGTTACTGGGTATGTGTGTGTGGAAAGATGTTATGTGTGCAAGCAGTGATAAAGACAACTAGTACTAATATTAATCATGTTAACATGGTGAGTAGTGGAGAGAAACTGTGCGGCAAGATAGGGTTTATAAGTATATGTGGTAATAGGAGGAAGTTATGGATGAAACTGGTGATGGTGGGAGATCTAAGGGTTGAAGGATGTAAAGAGTGACATAAGAAGGCAGGTTAGTTGAAGATTTGGGTAAATGGGGTCAAAGCCAAGTATGCCTTTAAGGAGGGAGCAGTTTGTGTAAAGTGATTGGTGGAGAGAGGTAATTATACTATATCTAGAGAGGCTTGGGAATTGCTAGTGAGAGGGAAGCAAAGCAGAAACATTTCCCAAGGCAGTGGAAGGTAAGCATTTTTTTATGTTTTCTTTACAGTACTTTCCCATCTCAAGAAATCACTTATTTCTTATTTGCTCTGGTTTCAGTGGTAAAATTATATGTAAAAAGGGCAGTAGTCTGACACATGCTTTGAAAGCACAAGGGTTATCCTGTCTGTAAAACACTGACTCTACAAGTCAGTTTTCCTCAGTCAGCTAGAGTTTACTGCAAACAAGCTGAGTGCAGGAATGCTTGCAAAGAGGAGAGGAATAGACTAAATTTGGCTGAGAGAACAGCAGAAAATGTATAATCATATACCTGCGGAAGAAAATGGTCAGTCAGTCATATAATACTTATTGTTCAAAGTTGTGAGCATATGTTTTGTACTAGAAAACTATGCACACACACACACACACACACACACACACACACACACACACTGATCTAAGAAAGATGACAGTAACATTTAGAACAGCAGTCCACTATTAGTCTTTGTGAATAATGCAGCATCATCACAATGGTACAGCCCGAGGTCCATTCTGAAAATCTGAAAATGTACTTGTGATTCTATTTGAAGGAAGAAAAACTAAAAAAAAAAAAAAAAAAAAGCGAAGACTATACAACCTTCTGCAGGTGATGTACTATTATCTATTACTGATCTTAAAGATTCTTTGAGTAGTTTATAGACCATAGTGCTGGAATATGAGAAAGTGCTAGAGCTGAAGTTAAAATGTAGAGATAGCTTTCTTTTGTATCTTTGGGGAATATTAATGTGTAAGTGCAAATATGACTGGTTTAGAGTAAAATTATCATACTTAGGAATTTATTTCACTAAGCTTCTAATGTGTTTAGAGATGGATAACCAAGCGATCCTTACCCAGTCACTTGGAGGGAATAATCTGATTATAATTTTTGGCATATTTGCTTGTTAGGGGATAAAACAGGCCTACTATAATAAGAAGTGATGTCTAGATTCATGTTTTCTTTGCAGGATCTGGTGGAACATATTAATCTAGCATTCGACTCTGTTTGATAAGATATACACAGCTTGCATTCGTGAAGGCAGGTAATACAGATATTTGACAAGAAAGTATTCAAGAAGTTTTTGCTTTTTTTTCCTTTGACTGAAGCTGTTTTAGATTAGATGGTATTTAACTTTTTTCGTACAGAAAGGAATAAGATGGTGCAATGCAGAGTAGCAGAGATACAGAGGGTGTGGATAGGCAGCACCTGATTTGTTTTGTATTTTGACTTCAGAAAATATGTATAATGGCTTTGTACAATTAGTGGCAAAATCAAGCAGGCATTAATGGACTAAATAAAGAACAAATACGTCCCAGCAACTATTGAATCCTCTCACTTGATTTAATTAAAGAAATAAATAACTTTTAAGCGCTTTTCGTCTGCTTAGTGGCAAACTTCATCAGAAATTACAACTCCACAAAGGAAGAACATTTAAATAGAAACTTAGACCAAAAAAAGCGGGACAATTAATCAATTAACAAATACAGCTGGAAAAACTTTCAGTCAATGTATATATAAACAACCTTATTCATAAAAATATACACTAAAATAACTTAAAATATAACATAAATCTATCAAAAAAATTCATACATTACTCAGCATTCATATGGAATACTAACCCTATATAAATTTGTATATTCCAATAAAACCTTAAATGAACTATTACCTTTATAGACTCCTTAGTTTAAGGATACTACTTATTGAACATGCCTCATTTAATCCAGGAACATTGCATGCATCCAGTTTTATTTGCCACTTAAGTTCCATCTCCTCTAATTTAAAAGTAAAAGGGCCTCTTCTAAAATCATGTTTAACACTGTCAATAGCTAAAAATTTAAAGTAATGGTTCCTATTCGAGTAAACATGTTTAGCAAGTGCATTGTCAAGTTTGTTACGACTTATAGCATATAAGTGTTCATACATCCAGTCACGGAGTCTGTGCTCCGTTTTCCCCACATAGATATTATTAAGAAAAACTGGGAGCTGTTTAGAAGTAACCAGGCCCTGTTTGGTAATTTTGGTAATGCCCCAAATATAGTATTTAAACAGGGTAGAAATTTGAAAGATCTGTTAGAAAAGCAGTTTTCCAAACCTTCTAAAATCATAGGTATGAACAAATGTGAGAACTGCAATTTTTGCAAACATGTAGATGTAACCAATTATTTCACAATCAATGGTTATAAATATAGTTTACAAGCAAAGTTTAACTGTAATTCAAGTGCTATTGTCTATTTAGCTAGATGTACACAGTGTTCTGCATTGTATGTGGGGAAAATGGAGCGCAGACTCCGTGACAGGATGTATGGACACTTATATGTTATAAGTCGTAACAAACTTGACAATGCACTTGCTAAACATGTGTACTCGAATAGGAACCATTACTTTAAATTTTTAGCTATTGACAGTGTTAAACATGATTTTAGAGGAGGCCCTTTTACTTTTAAATTAGAGGAGTTGGAACTTAAGTGGCAAATAAAACTGGATGCATGCAATGTTCCTGGATTAAATGAGGCATGTTCAATAAGTAGTATACTTAAACTAAGGAGTCTACAAAGGTAATAGTTCATTTAAGGTTTTATTGGATTATACAAATTTATTTAGGGTTAGTATTCCATATGAATGCTGAGTAATGTATGAATTTTTTTGATAGATTTATATTATATTTTAAGTTATTTTAGTATATATTTCTATGAATAAGGTTGTTTATATATACATTGACTGAAAGTTTTTCCAGCTGTATTTGTTAATTGATTAATTGTCCCACGCTTTTTTGGTCTCAGTTTCTATTTAAATGTTCTTCCTTTGTGGAGTTGTAATTTCTGATGAAGTTTGCCACTAAGCAGACGAAAAGTGCTTAAAAGTTATTTATTTATTTATTTAATTAAATCAAGTGAGTGGATTCAATAGTCGCTGGGACGTATTTGTTCTTTATTCAGTTTTTGGTGTTTTGTTACTATTCTCCAGGCATTAATGGACTGATAGAGTGATGCCTGAAGTGTTTTGGTTTTCACACTCACAATGCATCTTGTGCTTAAAACATAAAACTGTGATGCTTTTTTACTGGAAGGCCATAACCAAATGCTTCTGCCCAGTAGGATTAGCCATGATGGCATAATGAGAAAAGATACTTTGCAGAGAAGGTAGATATGAAAAAAAGCTGGGATAAACAGATATTTTCAGATCAATTGCCATTCTGATAAGAATGAAAAGTATGAAGGGAGGTGCTCAGTGGATGGTAATTTAGATGTATTCCCCTCCAAGAAATTTGGAATATTACAATCGTGCTATAGCCTTTACACATGGAGTATCCTAGATGAAAGGGCAAAGAGGATAAATATGTAGAAATGTTATTACAGTGAATAAGATGCTATTTATTCACATAAATAAGATTATCATGTTTGTTGCATTACCTTTGCTGGATGGTTGAAGAGAAGTGTTGGTTGGCTTTTGCAAGTTGTGTGTGTGTTCCTTGATATGGGTATTTGGTGTATATGATGATCGTATAAGAAAGTGAAACATGTAACTGCTATTAGTATAAGTTAACGTTTGAGTACTGCTTGATGACTATTTCATTGTCAAGTTATACAAATCCAAACTTAAAAATAATAAAATGTGTGTTTATTTCATTGTGTGAGCATCTTCTCAGACCCTTCTATACATGTAGTACAAATATAGACTGCCATACTTTATGATGCAGGGAGAAGGCATATTTATGCATTGTATTGTGATAATGATTCAAGTAATGCATTCTTCACAATTTATATTGCTCTAGATTCAACACACATAAGCACAGTATGCTTCAGTTTTAACGCTAATCAAGGGTCCTAAAATCTCCCCAACTTGACATTCAGTGCATCTCACTTTTTGGAGAAAGAAAGGTTGGAAGATAGTCTTAATAATACTGTGTATGAACAGACAAAGGGAACTTACCATTTATACCCTCGACAAAGTGACTGAAAGGTAAAATGAAAGAAATTATGAAATATGGCAAAGAAGTCAATTGGATCCAAGGCTGATTTTCTGAATAAAGATGCGTGAGAGGAAGAAGCAGAAGGGGTTGTGAACTCAAGCAACAGTCCTTCTTTTCAGTAGCTGAGAATAAAATAAGTTAAGAAAAAGTAAGAAAACTGAGTAATATAACTGAATAATGCTTGAGACAAGTAGCTGCTGGAACAATTAGCCTGCAAATAGATTAGAATCAGCACTTTGGTTTGTAGTTGTAGAGAATACATGGCTTAGTTGTAAAGTTTATATAGAGATGTGTCATATTTATTTACTCATTTGACTAAATCATCTGTGAAATGCAATAAGCTAATTTTAAAACGGCTTAGTTTAACTGTTTCACTGTACAGGTCAATGTTCTGCTTTTCAGTCTCTCCATTTATACTGGTCTCTAGCTAAGGTTTTGGTTATTTCCCCCAAAGACTTTTAAGGCAACCCATTTTCTCAAATTCATGGATAAGGCACTAGGAGGCCTTGGTGGTGCAGCGGTTAACGTTGTCACCTCACAGTAAAACGTTCTCCGGTTCAATTCTCGGCTGGAGCGCCTTCTGTGTAGAGTCTGCATGTCCTCCCTGCAGTCAAGTGATGTTTAAAGACATGCAGGTAGGTGGGTGCATGAATGGGTGTCACTTCTTTGAAGGTTGGCCATTGGGCTGGCACCTATGCACTGTAAAAATACACTGCCAATCATTAGTGAACCAGAGTTCTGCTGTGGTGACCCCTAACTGGGAAAAGCCAAAAGACAATTATTATGGGTAAGGCACTAGTGCTTTCCAGCAAGATCAGGTTACTGCTGCAGCCACACCCACAATGTATGAATTGTTCAAGAACTTTCTTCATCATGTGTTTTAGTCATTCTTGCTCTTTTGTCTTTCATCATCTCTCATTCTCACACTTTTTATTTTCACATAATGACATTAACTCAATCTATGCCCATAATTTCCCTTCTTTGTGCAGATAACATTGTTATTTTCTCCTCTGTTCCATCCTGATCAGCAATACCTCAAATCTCCATGTTACTAAAATGTTTTTTTTAAATGATCTGATTAGTAATAGAACAAGACCAGAGTCATGATGCATTTCTCTGTTCATGGCAGTTGCATGTGCTTGCATCCCTTTAGAAATGATCCTATATGCTTTTCCTTAGAATCTGGTAATCACATTTCAAACCACTCACATTTTAATTACACAAAGGCACCTCACTACCGGATTAGTCAACCAAAAAAAGAGTCTAGTTCTCAAAGGCATGTATTATAAACCATTTTTCATTCCAAATATTTGATTCCATTTACTCAACCACTGAACAATATACTGGTCATCTGTGTAGTTGTTGCCCTACGATTCAGGTGCTTTAACTTGTTCCTGCCCACACTTGTCAACCTTTTTGGGCAAGAAATCTGAACAAAGCCTGCAGTAATGGGTGACAACCCCATTCTCAACCCCAAAAGGAATAAGTTACTCCTTTTCCTTCCACAAAAACCTGATTCCAGCGAAAGACAACTTCACCATCTCATCCTTAGGTAATACAATTATCACCACCAACTCAAACACCAAATTGCTCGGCGTTACTATAGACAACCAATTAAAATTTGACCTACATATCTTAAACTGTATCAAAAAGTCCAATCAAAAATAGGTCTTCTATACCGCACCTAACAAATCTAGATCTATACTGGTTCAAACATTTATACTACCATCCCTGCCATTTGCTGAACGCATACTTTTTAACCTCCAAAATAATCTCTTAACCAAACTAGAAATGACCTATAACAAGATAGCCATATTCACAGCCAGTAATAGCTACAAATCCCATCATTGTATATCCCTGAAAAGCTTAAGATGGCCTGAGCTCCCGCACATGCTTCAAATATCACAACTACAAATTGCACACAGCATCCTAAATAGCCCCAACTCCTGCCCTACCCTTACATCCATAATTACACCATACACACCCAATTGTGACCTCAGAGGCACACAACAAAACCTTCTGCAGGAGGCCAAGCCAAACAAAAATATTGGAAAAGTACTTTACAGTCATTCAATTGCATACTCATGGAACATACTTCCATTGTCCCTTCGCTCCACTACCAAAAGTAAGAAATTCAAAAAGCAACTAAAATTAATTTCCAACATGCATGGATCTGTACTTGTCAGGAAATTACCTAATGAATTTTTCTTATCTCAATGAACATATCTGCCTGGTAGCTACCTAAACTGTCTACATATATTACTCTCTCTGCAATTAGTACCTATGCTATTAAATGCATCCTTATTGTACTATGTCATGATGTTACTCTGATTTTTTTTTTTACTTTAGGCATTGCTACATTTCTTGTAAATAACTTAATGCTAACCAAATTTCTCAAACATATTGCTACTGCATTCTCAAAATACTGTACTTTTGCCTTGTATATATTTGTATTGTATATTTCTCTATGTTTTTGTACTGTTAAGTATCTTACAACTTGAAGTTTTTATTTCTTATTTTTTTAATTACTTTCCTGGAGCTTTTCTTCTCTGGTCTCTGGTGAAAAAAGGCTCTCGGGGCGCAGTGGGACTAACCCGGTTAACAAATATAAAAATAAAATAAATAAAAATAAATAAACAATGGCCCAAAATAGGGACGTATTTTAAATAGTACTCTTTTAAACTTAAAAAGCTGCTAGAGTAATAGGTGTTGCATTAACATGTATTTTACTGAAGGATATGAAGTCTGAAATTGATATATATATCATTATTTAGTGACTTCAGTCCTCTGTGAGTTGCTAGAAGACCACAAACTTTATGAAGCACAGACCAAAGATATGACATAAAAATCTAAACATTCTATGAAAATATGGACAGTTGAAAGGTATCATGCCCCTGGTCTGCTTGACTGAACCCCAGCCCTGACTACCAGCATCCAAATGCCTTGTATGTTCCTAGCCTGAGGGATTTATGCCACATTGCAGACTCACCAGTTCAGAATCCAGGATGCTATGTGCTGGACCTTTTCAGCACAGGGTGAGAGCCCTGTGGCTCATCGATTCCTTATCTCAATGCACTCTCCATTGTCCTCATACCATTAATAGTTAATAACCACACTTCCTTAAGCTCAGCTGTTCTACTTTACTCTTCTGTTTTTATGTTACCTAGTCATTGAGGCTTACTTTCGGTCATCTCTGTGCTGTGCCTTGTCCCACATTAAAGTTCCCACAAAAACTGTACTAAGCCAGTTATACTCGAATGCATACATATGTATGTACCTACATACATATATACATACATTTACGCTTCACAGTAAATAGTCCTGTATTGCACTACATGTGATTGGTTTTCCGATTATTACTACAGCACAGAACCTTTATAAAGGAATTAACATGATCAAACGGATTGTTCTAAGTCTATACTAGAAAATAACAATTGTCTAACCTAAGTACTCTCCTGTCTATGAAGGAAAATGCAGCAAACTTGTTAATTTTCAGTTTTCAGAAATTCTGAAAAAGGCAGTAAACACTTCAACGTATTTTGGTTCTCATATCTGATAGATTAGTGAAATGTGCAATAACTGCTGAAACATGACTGTGGTGGAATGCTCAGAACACAGGAGGGAAAGCAGTACACGTGTTGATATAGTTTGCTAAATAGATAAAAGCATGCAGGATACATTTATTTGAAATTTTCTTTGTACTTCATTAAGGTTTGTAAAATTGTTACCTTTTTTGTTTGGTACTGAGTTTCTGAGAGGCAGAATGAGTAATAAGCCTCCTGACGTGTGCCCTTGGAGAGAGACTGGTGCATGTTACTCGAATTGTTTAATGAAAAATAACACTGGCAGGTTATGTGAAAAACTGCATTCTCTAAACGTGTTACCTGAGACGAGAGGAGCTGACAACTTTATTTAGGATATTACATGCATAAGGCATTTGCCTGTTATATTTTAGAGAAAAACACTTTGCAGCACTAAACACCGTAATAATCTTTGACCTGTATTAACAGGAACAGAAAAAAGTTTGTTTATTTCTGCTACTTCCCCACTACTTTTATTAGATTCATGCATCTGAAAGGGCATGAATAAGTAACTTTGAGAATAACTGACCATTTATTTAAAAGGGCCATATCCTCTGACTGACAGACAGGTACAAGATCTGACAATATAATTCTATTGTGTCTCTAGCAAATGTAGGAGAAAAACAGAAAACCAGCTTAATAACACAATTGAAAGTGCATTGCTAGAGTACAGCAGGTAGTGGTTACACAGATGTGGTTCAGAATACCTTGCCTGAATAGTTAAACAAAAATGGGAGTGCAGTGTCTTTTCTGACAGAGGGTGGCCACAGTGGTGCAGTGGTTAGCATTGTCGCCTCACAGCAAGAGGTTCTCCAGTTCGATCCTCGGCTGGGGTGCCTTCTGTGCGGAGTCTGCATGTCCTCCCTGTGGTCGTGTGGGTTTCCTCCAGGTGCTCCGGTTTCTTCCCACATCCCAAAGACATGCTGCAGGTAGATTGGGCACTCTAAATTGGCCCTAGGTGTGAGTGCGTGTGTGCCTTCTATGGAAGGTTGGGTGCCGGGCTGGCAACTCGACACTGTAAAACTCCACTGCCAATCATGAGTGGACAGGTGATCCGCTATGGTGACCCCTAACCGGGAAAAGCCGAAAGAAGAAGTGTCTTTTCTGACAGAGGTATCTTTACGTTTACTAAGTTGCATATTAACTGTCATGAAGTCTTTGTTTCAAGCAAACAGAAACTAAAAACATCACTGAAGGCTTAGGTTGTTAAGCTTCCAAGTAAAAGTTTCGTAAACTACCTTGAGAAAAAGGCTGATTTACTTTAATTAATAGCAAATTCATCATTGACTTGTTAGCATACTCTTAAAAAAGGTAAGCATTCCTTTAGGGAATTTAATTTATGTTGAAATAAAAATAAGCAAGCCAACTGATATATAAGCTCAACAAATAAATAAGAAAGGGTAGGTTTCATAAAACTAGACATCAGTACTACCTTGAACTGTGAGTACAGAATGTATGAGGAAAATGTAATAGTGGAGCCAGTGGAAATGTCATTTTGCTTAAGGAGCAAGTCAAACAATGATTATTAGTCACATGGACTATAAGCCTTGTAAAAACCTATCAAACTATAAACACAATGAAATGATAACTGCTGATAGCGAAATGCAAGGACGCTAGGGAGACTAAATTCAGATTCTGAAAATTATAACTGAGACCTCCAGCCATAATATCTAATGACTCCTAACATTAGTTTATAGAAATCACTCTAAAGTGTTGAAAAGGTTTATTCCATAAAGTGATTGCATAATTCGGAAAGGATTTGATCTTATAACATTGTTAATTCAAAACAACCCCCCCTTGGATTCTCTTACCCTAAGATTTTTATTGACCCTAATATCTGACTTTGTATGATTATCGTCCCTACTGGTCATTTTAAAGACAAATATTAAATCCTTCCCAAATAACTTAGAACGGCTAAATAAATTGTAGCCATAAAGTCAATAATGAAGTATTTCAAGTCTTTCACTCATTGAATATGTTTTGTAAAGGAATGTACTCTCTCTCTATTCTTTTGAGATCACAAGAAAGATTTATTTATTTGCTAACTGGGTAAGCCCACTAGAGACAAATGCCTCTTTCTGGAGGTGACTCTGGAGCACTGCTTAAATGACTTGCTCAAAAGTACACAGTTTCTAAGTAGAAAGTGAATGAGTCAAACCCAGGGCTACAGGATGGAACGTGTAGCAGTTCATAGTCTTAATGCTCTGAGCTAAACTGAGAATCACAAAAGTTTCTATTATTCACAGTAACAGCTATAAACATATACATATCAAAAGGGACGAAGATTTGAGGCCTTGAGGTAAATGTGCAATAAAAATCATCTTTATTTTTGATGCTCGTCTTCTCAGCCTATTCATAGGATTAGTTATAAACTTTAAGTTATTACCTATTAGTGTACTTTGATCCCTGTAAATATCATCAGACTCCAGAAGAGAATTAATGATAGCATATGTGAGGCAAAGTTTTTTTTTTTTTACTCAGAAGTGCATTGCCAAACATTATTTTTTAAAGTTTAAGTCATTATCTTAAAACATGTGATAAGATTATTTGGGTAGGTCTGGTGAGCACGTGAGGAGTAAGAAAATCGTACTTGATTTACAATTGTTATCCAATTTAACATAACAGACACAGCAGCGTTTTTTATAAATTCATTGTGAGGTTACATAAAATAGCT
Source organism: Protopterus annectens (assembly GCF_019279795.1). Classification (NCBI taxonomy): domain Eukaryota; kingdom Metazoa; phylum Chordata; order Ceratodontiformes; family Protopteridae; genus Protopterus; species Protopterus annectens. The sequence continues at coordinate 227,411,255 of NC_056744.1, forward strand.
GCACATGCTTCATTTAGTACATGGTCATATAATTAGTGTGACTCATAAGTCTGGATTGTGTCAATGACGGCCAACAAAAATATGACCATGATCTTGTACTAGTCATCACTGTGTACATATGTACTTTGTACAATTGTGGCAGGGTGATTACACAATGTACTGCTAAATCCTAGCAGACTGACTGCTCCCCGTGGGGCAGTGTACTGCGTAGGCTGCTATGTACTATGCAGGAACACCATATCTACCCAGGAACCACTGCACAGCGTGCAGCATCTAGAATGCCGCCACACCAGGGGGACACTGTGTAAGGAAGTTTCATTTCAGTCAGGTGGATATTCAGGTCTGCACATGTCAGAATCCTGTTTTTTTTCCTTATATTCTTTCTTCAGTCGGTAACCCCTACTGTCATCTCTTTATCTCTTACACCATTCCTTATTATCTACTTAACTCACATCCAGTTTTCATCTAGTACTTACCACTTACTTCAAATCTAGCAATAATTTCTCTGCACTGTCTTGTTTCCAGTATTGACTTGATCTGTTCTGGTCTGTTTGTCTACATCAGGTCCAAGATACAAATCATTGATGATGTATGTACATAACTGATACTTTAATTTCTGGTTTTGTCTGTTTTTGCTTATCCTTTATTTTGTACCATTTAATGTCTTCAGCTATAGCACTGCATTTACAGTTCTAATTTCCATGGGGCTATGCATATAACATTGTATTTTCCAACTTCATGTTCTCTGTGCAAAGTCAAAAAGTATCTGTGTCTGTATGGATGTTTTTAAAAGTCAACACAGGCAGTAGCAGGAAAGGATCCTTGAACCAGTGCATGTATCTAATTAACAAAGCTCAGAAAATTAAAAAAAGATAACTAAATATATTTAAGCTTTCATACCTGTACTGACTAGACTACTGAAGTATAATATTACAAAGCATGATGTTTTCTAACAAGAGCCTGCAAATACATATAAGTCCTTAGAGTATGTACCCTTCAGATTGATGTCAGCCAACAAGGAGAACCAGCTGTACAGTGTAAAACATCCAGAGTTGTGGAAATACAGTATTAAGCCCAGAATGACTCATAGGAATCATGTTAACATCTTTATGGAAGTGTGTTGCTAAATAAAGGAATCTTCTCCAGAGTACAACTAGTCAAAACTGTAACCAGAATGTGATTATAAACAGTGCTGATATGGAATAATTATTTTTTTTATTCATTTAAGTAGATGGAATGAGCCATGCAAACCCATGTTCATCCTCAGCCTTGTTAAGAAAGATATCCAAAAGGAGCTAGCGGATTCACAGACACATAGGAAAATGTGAAAAAAGTTGCATGTGGATGCACAAACAAAAAAAAATTATTTGACATGCTTATTGAAAGATCAGTCAGTGTGACTAAAGACCAGGGATACATGACACAGAATACAGGGATGTCAGCATATTATTGTTATTAAGCATTATGAAAGTTTCCTTAGCTGTAACAAATTGAGAAACAATGACTTTTCTTGTTTTTCTCTCTCTCTATCTCTCTCCACCAGCGACATCCATGTTTAGTCTTTATACTGATGAAGTTAATTGCAAAAACAGAAAAGAGGAGAAATTTAGCAAAGACTTTAAATGGTTTCCTAATTGTTAACTGTTAATTTAAATATGGTAAAGTGAATATTGTGCTGCTATGTTTTATTCTTTGTCAGTACTTTGTTTTATACTACTGAAAGTCTTTTGAGTGTCTCGGTTTTCTCATCTAAATATATATTCAAATTACTCACTGAACAGTCTGCATACTTAATCTATTTGACCTGAACCATGAGACTTATTATTGCTTTGCTCATGTTTGTTTCTTTGAGGAATAATAAAAGTTACATTGGCTGTCCTCCTAACATCCACATTCAAACTGAAAACAGACATTGACTTAACTATGTCTGCCTCAAGCCTGAGGTTCTAGACTAAAGGTCGCCTACTACTACTCTTTTCAAAAAGACATATTTTATAGGTCATTCATATGCATATTGACCATCAAATAACATCACAAAATCATAAATTTAGATTTCATTTTTTAATTAAAAATTGTATATGTGTTAGATTATTTTGCACTGATAAACCTGAGCTTTAAAGTAAAAAGCTAGACATAAGTAACACCTTTCCCTTGAAATAATCTGTGATGAAGTATAAAAGACAGGTTCTACTGGGACAATACACATTTTATTATTTGCTAATTGGATAAATCCTAGAAGTTACAAGTAACTTTTTATTTTAAGTGTATTCTGGGATCATACCACTCAACTGTCCTAAAGTCACAGGACATTCTTGATATTGCATATCTTTTGTATCCTGTATCTTTAAAAAAAATGATTTTCTCACAAATCACGAAGGACTACAGTCAGTCAGTAGTACCATTTATCAACAGTTTCACAGTTCTTATTGTTTGAAAAATACAAAGCAAATCCAGTTGTTCTATTAACTTTTAGGTGAATTACAATAATAGTTAGAAGTTTTCCCAGATTTTCGACCTTTGTCACCCAATTATTTTTGGCTTTCTCCTGAACTCTTATCCAAGTAAGCTGAAAGGTATGTCTGCCATTAGTGGGCAGATTAGATGTCTTACAAAGAAAATCAAAATACACACACAGAAGCCATGAAACTCAAACCAAAGACTGTCTGTTAGACTTTTCAGGCTCAATCTGCATTATGTATATAATGACTACTGACAATGTAAATATAATTTACTGCTAGCCTCCTCATCCCAATTTGATGACTTACTTTAAGGTATGCCAAAATATGTCTTTAATGTCAAATGATACTTCTATAGAGAATATAATATCTTAGATATAATTATTCTTTTGTTGTGACTTTTGCTAAGTGTCTCTGTGTAAGAATGAAATAGTTATCTTCAAAAATAAAGGAGTTGCACATTTTGTTAACCTTCAGATCTTTGTAGTATCTGTCATAGAAAAGAAAACACTACCATTACCATGTAGCATAGAAGCGCTTTCTCATTTTTTTCCTGGCACAGGCCACAAGTTTGCTTCTGTAAAACTTGGAACAATGCTACGTGCAGAAAAATGCATACATGCCAGAGAAAAGAACATAAATAAACATAACACATCTGTGAGATCTAAAACAAAAAGGTGACATTCTGTTTATTTTATGTGCTATTCAAAATTTTGCAATACATGGAGTAATGTGAATGACAGGAGGCATATTAGCTGCAGTTATGGCTGTTGCATAACAGGCAGCCTCTGACACTGATGGCAAAATAAGTAGTAAGTTCAGCCAACTGGATATATTATTTCATAATTATTCGCAAAGCCACAGTAATATAAAGTTAACTTATGCCAAGGGATCTAATATATGGCCCTGACATCAGAATTCTGTGTTATGTTTTTTGTAAAACCAAATTCACTAATATCACTCTGAAAATGCACTTGCTGAGCCAAGCAACACTCAAGTGGCTCATAGAAGACAGATGCCTTCGTTTTTTTCCAGGTACTTCTGTAAGCCCACTGGTTAAACAGACCAGTCTTTACACAGATGCTTATTCTGAAAAATAAATAGACCACCTGTACATCTCAATGTTATACTACAGTTCAGGAATTATATTGATTGTAATAATAATAATAATAATAATAATAATAATAATAGTAATAGCAATAGTAATAATAATAATAGTAATACAGAAGGAGGAACTGGTTCAAGAATAATATGTACAAATGTAGTTATATTAGAGTCTTTCTAAGCTTTTTCATGTAGCTCTGCATGATCGCATTGCAGTTACTATCCATCACACTGGCATACGCTGACATATGTCTGAAAATGGGTAACTGATCTGTCAGTGTATGCTGATGTATTCCCATCTAAAGGAGAGTAAGTCATATGTTCAGTGTGCCAAGGATGTGTGTCAGATCCTGAAATGCCTTAGCAAGGCATGCACAGCACTGCTATAATGCCAATCATTTCTTACTCTTGTGACAAAGGCAAACATCTGGAAACATAAGTACATATCTCAACTTCTTTGCTCAAAAATTCTTGCAAATCCACAAATAATGATGTGAAGGCTCAAAATCAGGGATACTTTTTAAAAAATATTCCACTGTGATTTGCTAGAAAATAAGGGGATTGACAAAAATATGAGACAAAATCCAGGGCTGTCCTGTCATATTAGGGACAATTTAGCAGTATGAACATAAACACCTTGTTCACTGCACAACAGACAGATGCTGAACATTTATTTCTCTTGCTGTGTAGATGATAAATGTCTTGAAATATATGCACTCTGAAATTAGTACAACATAAAGAACTGAGTGTACTACCGTATGTAATCTCAAACAAGAATGAAAGATTTCTATTTCCGAAAGTACTTAGTCATACATGAAATAATTCCTGTTCATTAACTATTCATGGTACAGACTAATATTGATATAAATAGGCCAGAAAACAAGAAAATTGAAATGTGAGTAAGATATGCATTTTTTTCATGGGTTTTCTTGCATCTGTTTTTGAACTGCTGGTAATGGGTGATTCCATGTTGTATAAACTTCATCATTCGCTATAATTCTTTGTGGTTCATGTTTCCAATGCTTTTCAACTACTTGTATACTGTAGTGTTTGCACAATTCCAAATACAGCAGTCTTGCCATATTAATTTTTTTATACAGACCCTCTGCCATGAGTGTATCACACCCAGTAACAACATGTGCTTTGTGTTTTACAGAACCTGCATTTGTCTGTTTCTCTAACATTTTCATTGGACTTTGCAAACTAATGTGCATATAGTCCACTATCCTGCATTGCCATAACTAACCTTCAGACCTTGGAGCTTTTCTTAATTTAACTCGATTTCTTTAGCTGTTACTTCATCCAATTTCCTATCTTCTACATTAGAGTCCCTTACTGTTTCTTTTAATTCTTCTACCCATTCAGCATCTTATGTTCAACAGGATTTTCATAAATACTTCTCGATAATGTACCGACTTCTTTTTTGATGGCGTTTCTGTTCCTTTTGCCTTGTTTCCCAATTTTCTATAAAGCCATTTTGGATCATTAATAAATTGGTTATTTGACACTTTTCCTTTACAATTATCTGCATACCTTCTAAGTGTTTCCTGCTTGTGCTGATAGTTTTAGTTTATTATTGGGAATAGTGTGTGATGAATCCTAGACTCTTTTGATATTCTGCATTGCTTTTACCACGTTTGTCTTTCTAAGTATTTTTGATCATCTGTTTCCTTTTGAATACTCTTCTAATAGTGATACTTGTTCATAGGTTCATAGGTCGGTACTAAGCTGTCGGCCCTAGGGCCTATGCAAGCCTAGCCAGAACAATTCCCTGGATATCTCTTCCCACAATATTTTCTTCTCTGGGCCCCTGTCTAGCAGGGTGACTGACATGATCCCTGGGGTGAATTTCCTATCTCCCAACCAATCATCAAGGTTCCTTTTGAAGAGGGCCAATGAAGTGCTCTGCTTGACATGTATGAGCAGTCTATTCCAGAGTCTGGGGAGTCTCTGGGTCAGGAACCTATCCCTCCAGCATGTATTGTTCATTGTGATGACAAGGTTTAGATCCCTGGAGCGTGTGGCTCTGAGGGATTGGGATTTCTTTAAGTGGAGCATGTCCAACAGCTCAGGGTTTGACATGGCCTTGTATGTTAAGCAGAGATCGCCCCTGAGTAGACGATATGCGACAGAGTATAGCTGGAGTTTTTTTTAGACGGTCAGCATATGGCATCTGCTTTAGGCCTGTGACTCTTAGTGAGGTATTTCTGTGGCCTTTCCAGCTGTTGCAGATGTCTTGTGAGGTACATACCAAACAGGGCATTATACTCTATAATGGGTCTAATGAGGGATGAGTACAGTGGGACAATGACCTCCTTTTTTCTGGATGAAAAGCCCTTAGTGATGAAGTGTGCCACATAGAAGGATTTCCTGACTGTTGTGACAATGTGGTTATCGAAAGTGAGACCACTGTCCACCTGTGTCCCTAAGTCTCTCATCACACTTTTGATGTTTAGCATCCTGCCACCTATGTGGTAATTCATGGGTACATGTTTTTTTCCAAAGGGGATAACTATACATTTCTTGGCATTAAGCTTGAGCCCATGGCTCTGGCACCAGGCATCTGTTTCTGTAAGGCCTTTTTGTTGAATATCCACATCATTTGGGGATTCAATAATGGCTCCCAGTTTGCAGTCATCTGCAAACTTTGTTAGCCAGAGTCCCTTAGTGTTGACCTGTACTTCAGAGAAGTAGATGCCAAACAAGAGTGGTCCCAGGACTGAACCCTGAGGTATTCCACTTGTCACTTGTCTGGAGCTGGATTTGGAGTCGGCTGCTTTTACAGTCTGGGTTCTGTCAGTAAGCCATTTGGCAACCCATTGAGTGATGTAGGGATTTATGCCCAGTTTAGTAAGTTTATCTATGATTCCAGAGTGGGGAATGGTGTTGAAGGCCTTGGCGAGGTCCAGATAGGCTGTGTGGGCCACCTTACCCTCGTCCACAGCTCTGGAGACTGATTCAAAGAAGTCAATCAGATTCAGGAGACAAGATCGGCCCTTCACAAACCCAAACTGGGTGGAGTCCAGTGTTTGAAGGTTGCCAATGTCTTTGCTTATAAGTTCCATGATAATGCGTTCCATGCCCTTGCAGATCAGGCTTGTCAGACTGATGGGACAGTAGTTCTCGGGATCCAAGGTGGATCCTCCCTTGTGGAGCGGGATAACTGCAGCTGTGCGCCACTCAGTGGGCATGAAGCCTGAGGTGAGGCTATGATTAAACATGACACTTAGGTGAGGTGCCAGTTCATTTTGTAGTTCATGTAGTACACAGCCTGGGATGCCATCTGGTCCCATGGATGCTGTATTCTTAGCTTTGGAGAGTGCGGTTTCTACCTGTATGGCCGTGATTATCGGAATTTGGCAATCTTTTGGTATTGAGATGGGCCCTTTAGGGGGTGAGCGGGGGGTGAAGTTGGCATTAAAGCAATCTGCCAGGATATTGGCAATTTCCTTGGGATCAGTATATTTAATGCCATTCTGTTGTAGCTCAGACCAGATCTGAGCATTGCCATTTAGATTCTTGACATAAATATAGAATGCCTTGTGGCTGTCTTTGGAATCTTTGGCAATTTTATTTTAGTAACTAGCTTTTGAGGATTTTATGAGGGATCTTAGCTTCTTACTGAGGCTGGTGAGGGAGTTTTTTGCATCCTGGGATTTTTCTCTTTTCAGCAACAGTTTCTTCCTTCTGTTGTATAGTTTGTTTATAGCAGGGGACCACCAGATTGGCTTCCTTTTTTTTGGAGAAGAGCATCTTGGTTCTATTTGGGATGGCACAATTCATGCACAAGTGGATGTGCTCGTATAGTGCCTTAGTGTAGGATTCTGCAGTTGAACTTCCAGATCCCGTCTGCGTGGGTGTTGTGAAGTTTGTCACTTCTGACTTCAGTAGCATGAAGGTGGCTTTGGAGAAGTTTTTTAAGGAGGTTTCCTTACTGGGGGGTGGGGGTGGGATGTGGATGTCAAAGGTGATTTGCTTATGGTCAGACCTGACCAATGAAGGGGTGACCACTGGTGTGGAACATCTATCTCCCATGTTGGTAATGACCAGGTCTAGGATATTGGCTCCCCTGGTGGGACAATGGATTAGTTGATCCAGGGCATTGGAATTTATGACTTCCAAGAAACGTTAGGAAAAGGAGTTGGTACCCGAGTAGTTTTCCCAATTAATAGTAAGGTAGTTGAAATCACCCAGTATTAGGGTGTTTGGTTGTATCTTAATATTTTCCAGTATGTTTAGAAAGGTGTAGTGAGAATCTTGGGGCATGGTGGGGGATCTGTAGCAAGCTACAATTTGGATTGCAGTCTTACCTAGTGTTAGTTGCACCTGGAGAATTTCAGATGCATTGTGTTGGGCAACTAGCCTGGAGGTGTGAATATCCTTGGTGAATATGGACACTCCTCCACCTTTAGTGTTTCAGTCTTGGTTTTGTGGCCGAAAAGTGTGGTATGAATTGTAACCTGGTATTGCAGGGGTGCTCTCTTGGAGCCTTGAACCAAGTCTCAGTTACTGCACAGATATCGATGTTCTCCATTTTTAGGAGTGCCTCAAGAGAGTGCATTTTGAGGTTTAGACTTCTAGCATTGAGTAGCATTACCTTCAGATTTTGCATGCTTGTATATGTTACGGTGGTGGTTTTATCCTTTGAACCTTGCCTAAAAAGGGCACTATAGGGGTGGCAGGAGCTTTAGCCAGTAACCTGAATCCCAGGGATGACAGGTGCAGACCATCTCTAGCAAAGCATCGTGGTTTGTTGATCATGTCTTCCCAGGCAGACAAATACTGGATCCCCTTTGAATGACACCAGAAGCTTAGCCAATTGTTGAAGTCAATCATTTTGTCCTTATACTGTGGTATCATTCTGGGTGAAGGGAGGATGCTACTCAGGGCTAGGGTCATACCTGCCTGGGTCACATGCTCCAAGAGCTCTTCCATGTCTCTTTTCATGAAGTCCAGGGATGTATGTCTCAAGTCATTCACTCCAGCATGGACAATGATAGAGTCATATTTGTACTTGTTGTGGAGTGACTTGAATGCAAGCATTATGTGGCGGATCCTGGCACCTGACAGGCAGTTGACTGTAATTTTCTCCTTGTTCAGCCTGGTGAGTGAGACATCAGTGTGCCTGACTATAGAGTCACCTATGACTAAAGTGTTGGGTACATTGTCTTGCCTTAGGGGCTGTTGTTGGGTGGCACACTGGTGTTGTGAGCTATGTGTCACTTTGGTTGTGACTGGTGCTTGTTTGCGTTTCGGCTTCGGAGGTCCTTGTTGCTTGGGCAGGTTAATGTTAAGGGCCTCCACATATGTGGGTTTAGTGTTGCTATGTGTGGGTGTTGATGGTGTGGGTTTTGAAGGGCTATGAGTTGCTTGAGGTGTAATGCAGGTGTTAACCTTCTCCTCTTGACTGTCTAGCACAATCTTGGCTGGAGAGAACTTAGCTTCTAGTTTGGCTATGTAAGTGCATCTCTCGCAGGTTTTAGTGTTGGGTGGTAGGAGAGGATTGTCTGTGTACATGAGGCAGTTGCCGCACTGCCCCAGTATGCCCAGATTCACCAGGTGGACAGGAGAAATCACCGGAAGCTGACCCTTGGACATGCCTCTTTAGGTGCTTTTTTGTAAAGTTTAAGAGCTGTTTTCCCTTACCTTTGCAAGGTACTTTGCAATTATAGGCTGTTTAGTGCCTATAATTAATTTCTCCTTATTGACAAGGAGAGCTGAGTGCTTGAATCAGTTTCAGGCTTTCTAGTGCTTTCCAGCAGGTTCTAGAGCAAGTGCTAGTCACAAGGGTTCAGATTTTAGTGCTACTACTGAGAAACCAGCTAGTTCTAAGGGAAAATTTGAAGAGCAGACTTTCTGGCACCTGGAATAGTTTAACTGTAGCCTCACGGTGTGAAAAATGTGCAAACACACTTGTCTTAATTGCTTTATAGTTTTCTCTGTACATTGCTTCCATGGTGGCATTCTACTGGCTCCATTTTTTCCTTTGTTACTATGTGTTTTTTTGGTAACACCTTATCCATTATTAGTTTAGCTGCACAGTAATATACCCTATTATTTCTGTTATGTCACATACATTTTTGTTAATAGTCATGATTGTTTCATTTTCTAACATTTTCGGTCTTATTTACTTTCTGTAATCACACATGGGAAAAATCCAATGCTACCTAAAATCAGTTTGGTTACAACATCAACATTTCCTGAAATACAAGATTCACGATTTAGGGCTTGTGAAAAAGGAAATTCAGTAGTACAGAGAGAGAGAGACCAAATTTTTCAAAACCAGGGTCTTCTATTTTTCCTGTCTGTACCAACAAACTCTGTCTCTATAGATACCCAGGCTTTGCTTGGGCATCTGTGTCTATTTGGATAAAAGTAAAGGATTTGGGGGCCAGAGAAGGCAGATCAAAATAAAAACATGTAAACAAGATTTTGACATTTATAAATGCTCAACATTCCCTCAGTTATCTAAGGTCCCCAATGCTATCACAAGTGTTGACATACAGCACCACAGTGATGAGGTACATAAACAAATGGGGTGGACCAGATGTTATTCTCTGTGCAGACTACTCATGGTAGCCTCGGATACAGTTTTTCAGCACAGTCTCACTCTACAAACCTCTTGCATACCATCAGTGCAAAGGTATATGGCAAACTGAGCAGGACCGGGACACACCCTCATGAATGGGAACTGAAGCCAGATGGTGGGGAATACATCAAATAGATCTTTTCACCTCTGCTAACAAGAATCAGTTTGAAAATTCTTCTCCAGGACTCCTGGCAAGAATGCCTGGAAGACTGATGCTTTTATTTAAAGGAGGCAAGAAAATCTGCTACTAGAAAATCATATATTAGGAAATTTAAAAGATATTTTAGTTGGTGCAAAGAAAGGAACCAGCATCTCTTCAGGGCTAATGCTGCTCTGGTTCTGTATTATTTCTGTGAGTTACTAATCTCTGGTCTGTCTCACTCCTCTATCATGAATCATTTGTCGGCCATTTCACTATGTCTGCTCATGGACTACCTGGTTTCAATACTGTTTCATCTAAAAGTATTTTTGAAAGTGGTGTTGCATATTAAATCTCATGGAAGGCAGATGGCTTCTCTTTTGGAGCTTAATTTTGTGTTGGAAAAACTAACTCTTGCTCCATTTGAACCAGGCTGACTTGAGATTCTTAACATGGAAAACAGTGTTGCTGATGCTCTGACTTCTGCAAGAAGAGTATCTGAGTTGCAAGTTTCTATGGCGGGCCAACCTTATCTCATTTTCCATAAAGACTTGAGTTTCCTTGAAAACTAATCTTTCATTAATGCCTAATGTGATATTCGAGTATTCTTTAGGCCAAGATATCCATCTCCTTGTATTCTTTCCAGAACTTAAAGCAATGAGAGAGAAATGATACTATATAGCTTGCCCAGAGACAACTCAGGTACTACCTTATCAGGGCAAAATCATTTAGGAACTCTTATCAGTTGTTCATTTTATTTGAAGTTAATAAAAAAGTCAAAGTTGTGTCAAAGTAGACTATTTCCAAGTGGCTGGCTTGTGCCATTAACTTTTGATATCCGCACTACAACAAGGCAATTCCAGAGTGGGCCAATGTTCATTATTTCATAGCTGTGGTGCCATATGTAGCTTTTTGCAAAGGGTTGGAATGTAAGAGATATTCTAGAAGCAGCAGCATGGCCCCCTGTGCATATTTTTACAAAGCACTACAAACTAGAAACCTTATACCATTGGCCAGGGACTCCTGGACCCTCCTCCTTCCTCCTCCCAGTTTGTCTAAGCTGTGGTAATCTACTCATATAGCTTAGGCTACTAGGCAGTGAACGTTTTGAAGAGCATAGCACAGTTGTATAAGTAAACTTCCAATTACAGTACAGGTTCATGTGATCACTGCTGCAGTAGCCACTGCCTCCCTCTGTCTCCCTTATTTTTGTATACTTTTATTGCCAGGGTGGGTATATGTAAAAATCATCTGTGTCTATTTTTGCAAAGCCTGATATATGTGAAGAAGTGAAGAGAAACAGAGGATAGAGCAAGGATACTTAGACAGTATTAACAAATAAATGGTTATATGTAACCAAGAGAGGCAATTAATCCAGTAATATATAATTACGGCTATAGTGAAAAAGAAATGTCTAGAAGTATACTAAATGTGGAATGAAAAAGCGAAAACAAAAGCAGGGGGTCAAGATGTACTGGACATTAATGATCATTAAGAAAAGTTTCATTGTATGGTCACTTTGATGCATCAAGTAGGGACAGATGGTTTCTAAATGCTGTGGTATGTGAGTACCAAGTGACCCTGTTATTACAAATCCAGTTAAAATAGAAACCTGAAGATATTACAATTTGGTATTTTCCTGACTGATGGAGGAAAGACATTCTAAAGTGCACCAGTATCATTTGTAAAAAAATGAGGCATAAAACCTGATGTGAGAGTTTAGAATTTGGTCTGGTATAGAATTGTATGCAGCAAAATAAGCCAGCAAACTGTGATGCTGAACAAAATCAATATTTTAATACATGTCAGCAAAAGAAAAAAGGAAAAAACAGACCGGTTTCAGCTAATATGGTTAAATAGCCTTCCTCAGTGTTAAAAAGTACAAACAAGTTCCTTTTATGCATGACATCAACCACAAAAAACAAACTGATTGGTCAAATTATAGATGCTCATTAAGACCTGGTGGAAAAAGTCCACCCAATTTAATTATCCACTTCTTTTCTTTGGCATCAAAATATTATGCCAACCTGCTTTGTTTAATCTGTTGCCCCCAATTTTATCTATTACCATAAATCTAAAAACAGCTGTAGAATGTATTAAGGAGTGTTTGTATAATGCACTAGTGGGCTTCCTGATCCTTATGTCACTAATATGTTCAGATATTCTTATTCTTAGTGATCTCGAAATCTGACCCACATAGAATGCTGAGCAACTGCATGTAGCCAAATAAATTACCCAATCGCTACTGCAGTCCATATTTGGTCCATATTTAACTAAAGGATTAAGGATTTATATGTCAATGGAATGTTATAAAGAGGTTTTCTACCACTACATATAGACTTTTGCAAACTGGCATGTTGGTATACTAGTCAACAATGATTTAATTAACAAAAAAGGGTTTATTATCAAGGTACAGTTCAATTGTTCTTTCTCCTCCAATCAGTTATATTTGAAGTTTATATGGTTTAGTGTGGGTGTTTAGCCACATCTATTTTGCTATATCCGACTGTGTGCCCACTGAGTATGGATTTAACCAAAATATTAACAGGACTATCTGCTGATAGGGAAGCTCTGGGGGTGTTTGGTGTAGGTATTAACAACCAAGGGGATATTAGGATCACTGCTGAAGGACTGGAGAATGCCTGTGAGGTTTTATTTCTAAAACTGAATAAAAGCATGAGATCTTTGAGATCCAATGCTTGCCACTCCAGGCTCTTCAAAGCATATTTGGCTAAAGGCATCTCACCAAGAGGGCTGAGAATAAGGACACAACCACTTGTCAATGAGATAGATGCAGAATTGGCTAAGCAGTGGGACATTATACAGCAACAAACATCTATGGCTTTTGTGGAAGCATTAGCCAATTACCATGATAGAATTATAGATAGGGACATTGTGGATGTCACCATGTTATGTGAGGAAACAAAAATCTTCAACGAACAACCTTTTTATAATACAGGTCTTGGCAAACTAAGCAAAGACCTCCTCACTTTAGAACAACAGTTACATGAGAGGAATGCCTGCAAATTTCAGTGGGACAAAACTGATTATGAACAGGGAAACCCATTCAGTTACAATAAACATGTAAGGTTTGAGGAGGGGAGCACTAGGATGACCAAAAGGAAACATCCCAGATCCATTCTTAAAAAATGCCTGTCTGGCATTGAGACATCAATGGATGACACCTCATCAGCCACGGATTTGAACATGCAGCAGGTTTCAGACTCACCTAAGCCAAAAAGAAGCAACACCACAGCCCCTTTAGGCCCCACTACAAAAGAGCAGGGAGAAAACATTAAAAAATAGGCAACATGGAGGGGCTGTTGAAACTGCTAATTCAGAAATAAATGTATGTAACAATGTTTTAAATATTTTCAATGCTACCTTGTCACAAACACAAGTAAGGCTACTCAATAAAGACTTAAACTTTATTCCTGTTTTTTTTATTTCTGAGGATCATTTAGCTCAAGATGTATTAGCGTTTTGTAGACTTTTGAATTTAAAACTACACTTTCAAGGATCTACTGTTTGTGACTCTGATAGAGTTTTCACCTATCATAAGTCCAAATTTGTACCACCAATGCACCACAATGTTCAATTATTTCAAACAAGTGTACTGAAAAATTTGCATTTATTTCTAGGGAGTTGAATTATAAGGCTAACAATCTCTCAAAGATTGAACTGGAGGCCGTACATGATTTAGAGACTAACAATGATCTGGTTATTCTCTCTGTTGATAAAGGTGGGGCGGCTGTGGTCATGAACTGGGCTCAATATGCTACTGAAGCACAAAAACAACTGAGCGATGGGTGACAGTATGTGAAGATGCCTTTGTATCCAACATTCAGATTTAAAAAACAAATTGATGATTTTCTACTATCTGCTAGGCAGGAGGGAATTATCTCCGACACAACTATGTATCATCTTAAAGTGTCGGACCCTATGAATCAATATATTTATTTTTTTACCTAAGATTAACAAGGACCCTAGAAACCCACCAGGCAGACCGATTGTATCGGGCAGGGGTTCACTTACTGAGCCCCTATTACAATTCCTCACCAAATTTTTGCAGCCACTACTAAAATGGGTCCGCTCAAGAATCAAGGACACTATTGTATTTCTTCAGATCATTTCCAAAACCCAATTGGAACAGGGGTGGTTATTATGTACACTAGATGTCAGTGCACTCTACACCAATATACCACATGAGGCCGGTTTGGAAGCCATTGAGTACTGGCTATGCAAATTGGATCTCTATCAACCTGGTTTCAACACCTTCTTGATATGCCTCACTGAACATGTCCTTACCAAAAATGTCTTTCTCTACCAGGAACAATGCTATTGGCAAATTAAAGGAACAGCAACGGGGGCTTCCTTTGCCCCGATATATGCAGACCTTTTCATGGCTTATGTTGAAAAACATTTGATTTATGATAATGCACATAACATTTACCTGGTGGAAATGGACATTTGGAGGCGGTTCTTGGATGATTGGTGGATGGTATGGAGATTGGATGTGGATTATTTGTTGGAATTTGTTGGCTATCTTAATGAAAATAAATGGGGCCTACAATTCACAATGAATTACAATTTGGAAGCCATGGTGGTGCAGCAGTAGCATTGTTGCCTCAAAGCAAGAGGTTCTTCTGCTCGATTCTCAACTGGAGCACCTTCTGTGTGGAGTCTGCATGTCCTCTCCATGATCGAGTGGCGTTCGAAAGACATGCATGAATGGGCGTGCCTTCATTGAAGGTTGGGCATCAGGCTGGCACCTCGGCACCGTAAAAATCTTCTGCTAATCATTAGCGCACTGGAGTTCCACTGTGGGGACCCCTAACTGGGAAAAGCCGAAAGAAGAAGAACAACAACCAAATAGCATATCTTGATGTTCTAATCACCAGAAATACCAATCATACTTTACGAACTGAGGTATTTCACAAATATCCACAGTATGATTCTCTTCTCCATGCATCCAGCTTTCATCCACCTCATATAGCTAGGAATATCCCAAAGTCAGAATTCATAAGAATGAGACATGTCTGCTCGCAGGAATCCACTTATGAGCATTTTAAGAAAGACCTAACCAAGAGATTTCAGGACAGGGGCTACAAAATGGGACATATTCTGACTGCCAGTAATTGGGCTACCACATTAAATAGAGGCAATCTTTTGTAATATAAAGAAAAACAAGTAACTAACAACTCTGATATCAGGCTGGTCACCACATATAGAAGGAATACGGACACACTTATGAATAGTGTACAAAGGCACTGGAACATCTTGTTGGCCAATAATAACTTATCTCAATTTCTTCATGAGAAATGCTGGTTTTCTTTTCATAGAGGCAGAAATTTGGGTTCCCATTTAAGTTAATATAAACAAGGACCTAGAAGTTCGAGTCTTACTGATATACAAACAACTTTATTGGGGGATACTCTTGTTGGGTGTTCTCCCTGTGGTCACTGTAGTCATTGCAACAGAATTATGAAGTCTAAGCAATTTATAAGTCAAAATTCTGGAAATGTTTTTGATGTCACATTTTTTGCTAATTGCAGTAGCGATTGGGTAATTTATTTGGCTACATGTGGTTGCTCAGCATTCTATGTGGGTCAGACTTTGAGACCACTGAAAATAAGAATATCTGAACATATTAATGACATAAGGATCAGGAAGCCCACTAGTGCATTATACAAACATTCCTTAATACATTCTACAGCTGCTTTTAGATTCATGGTAATAGATAAAATTGGGGGCAACAGATTAAACAAAGCAGATTGGCATAATATTCTTGATGCGGAAAAAAAGAAGTGGATAATTAAATTGGGTGGACTTTTTCCACCAGGTCTTAATGAGCATCTGTAATTTGACCAATCAGTTTGTTTTTTGTGGTTTATGTCATGCATAAAAGGAACTTGTTGTTTGCACTTTTTAACACTGAGGAAGGCCATGTAACCATATTAGCCAAAACCTGTCTGTTTTTTCCTTTTTTCTTTTGCTGACATGTATTAAAATATTGATTTTGTTCAGCGACACAGTTTGCTGGCTTATTTTGCTGTATTTCAAGTTGGTGTTCAAGCCGTGCAATTACCTTGCGTGCAGGGGTTGTCTTTTACTGTTAGAACTGTATGCCCCTGGACTGTGGCCAGTAATGTGCCATTTCAAGACTAGCACAACACATTATGTTCTGGAAGATAAAGAGCAAATGTATGTTTTAAGTAAGGTGCAGTGATTACTGTGTGGGGGGTATCCTGTAATTTTAAGATAAGAATTTAAAGGACACAGTTTAACAGTGTATTGATAATAAGACTCAGTAATTTAAAGAAACTGATGTTGTTACTGTGGATATATCTACTATACTGAGTTTGGCATTTGAAACCTATGCAGGTCTCAATCCTTTGCTAAGAAATTCATAGACTTATTTAATTTCATGTATTTATTTATTTATTTTTTGATCACATTTGGAAAGAAGCCACAGTTATATAACCTTGACAGCAGTGTATCAAAGCTGTTTTGAAGTTCTAGATCATATTCACAGATGTATACTAGGCTAATGACCACTTGGACCCTTATACGTCAAGCTGTCTGTGCTATGTCTGCACAAGAGAAAGAAATGCAG
The DNA here is from genome assembly GCF_019279795.1 of Protopterus annectens. Classification (NCBI taxonomy): domain Eukaryota; kingdom Metazoa; phylum Chordata; order Ceratodontiformes; family Protopteridae; genus Protopterus; species Protopterus annectens. The sequence goes on from NC_056744.1 coordinate 227,428,159, forward strand.
AGAATGGTGAAATGATCTGCATATTGAGCAAATCAAATTCACCACAGTGTTTTTTTCAAATTGTTAAACTCAGATTATATATGGTACAGGACCAAGTACAGGGGTCTGTGGAACACATAAAGGCACCACTGTTGAGGAGGAGTGCGTATAGGTCTTGCCTTCTAACTAGTACAAAAATACCTAATGTTTGATGTAGGTATTGCATATCTTTTCTACCTTCTACAAAAGGCTGTGTTTTTCAACATTATCAAAAGCCTTAGATAAAACAATGAAGACTGATCTGCCAACATTGACATGATTTATTTTAGTAGAGAAAACATTATCTTCTGCCACAGCTAGCAGTGTATTTTCTGCCTGTGACTGGGATGGATGCCACATCATGACTGTGACATTTGGTTGTTGATGGTGTTGTTAAGATGCCAAAAGAGCATTACATGTATACATCCCTAGAGTACTTTTATCAATTCGGTAAAGGATAGCTATTAGTTGGATATGACTGTAATCAGCTGAGGTGCTGCCATTATGAAGAAAGATGATATTTTTACATGTGGCTGTTTTGTACACTGATGTACTAGAAGGCAAATAGTGTGCATAACACTGGTTTGGGCAATATTGGGCAGGAAGCCTATTGATTTCAAGAGCCCCAGATATATTTCTGTTGAATAACTCTTTATATTAGAATTTAAGATGTACTTGACAGTGAGTACAATGGAAATACAAGATTCATAGGTAAAAATTGGTGTATTTCATTTTAGATTAACTTTGAATGGAAGCAGGTAATGAAGCATCAGCCTGTTTCATTACAAGTGTTTGATATTTCAAATTAGGTTTAGTGTCTTTCACCTAGTGTTAATAAATTGTTTTTAGCCAGGCAAATTTTCTAAGGATATTGGCATGGGTATTTTGGTGCTCTGGAAAGTGATTGGATTTACTTATCAGGAAGATTTGTTTGACCTTCCTCTTAGCTTTACTTTAGGACTTAAGACACTTTAGTGATCTTCTTTTATGTTAAATGCTGTTGTTTAATTACTCTGGACTTCAATGTTTTTATCTCTACTTTAACCAATGTAAAATCTTTCATCCTAAACCTGAGATGCTACAGTGGGGCATTTTATTTACAATTTTTACAACAGAAGCACAGCATGTGTAACTACTTTATATTGTGTAGATGTTGGGGGAAAGATTAAACTGCTTTCTGTTTCTAGAGTAACAGAAAATTTGTATTTTAGAGACTGCTTGTGAAGTTAGGTGTTAAAAGCAGGAAAGTGGCCTGGAAAACTGTAAGCCTTAACCTTGTATTTGTAATGTCATGAACAAATGTAAATACCCATTCTAGAATGATTTCCATGGTAGTGTTTTAGCAGGTTTTGTTGTTAGGAAAATTACTCTGTCTAGTTCAAATAGCTGAATAGAGGGATGATATTCCAAACCAGTGTCAGAGTGCCAAACAGCACCAATGATCCTTATAGTCATGGTTACATTCTTGCTCTCCCTAGTAAATGAATGAAATGTCTCTTTAGCAATGTCGGCACAATTAATAGAACCAAATAATTTAATTAAATAAAAAACACAGTCCCCTGGATTTACTAATCTTTGGTGCAGGACTAGCTTAGTCATGCATGGAAGCGGCCATTTAGGAGCAGAACGGCAGCGTGCCATGCATATTAATGAAGGCATGCTGCCTGAGCTCCTAATCTTATATGAACAGTAGAAAGCCCTAAAAGAATGAGCGAGACCGCTCATAGGTGTCCACATACTCCCAGCAACATCCCTCCACATGTACAAGAGCAATAGTAAACACAAACAATATAAAGATACTTTTTTTTTAATGAAACAGATAAAATGTAACTGTAGGTGTGTGGGTTTGCCCATTGCTTTGCTATGGTTAATGCAGGTTAAATGGCAGAAGAGGATAAAAAGGAAGATATATACAAATTAAGCAGTATAGCAATAGTGCAGTGGGCAGGACATTCACCTTATTCACAGTCATTCCCGGTTCGAGTCCCACTGCAGCACATTCCTTTTTCCATGTCAAATCATGTTATAACCAATATTGTTGGTCGCATAACCTAGTAAATAACATGTTTGTGAAATAGAGTACTGCATTAAATGCAGATGTAAGGTGTCAGTATCATAATGTACACAGGAATCAGGGATACAAACGAAAGGTAAAATGTGTAATGAATGATAACTCCATACAGCTTCCAAATCCCCCACCTTCCGAAGAACCATTATACATTACTGTCTAACGTAGTGCAGTGGTAAACAGGAGTAAGCACTAGTAAGCAAGTCTAAGCACCATTAAGTAGTAGTAAGCAGGAGTAAGCACATGTAAGCACCAGAAAGCTGGTTTAAGCCAGTTTGTGCAGGGGTATGCAATGCGCACACAGGTTAAGCAACATGGAAGCAAATTCACTGTAAGCATATTTAACCAAAGGTTAGCATAGCTTATCCTCCCGCAAACCTGCCCAAACCCATTTACAAGTGCTTAAAAGTGCCTTAACCACCCTGTATCCAACAGATGCTGTTCTGCCCAGCAACAAAATAAATAGCCTTGCAGGTCTTGAACTCAGGACCCTATACACTATAATCATAGCAGTTAACCACCAAGCCATCACAGCAGTGCACAAAAATGAGGTATCACCAAACAAATCCTCTCTATGGTAAAATCAAACTGAACATGTGAAAGGAATCAGTATACAGTCACATGTTCTACAACCTACTACATAACATGAATATGTAAACTGGAGTATAGAAGCAAGCCCAGATGTGAGCTGTAATTGTAATAGAGTGTTGAAGTCCCCTATTAAACACAAGGACCACATGCAGTGTATGTACACATGAATCATGGATACCAGACATATATATAACATGTAATGAATAATAAATCAATGCCAAAAAGCAAATATAATGCAAAGTAAATATTAAGCAATGCTTAGCATTGCACAGGCCAGCTTAGTAGGTGTAAGCAGTGTGTAGGCCAGCTAACTCAATTTGCCCAGTGGTATACCCCTTTAAACAATGCCAACCTTAGGTAAGCAGGTTTGCCCATAGCTTAGCCTTTTCAAAACCATCCAATCACAGCAAAGTGCAGGAAATTGGCCCTACTTAAAACCAACAGGTGGGAATACATCTCATAACTGGTTGTAGCTTCCCCTTGCAGGCACCATGTCAGGAATGGGAGAGGGAGAGCACTTTGGGGTGCAGTGCTGGGGCATTCAGGAGTCCAGAGTCATGGCAGGACTCCTTGTCAAAGACCATGAGCAGAGGCTGCTGCAGGGCCAGTACCAGGGTTCCCAGTATAAGGTGGAAACCTGGGACCATCTTGCCTGTGACCTCACCAGTGACACTTGCATACCCTGAACTGGTGAGCAGGTCTGGCATCACTATGCCGACCTGAAGCAGCAAAAGAGGGATCTCTTGGATCAGTGGATCCAAGAGGCTAGGATGGCAGGTATTGTCCCAGCTGTGTGTATCACTCCATTACCTGTTTAATAATTGCCAGCTCATGTATATTATGGATAGGTATGGCTAAATATTCCTCTTTTGTCCTTCACAGTGGCAAGTGAGTGGGCCACAAACCAGGAGGCCCATGGATGTCACCTGGAGAGGTTGCGACGCAAGGCAGGTTAGTAATACTCTTGCATGTACTGTCATAGAAAATAAATCAAAAAGTATTAGTAAGTTAATTGCCAGTATAAACCCTGTATTGTTTAAGGCAAGTACTGCATACACCGGAGAATATGGCAGGAAGAGTCTCATATACTTTGTATGTAAATAAAAGCATAATAGCCTGACAATAAAGGTCTAACTGCTAGACTGCATGTGTATACTCTGGTATCATATGGTAATGTAAATTTGCAATCACTTAATAGTACTGTTGTATTAAGCACTGTTACTCACGCTATGCAACATAAATACAATATGTAGGAATGTCTGTATATGACTGGTGTAATCCCCAGAGGTCATTTAGTACACCTGAGAGAGACATAGATAGAAAACAGTGAAAAGACAGACAAAATCCGAATAGCACACACAACTGAGATGTGAACTATTGCATTTTTAGCACACACAGCCATGGTTCGAATCCCAGTAGTCTGCATACAGAATCATACCCCACAACTGCACAGATATGTCCAGAATGTCCAGTAAATTGGCCCATATCTGCCACCTGTCACTCTGTCTCCCTGGGGAATCAGTGGGATGATCCCAGATGTTTAGGCAGCAAACAGGAAACACAACTTATTGTCATACATCTATAAGAACAAACCTGTCACACTAGCAACTCCCCAAAATGTTATGAGAGCAATAAGCCATGTATGTCCCATCTACACCCCCATGTTGTCAAGCTGTGATTAGAGTGTGTACAATAACAGTGTGAGATGTATGTGTATAATACTAATGTGGAATCTGGTACTTTGTGTGGCAACATTCAGGTAGTGCTAACAAACATTGCTCTCACAGGTACATCAGATACGAACACTGTGATGAGAAATAAAAGCTTAATAACTTGTACTGGTACTGTTTACTCTGGTATTGTATGGCATTGTGAGTGTTGCAGTTGCTCTGAATAATAAGGTATCACTGATCTCTGTCACCCACACTGTGCTACATAATATAACTGTCTAGGATATCCTGTATTAGTGTTGTAAGTCACTAAAGGTTGAAGAGGGCAATAGTCTACATATGTCCTGGTTCACCTGCATGTGGCCAAGACATGGCCAGAGTCTGTGCAAAAAGAGATGGACAGGTATGTGCATAACATCAACCTGGAATCTGGGTATATGTGTAGAAACAGTCAGTTAGTGTTAACAAACAGTTCCTCTACAGGTATACCAGGTAAGAGGTGTATACTGCAGGTAAAACCAGTCCTTGTATATAGTTGTTGACAGCCATATCACTGTCCAAACTGAGGCAGTAGGGTAGTGAAGTAATACTTGTAAGGTACAGATAGCAGCACTGACTAGGAAAGTAATGCGAACTACGGGAATATACTAGTTGTTAATTGACATCTTTCTCTCCCCCCCACTATATCTCCAAGAATACACTAAATAACCCACCTCAACAGGTACATGATGACTCCAGTGTAATGTTCAGACATATGTCCTATTGCTCGATAATTATATAATTCTGTTTCTAAGCATGTGTTATGTTGAAATACACCAACATTAGTGACATGGTGCCATCAATGTACCTGCAAGCTGTTGTTATTACCACTGTGGTCCCATATATGCATGTGTTCCATGTGCTATGCAACTGTTCCCTAACTGGTGTCTGGGTAAATGGGAATATCTATGCATGCTGTTATACCTAATCCTGGAATGTGTTGACTATTACTAACCCACATATGTTGATAAACCATAAACACCACAGCACATATGGGAAAACAGGTCCCAACGGACCCAGCTGTCCCACCTCAGCTGGCCGTGGCACCGGAAACCAGCACGTCTGGGGCCCAATCCGGGACCTCCTCATCCGTTGGTCCTACACCACCTTCAGGTGGAACTGCCTCAGGGGATGGGGCTCACCCCTCTTGGAGCGGGCATGGACAGGAACCTGTCACCCATCACCAGGTCCGCATCATGCATAGCGAGCTCTGCAGGGAGGTTGTAGATCTGCTATGCCAGCTTAAGGCCCACGTGTCATGACTAGAGGGTTGGCCTGGCTTTCCAACTCAGCCCCCACCACAGCCACCTTCGGGGCTGTGAAGGTGCAGTGGTGACAGCCCAAGGGTGGGGACCTCAGTCCTACTGTTTCCACTAGGGGGATAATGGGCTTCCGATTTCCCAACACCCCTCCCCATCAAGGTGCTTACCCCCACATATGTCATATACCTCCCCTGTATGCATCTTGTTTGTCTTGTCTGTTAACCTACCCAATCTACCTCCCCAAATATACCTACTATCCCTCCCAACATCCCATTCTCACCTGAAAAAAAAAGGGCAATCTGTTCCCAAAAAAAATATCATCCCATACATAGTTGTACATTTCACACACGTGTCCACTGGACACATGTAATCTGGTCTAATTGGCATCACAACATATTATTGTTGTCCTCATCCTTCTCTCAGGGGTTTGAGTGTCCAAATCTACCTCCAAATTCAGTGTATATGCACAGATGTTGCTGAAGAAGAAATGGGCAGCTATGGAGCTTCCCTTCACCCTCCTGCACATCCCTAGCTATTTTCCCTACTGTCTTTCCCTCTCTGTGCCCCTTTTTCACAACTTTCCTATCAAACAGCATGGGGGTAAGTGGGAGTAAGCACTTTTAAGCAGCAGTAAGCGGGTTTAAGCTTGTTTGCACAGGTGTAAGCAATGCCTACACAGATTAAGCAATTTGGAAGCTAACTGAGTATAAGAAACAGTATAATCACTCTGTATCCAATGGCTCTTGTTCTGCCCAGCAACAAAATAAACAGCCTTTGCAAGGCTCAAATCCAGGACCCTGCACACCATAGCCAAAGTGATTTGCCACTTAGCCATGTCAGAAATACATAATTCTAATGTTTTCACAAACATATCATCCAGCACAGTCTTTCAACAGTACAGGAAATGTATTTGAACATGTAGATGTATATATGTGTGTATAAATATTTATATCTAAACAGATATAACATATCTATATATGTCAATATAGATATATATAGAACTATATACACATATATTTATATAAATATAAACATATATACATACATATGCATACATCTATAGATATATATGTCTACATCTAAATGTATATATATATATATATATATATATATATATATATATATATATATATATATATATATATATATGTAAACATAAATATATATCTTTATAGGTATATACAGACATATATTGATAAATATAAAAGAGAACATAAAAACATATATGTCCACATGCACCATTAATGGGGTTGAGGGAGCTCAAACAAAATACATCTTGTACATATAGAAATTCCCTCCACAGACTGTCTGCCCTGCAATACAATACCAACTGCTGCAAATCCCATAACCAGGACCTGACACAACATGGGCACAAGATGTTAACAGTACGCCATCCGACCTGTATGACCTCAGGCTGGTATCAGTAACATATCATGCTGTACAGTCTGCATACCATAGGGAATTTACAATGTGGAAGCAAGCAACACTCCTAAGATACATATACACAGACACATATATGCTGATACATATATATGTATATATGCATATATATAGCTATATATGTAACTACACATACACACACAGAGATATGTATAGGATGATACATATGTAGAAGGTGCACACAATATGGAACAGCCACTATGCCTACAGTTGCCACCTGACCAACTGGACACTGTATGAGCCACCCATACAAATGAAAATTGTTGCCTGCAACATATACCCACAGAGAGGTCAAAGGATACAACACCACGCACAGGTATGCATACATGGGAAAGCTTTATTTGTTTACTATTACAGTTGTATATGCCATGTCATATAGGTGTTTAGATTCTGACATACATATAAACAGAGTAATGCAACTGTGAAACAGTTATATTAATACAGTAGTCTGGAAAGGTTGACATATGTTGCTGTCCAGGCTGAGGCCTTCAAGTAGTACAATAGTAAAGACAGACTGGGCTACAGGATAACACTCAATCAACAGTAACCTCAGTTGACACAATGGGATGTATCTGTTACATAACAAGGCATAACTGACACCATCACAAAAACAATCTGTATGGCAGGAAGCAGTAGGCCTGCATTTACCCAAGGTGAATTGTATGGTAATGTACATCCAGATACCTTAAGGCAGCTTACCCCTGATACCCCTACACATTGTAACAGCCTAGGTCAGTTATGGTGCACCCCCCCATAGACTGAATAATACAGGGCTATATACCACTGTTACATACACTGGCCTCTGGAGTGCATAAGGGCACACATGTATTGTGTAGATGAAGCCCATACATATATGGATCTAACCCCACAATATGTGTGGGGGCCACAACAGCAGTGGAATGATGGCAGGAATGGCAGCATGACATACTCACAGCCCACAACATAACAACCCCTGACAGCATGTCATATGTACAAAGCCTGGTATGTAGGTGGAGGCTGGAACACAGGCCCATATGTGAAACACTGTTGGCATACACTAAGCAAGTCGCTTGGGTTACAGGATAGTCTGCAACATACCCTTAGTCAGGAATATGACGTTAGAAACAGACATGGATGTAGCCATGTACTGATAGCACTCAACACACACACTGCCATTGATAAATCTGACAAAAGACCTGTGTGGTGGACAGACAAAACATAATAGGCACACCTCTGGCCATCAAGTGGATAGACCCACAGTTGAGAGTTATGCAGACAGACTGCATTCCAAGTTAAACTAGCATGTGCACACAAACCTTATAACACTGCTGCTATACAAAGCATACAACAACACTACTCACACTCTGTCTGTAGTTCTGGAACCCCCTACAAATATGTAGCTGGCCTGAGTGTGTAGGTTATCTTGTAAGAGATAGTGCTACCTGCTGTCTGTAACACTGCTGCCCACACACAGGAAGGATGTCCACCATACAGTAAAGGTAAAGGGACTATGCCCACATGATGTAGGGATTTATAGTAGTTGGTTGCCATGACAGTGGTAATTGGAAGTACTACACAGCATGCTCTATGCAGGTAGCAAGTGGAGGACACTGACTGGTGCAGAGGACATCACCTGATCATGTGCATCACCTACAAAATCCATGCTGCAATCTATTCAAAGCAGCTCAATCCTTTTACTGGAGGGAGACACAGAGAGAGAGAGAGAGAGAGAGAGAGAGAGAGAGAGAGAGATAGTGTGACTGAAAGGCAAAACCTAAAAAAAAAAAACATCCAGAAAAATATCCAGAAGAGACATCATTGCCACAACAGGTATGTGAAGTATATATGCATGTAAATGACTGTAGTACTTGGTCCATAATAATGGGATAGATGATATGGAGTGATTTATATGTGCCATCAGGTGTTGTTGTTGTAATGATGTTCAGCTGAGCAGCTGCTAAGGACAATAGAGTCTGTCCCTGTGGGTAGTGGGCCATACCCATCAACTGTGCTGAGCAGTACTGACTGATAAGATGTAAGCCATCATAGTGTGTGTTGTGCAATGGGAAGCATGTATATTACTGTGGCCAATAGCTGGTGGTGGAAGTAATGCCATAATGATGGACACGTGGGTTCCACAGCCCAACTCTTGCAGGATACACAGGTTAACCTGTATTGTAGCATGCAGGAAAGCATAGGTGTGTAATAAGATACCTGCAATCTGGCCCTACAAATACCCCCCCAATGTCAGACTGTGTCCATATGTGGCACCTGTCTATGTTGTAGCAAGGCGGAATAGTGCAGCTGTGCAGGAAGGTGTTGTGAGATTGTGGACCTGATGTCTGAATGTACCCCATATATCAGTATGCATATGTTTAAATATATATATATATATATATATATATATCTAGATATATATATATTTAATATTATATAAATATATATATATATATATATATATATATATATAAATATATATATATATATATATATATATATAGTTCCCTATAAAAATCGCGAAGGTCCACTTACCCGAATATGGCAACGTCGACACGTATACATCAAAACGCGAAAGCACCGATTGTACTGAAGCACGAAATCCGAAATGTCCAATCGCTATGGTTGGCCCTTCTGTGGTATAGCTCCGTAAGGTAAGTGTGCAATAGTTATGGACCTTAGGGTTAGGGTGCGGGTTAAGGTAAGTGTATAAATAGTAATAGTGTGCGATAGTTACGGACCTTAGGGCTAGGGTGAGGGTTAAGGTAAGTGCATAGATAGTAATGTATGTAAGGTTTAGTGTAGGGTTAGAAGTAGGGTTTTGTTAAGTGTATGTGTGTGGGGTATTTATTTTGTTTGGGTATAGCTCCGTAAGGTAAGTTTGTGATAGTTATGGACCTTAGGGTTAAGGTGTGGGTTAAGGTAAGTGCATAGACAGTAATGTATGTAAGGTTTAATGTAGGGTTAGAAGTAGGGTTTTGGTTAGTGTATGTATGTGGTTTATTTATTTTGTTTCGGTGGGTAGTATGTAGCACGCGGTGGGGGTGGACAACTATGACGGTTTGAGATTTAGAATTTTGCGGTTTAGGGTGTTCGGTGTATTCACAGTTCAGGTACTATGTGTCGATTCCGTATTCACTGTTTAGGACTTTCACGGTTGCAATATAGTATATATATATATATATATATATATATATATATATATATATATATATATATATATATATATATAGATGTGTGTGTGTGTACATGTATGTCCACAAATATACAGATACCCATGTGTAGACATATATATATAAACACATATATACAACATCATATATAGCTACACATATATAGATGCATACCTATATGCACATGTCTACATATATACAAACACACACTCAAACATATGTGTATGTAAATACATGTCATCTATTTTACCACCCTTGTTGGGACCGCATTGCCCTTGTCTGTGAAGTATGGAATGGGAATATGGGGAAGTATGGCAGGTATAGTTGTGGAGGTGGTCAGGGTTGGTAGATATAGAGGACAGCCTGCAGGGGTGGTATGTGACACATGTGGTGGGTAAACATCCTGGATGGTGTGTGTGTGGTCTGTGATGTGGACACCCCATGGGCCTCAATATGGACACAATGGGAACAAGCCTCCCACCCACTGCTACTCACAACAGCAGTCCATGTCCTGAAGATGCCTGGCCTGTAGGCTGGGCAGGAGGAGCATGTGGGCCCTGTGAATATGTACTGTGTGCCTCTAGGTGATGTAGCACATCCCACATGTGTCTGTGGAGCCTGTTATGGAACAGACCCTGGACCTGACCTCAGGGGACAAGATCATGTCTGTGTGTGCCCCCGGGGGGGCACCATCCCCTGAGTTGGTTCCACCTGAAGATATTGCTGGACCAGTAGATGAAGAGGCCCCAGGGTGGGTCACACATGTGATGTGGCCTGGTAAGTGATGAGTTTGGAGAGGTGGTTCTGCTGGCTAATAGTACATATACATGCTTTTGTGTCACTGTTATAGAATATATGTCGGTAGTAATAGTCTACACAAGCCAGGAACATGCCCAACAGCATACATAGATAACCTCAATAACACAGAATGTCAGATGTGCAGCAACCACATAGCAAGCATACCACAGGCGTATATGGAACCATAGTGGCCCTGACAATGGCATGCAGGTGAATAGTCCAACAGTGATAGTGTCCACACAGGGAACATGGCTACAAATACATTGCACAAAGTGTGGTACAATACAATATCTGCCCCACTGGCAGGAATGCTGTAGTCATACCTATTGAGTTATGTGTGTACAGTTTGTTGTCACTGATATGGTGGGGGGGTGACAGTGATGTGTATTAAGAACTGTGGTAACCTTGCTGCATGACTTGCTCACATCTCGTTCCATCTTTATGTCTTTCAGGCAGGATGTTCTATGGAAGGTGTCTGGCATACTCAGCAGCTGACAACAACATTGTGGTGAACCACCTCATACAGCACTACCCTGTCTTGTTTGGCCGGACCGGCCATGATCAGTAGGAGTAGACCACCCTGTGGAACAACCTAGTCCACAGGGTCAATGATGTCGGGTTGCACAACCACAGTTATGTCCAGGTCTGGCATCATTGTTCTGACCTGCTTTGCAATGCCCATTGGCATGCTGCTGTAGTCCAAGGGGATCACCTCGCCATGGGGGGTGGGCATGCCATCTATCCCTCCCGACATGTGTGGAGGAGCTCCTAGCCAGCCTCGTGGCACCTGCCTGTCCACATAGCCACCAATCACTGGACACCTATGTGGAGGTGGGTGCTACCCACACACTGGCCGAGGAGCATGCAGGTAAGGCCACAGGACACATCAGCAGACCACCGTTGCATATACATCAACATCTGTATAGGTAGATCATGCATATCTGACATGTCATAGATATAGTTTGTTGCTGCACAGTAGTGATAGACAGATGTGCATACATGGAAGTACTGTGGACATGTACTTTTGATGTATTGTAATGCTGCACCCACCCTGTAGTAATGCCATGGGTGTGGCCACTGACTTTGCATCTCTCACCCTCTTATGTAGGTCCCTCTGGTATACCACCAAGGCAGCAGCCTGTAACTGGTGAGTATGGTTTATGTAGATGCTTGCCAATACACCGGACATGTAATGGCTATGGTATAGTCTATGCACACATCTAACACACCTACCCAGAATGCATGCTGTACATGTGCATGTATTGTTGCTGTTAAATGCACGTCATCACAGTGGTGACCATGATGGGGTATTAGAAGGGTATGTCAGACACCTGCAAGATAACTAACATCCTGTCATTGTGGAATGTGTCCACAGGGAGTAACATAATGGTGGGAGACATGGCCTACAGTATGGACATGTTTGGAACAACACCCATATACAGTGCAACACCAGTGTATATACCTGGAGGACAATGTCAACTGTTGCAGAATTACACTATGGCAATAAGGTATTACTGTTGTCCACATTATCAGCTGGGACTAGGCTGTAACATGTGGTGTTCATGTATGGGGCACTGCAAAGTGACACATCTGCAGACCTTACTTGTCAAGCATCTGCAAAAAGGCTGAAGGTTGGGGGGTGTCAGCATGACACACCAGTGCACTGCAGCAGGGATCCTAAGGATGCTAAGAATGGCTGTATCTGCACATAGTCAGGTTCAGGAACTGTGGCAGATGTAACCCATACCCCCACAGCAATTGTGATGGTAGTGTGTGAACACCAAGGGATGTGCACATGAGTAGACCTTGCAATCATGCAGATTTGGGGGACATGTATAGGGCAGACTGAGCATACACTGGCAAATACAGATGACCCATGCTAGTATACCCCTGCTAGGAGCAGTGACTGCTGTAGTGCACATAACAATAGGTGCAACAAACCATCATGATAAGGGTGTGCACACATATGCCCACATGAAGTGTATGCATCACGGTCAGCATCCGCACACCTAACACATTCTGTAGACATTACATGTGAAAGTACAGGACAGATGTCACATATCAGGCTCATGTACTGTTAAGATATGCTGTGATGTGGTCCCATGGCAGATCAAGGAAGGTTGCTTTATGTTAATAAGTGTGTACACCCCCCATAGCCATGGTATGCTCTGATGGTTGTCAGTGTAATAGTATTGGATTGGTCATACATGATCCACTGATGTTGTGAGCTATAAATCAGACATCAGGCATTCACAAATGACATCTGCCCACATATCATCCTAGGTATGTGTTGCTGAAAAACACAGGGGCTGTGAGCATTAAAGCTGACATAACTGACACAGTACTACACATTCAGCAATGGGGTGGTGCACAGTACATGGCAGGGTGCGGAACAGGTGCACAGCAATGGTGTGTACATGGGTGCAGTGGAATCTAGGGGAAGGGGCATCACCTAGTGACTCAGCACATGCATCACACACATGTATACTGTTGCTAGCATGGATTGACTATAGCTGCACTGCATTCTGTTTTGTACCATATGTTATGCATGTTGACAGATGGGTAATAGAAGGACTGTGTGTACTATTATTCTGCAACCTCACCTGTATGTGTGTGTGTGTGTGTGTGTGTGTGTGTGTGTGTGTGTCCTGGTGGGTAGTTAGTTTGTTTGTAGGGTCACTCTGGTGAAGTGGAGGGAGGCTGATGCATGTAGGATACATGTGTGTGTTTGTGTGGGTGGCCATGTGTGAACATGTGTGATTGTGGGGTTGTTCATATAGCAGTACCTCCCTTTGGGATTGTGCAGCACATGGACAAGGACTGTCATATTAAACACCAGGAATACTTGTCAAGTATGTAATAACAGGACAGCTGATAGTATAATAAGGTCTGTAGCATGGAACAGGCATTGAGAGGGAAGATAGACATCAGGTATACCCTTAATATCGCATTCAGAAGAGAGGTGACCGACAACCCATGTATGCAGCACTACAAATGCATTGGGGAAATACTAGTCAACACCAGGGAGTTTATCTATATATTACAGTTGTCACATGATAGGCTGATTGAACAGCATATCTGGCATGTACTGATCAATACATACACATGACACTACAGTGCATGGTATTATGGAGTGAACATAGTAGCTCACACATATAGGCACCATGCTCATGATGTCCGGACATACACAGGATGAACACTGAATGACAGCAGTGAGGCCATCTAAAACCACTACACACAGGTCAGGCAGGTAATGTAGTAACAGGTCTTGTGTTGTGATCACTTGTCTAGGCATTTAAAGGACTGATATGTTAATGAGTGGTATCAATGAGTGTATTTTACCAAGTGTGATGCAGGATGTGGAACGCATGGAAATATATGTGGGACTGTCTGTAAAGTCACAGACAGGTAGGTATGTGCGTGTGTGTGTATGTGTGAGTGTGTGTGTGTGTGTGTGTGTGTGTGTGTGTGTGCACATGTATATGAGTGTGTGCACTGTTTGCAATGCTGTACAAGTCTTAAAGTGCACCTATTGTTTTCCCACAGATGTGGCGAGGTGGGTCAGGGTCCCTCATGCATGCAATCTGATGTTGGTGTCCATACAGACACTGAAGATGATGATAGTACTATTGAGGCACAGGTGGGGTTGTCAGGGGATGAAACAGCACCATCATTTGACATCCCCCTTTTAGCCACCCCAACCCCACACACAGTTTCAGTGCCTATACATACCCCATCAACAGTGGCCATAGAGGAGGGCAGCTGGTGTTTGGTCACAGTGCACAGGAAAATGTGGTAACCATGCCTACTGTGTCTGTTCGCAGCAGGCATAGCCAGATGTCTGGCAGGGCATCATATAGGCAGATGTCCCAGGGTGCTCGTGGTAGGGTCGCTGGTCATCATGCCCCTGGCAGACGCGACACAGCTGGTACCAGCAGGAGCATGTTTCAGGCTGTCCTGGCGGTGCAGGCATGTATGGAACATTACACCAGACAGGGCCTGAGGCTGCAGAGGGCTGCTCTTACATCTGCAAATGACAACTCCAGTGAGCTGGATGGTGCCATCTGTGCGTTAGTTAAGTTCATGGATAGACGGTGTTATGAGATGATGGCCCTCATCGACCATGGTCTGTCCGTGCTCGAACGTGTGGTGGGAGTGTGGAGACAACCGCGTGGATGTAGGCCATCAACACCAACAGCTGGCAGTCAATGTGGATGTGCTAGGACACCTAGGGGCTCCCATAGTGGCAGTAACAGCCCTGGCACTGCAGAGTGGCACTATCAACACTACACCACAGCAGGCCACGACCACGTGGTCTTAGCCAGTCCCAGGAGGGACCTGGTTCCAGGAGACATTTATCATCATCAGGTGAGAGTAGCACATCAAGGCCTGTACCTGGATGTGCCCATGGAACCCCTGGCAGGCACAGTCCACATGTCCATGGCCGGAGGCAGTGAACTGCACACCCTGCCATGTATGGTCTGCAGCTGTCCATAAACACCTGTGTAGGGCAGAGACATGGCAGAACTGTTTGCATGCATACACACACACTGTAAAAACACACCTAGGGCAAACCCATACCTGCACACACCACATCACCATGGCCAGTTCACCACATTACACCTCTCACCCACACACATGGTGTCAAATGTATGGCCCACCCTCGGCCTCTGTCAAACCAACAACACACCCTGTGCATATGATGATACCTGTGCCACATCCCTGTCATTCATACCATCGATGCAGGGACAGGCTAATATGGTTCTGATGCACACACGGACTGTACTACAGTGAACCACAGTACTGCAGTGTAACATGTTGTAAGGAGTAAAGTGTAATGCATATATGTCAGGTAGTGTAGCCATCCAGCAATGATGTTTTATAGCTGTTAGTACCACTGGTTGATTGTGGTCTCTATAATGTTATCCATTTGTGTTGTAGGTGTACATTTGTCAGCATGAGTATGGTCTGCAGTCATATTCCACAATGGGGTATGGCACTGTGGTGACACCATGGCTGTGACATATCTGGGGTACAGTTGAACACATGTCACAGGTTTGTATAACAGTTATTGCCTGTGCCACATGGACATGTGACCCGCTGGAACGTGTATAATCTGCAACCTGATGTAGACCCATCCATATACATGCACACTCATACTTGGCAACACTGGGACTAGACCCCTACCTAGGTATGTAGTGATACCGAAGTGTGTGTCTTTCATTGCAGACACCACACAACATTTAGGGTGAGGTGTGTTCAAGGTTACATGTCACATGCAGAACATCCCCAGACATGTACAGTATGCTAATGGGGGATGTAATGGGTGTATATGGATGATACATAGTGTGACATACCTTCATATACACATTAACAGACACATAACAGGCAGACACATGTCTGAGAGACCTGGGCCTATTGCTGCTATCTAACTTGACCATGTGTCCAATGTGTTACAGGTAGGCTGCACACAGCACATGCATAACTGGCCTGGATTGTGGTATCAGTTACCTGTATAGTTTATGGTGACAGTGGTAACCATAATGTGGTACGTGGGACTTATACTGGGTGTACTTTGGTGTAATGACAGTGTACACAGCACCCACATCCCCCAGTGGATATTGTACTCATTGAAACCCATGATGACACTCTGACATACCTACCATCAGACATTGGGCACAACTGCAATACAACCCATTGTATATCTCAACAGTGTACTACAGGGATATGCATCTAATGCACATGCCACACTCATAGTAGGGTGTTGCATTGTCATGCCTCACCTATGGGCAGCAACAACACTATATGTACTACTGTGTGGCAATGGGTATTGTAATAGGAGTATATGGCCTCAGAATGCTGTACCCTACAGATATACGGACATGCACGCATACACACACTTGCCAGAACACAATGGGTATCCCACGCCTATCAGCCCATTTGTACAACACTGTTAAGCTGGTACTGCAAGGCTTGTGTAGCCTGTATGGAGAGGAGCTTAACAGGGTACATGTAATGTCCCATACAGCAGCTGCCACAACTGACTATGGCAATGGGTGTTGTGGTGGTTGTGATGACCCTCATGGAATTCCCAAGTACAGGTGTGCTAACACACAGACACTGCTATACTCAGACATGCACACGCACACATGTGTCAGTACTGGGGTGCATCGCTGCAGGTGGTCATAGCTGTGTACCTAGCTATTGTCCAAAGAGAGATGGGTTGTGTAAGGGTTGTGTATACAGTGGTATCCTGCAACCTGCCATGTGGCAGCAGGCAATCTATCGACAGACACTACTGTGGTGACCCTCAGGTTGAGAGTGACATGCATCAGCCAGTCGTCCAGGTGCATGGTCATTGAGGTGATCAAGTTCACATATTTGCAACATGCATTACAACATATGGTTATTGTCTGTGATGCAGACCTGTACTCAAGCATGTTCTGTTGACTGTGGTAGTGTAGTGTAGGTACCCATGGCATGTGGTACATACAGGGTGTTATCTCCTATATGTGCCAATTCTTACACAGCTGGGCAGACATGTCAGTGTCAATCAAGCTTAGGTTGCCTGTACATATCTCAGCTGGATACCTGCCATCTGCACATCTGTACAGAGACTGACAGTGACCGGCTTGGCATGTAGCTATGCAGTAGGATGAATGTGTTGACAGATGGATGTTTGACAACAATATGTATGCCATGAGTACATGTCAAAAGTCCCCACTAACATGTGCTGTACAGACGGTAGTCTACAGTTGCATTCCGCATGTTGGATCATTACCCAATAGGGGTTATATACTGTGACACAGCTCACACACCAGGTGATACAACAGGGAGGTCTGAGAGTCCAGCTATGCCGCAGGTGTGCCTGTTATCAGTACTACATTTAGCACTCTACTCTTGCCTGGGTAAGCACTGTCAACAGTAGTGCTGCCATGATACACTACATGCCAGTGTGACAGCATATACCCTGGGCTACTACCCCTGTATGTAACACATTCACATGGATAACAGTGCTATACAGGCCTCATATATGTCTGTGTCTCAAAATTGACACTCATACCTCTTACTACTGTAATGACAGCACATAGGCGCATGTATTGTACATGGCATTACATACACTTATTACAGATGTCATTACCCTGCTATGTTATCAGACTGGGTGGTGTGAACTGTTACCAGGGCTAAGCCATGCTTAGCAGGTATCAACATTTCTGCAATATAACAGCTAAGCTGATTTGCGCACTGGTAAGCGAAGCCTACACTATGTAAGTGCCCATACATTTACTGCTTAACTTTGTGCAAACCCGCTCAAACCCACCTAAAGCTACTCAAAACTGCCTTAACCACTCTGTATCTGACAGCCCTTCTTCTGCCCAGCAACAAAATGAACAGCCCTTGCAAATCTTGAACCCTGGACCCTATACACTATAATCACAACACTTTACTATGCCATGACCACTGTGAAGACAGCTGTTGTTTTTCCAATATATGTCAATACAGCTATTGATTAGTATTGAACAATTACCTTTAGTTCCACAATTGTGTGATACTTGTTATTAATATGACTGTTGCATCACATATGTTGTTTTACCATAGTGTATACATCACAGATACATACAGTCAGATACATCTGGGAGGGAATACACAACTGTGAGGTTTATACATGACAGGAATATGGATATATACATATAATAGGTTGATATATGTCTACATGTACATACCCATGTATATTCATACATATGTCTGTATACACATCTGTATAGTGCAACATATATATGGCCATGTCTACATCTCTTTGTATGTACATATATATATATATATATATATATATATATATATATATATAGATATGTCTATATATATGTACATGTATATATATATATATATATATATATATATATATATATATATATATATATATAGGTTCATAGGTTCATAGGTTCATACTAGGCTATCTGCCGAGGGGCATTTTACAAGCCTAGCCCATTTTTGTGGCTTATGCCACCCCTTTAGTATGGGGAACTATACCCATTATTTTGCTGTGCCTCTGTCGAGCAGTGACACTGAGGTAACCCAGGGTATATCTGCGATCTCCCATCCATTGGTCAAGATTTCTCTTGAACAAGGCCTGCTCTGCCTCACATGATTTTGTTCCACAGCATAGGAGTCTTTGGGTGATGAATCTATCCCTCTCCAGCACCCCTATTAATAGCCGTCAAGGTTTAAGTCTCTCCGCCCTTGTGGCTCTGATGGATCTAGATTTTTGAGGTGAAGCATATTCATCAAATCTGGGTTTGACATGGCCTTGTATGTTAGGCAAAGGTCACCTCTGATACTGAATAGAGCTGGAGTTCTTTCAGTCGGGCAGCATAGGACAGATTTTGAGACCCTTTATCCTTTTGGTGAGGAACTTTGTGGCCTCTCCAGCTGCTGCAAGTGTCGGGTCAGATACATTCGAATGGGGCATTGTACTCAATCATTGGTCTGATGAGTGATGAGTAAAGGGAGACTATGACCTCCTTGATCTAGATGAGAATCCCTTCATGATAAGGTGGGCAATGTAGAAGATCTTCCTAACTACTTTAGCTACATGGGTGTAATGACAGACTACTATCAACCTGGGTCCCCAGGTCCTGATAACTTCTTCTGTGCTCAGTGGATTGCCACCTATTTGGTAGCTAGGGGTAACCTTGTTTTCGAAGGGGTCCCAAGGGTATGACTATGCATTTTTGGCATTTAACTTTAGGCCGTGGCTCTGGCACCAGTTATCCGTTTCTGTGAGACCCTTCTGAAGGATATCTGTGTCAGATGTGTTTCTACTATGCGCCCAGTTTGCAGTCATCTGCAAACTTTGTCTAACCCTCCTGTGTTTGCTTGTACTTTGGAAAAGTAGATGCCAAACAAGAGTGGGCCCAGGACTGACTGTGGGACACCACTTGTGACAGGCTTCGAGTCTGACATGGCGCCAGCAACTCTGACCCTGTGGGTTCTGTCACTCAGCCAGTTTGCACCCATCTTGTGATGTATGGGTTGACACATAAGCTGATGAGTTTTTCAATGATACAAGGCCTTAGCCAGATCGAGGTAGGCTGTATGGACTGCCTTTCCCTCATCAATGGCTTTGGTGACTGTTTCAAAAAGTCAACCAAGTTTAAAAGGCATGATCTGCCTTTGACAAAGCCAAACTGGGTTGGATCCAAAGTCTGCAAATTCCCTATGTCTTTATTTATGAGGTCCATTATGATCCTCTCCATGGCTTTGCAGATAAGGCTTCTTGCTAATGGGGCGGTACTTTTTCCAGGGTCGGAGGAGGCACCTTTTGTGAAGTGGTACCACAGTTGCAGTGCCCCACGCCCGGGGTACGTATCCAGAGGTAAGACTTTGATTAAACAGCTGTCCTAGCTGTGGGTTTAATTCCTCATTGAGTTCATGGAGCACACAGCCGGGGACACCATCACGTCCCATGGATGCTGTGTTTTTGCTTTGGAGAGCAGTTCTCACTTGGGCTGGAGATGTTTGGCGGGCTGCCATCATTTGGTATAGATATCTCCCGTTCTGGCTGGGAACGGGGGAGAAGTTTGCACTGAACGTGTCAGGCAGTATGTTGGCAATGTCTGTAGGATCAGTAATCTTCACATCATTTCATATCTGGGAGTTTCCTCCCAGGTTTCTAACATAGCTAAAGAAGGCCTTATGATTGTCTTTTGAGTCTTTAGCTATTTTTCTTTGGATGATTTTATGAGAGCTCTTAGTTTTGTACTTATAGTGAGCAAGGGTGTCTTACCTTTTAAGGATTTTGCTCTATCTTGTAGTAGCTTCCTCCTTTTGTTGTAGAGTTTGTTTATGGCTGGGGTCCACCAGACTGGCGCTTGCCTTTGGTACCCTTTGGTACAAAGAGTCTTTGTTTTGCTTGGGATTGCCTTATCCATGCAGTCCTGCAGGTGCTGGTAGAAGGCATTTGTAAGTGGTTCAGCCCTTAAAGGAGACCACACTAGTCTTTAGAAGTGTGAAGTCGGCTTTGAGAAGTTCTTTACTGTGGTCTTTTTATTTCAGGTGGGGTGGGATGAGGACCTCCAGCGAGATTAGTTTGTGGTCTGATCTCACCAGTGAGGGTACACCGTGTTGAACATTGTGCTCCCATGTTCGTGATGATGAGATCAAGTATGTTATCTCCTCTTGTGGGATGGTGACTAGTTGTTCCATGGCATTTGAGTTTATGAATTCCAGGAACTTTGGGCTAGGGTGTTTGGGCTTGAGTAGTGTTCCCAGTCTATATTAGGGTAATTGAGTCACCTAGTATGATGGTGTTTGGTGATACATTTATCCCTCTAGTGGTTTCAGGAAGGCCATGTGAGGTTCCTGAGTTTGGGAGGGTGGCCTGTAACATGCTACAATTTGCAGAGCAGTCTTGCCTATGGTTAATTGCACCTGAATGGTCTCCATGCATCGTGCGTTGCCACCAGTCTTGAGGTGTGGGTGTCCTTGATGAATATGGATACCTCTCCTTTCTTGGTATTGTCCGGATTTTGGGGCCGGAACGAATGATATGAGGTAAAACCTGATAGCTGGGTGCTCTCAGGAGTCTTGAACCAGGTTTCTGTCACAGCACAGACATCGATGTTCTCCATACTGAGAAGGGCCTCCGTCGTGCATTTTGAGATTTAGACTTCTGGCATTGAGCAGCATTACCCTTAGTTTTTTCTTTTGTGTTCTAGGGTGGTAGGTTTAGAATTTGAGCCTTGCCTAAAAGGCACTATGGGGTGGCAAGAGCCTTTGCCAATATCCGTGACAGGTGCAAGCCCCCCCCCTAAGAGCGTGGCTTGTCCAGCATGTCATCCCAGGCAGACAGACACTGGATCCCCTTTGAATGACACCAGTGTTTAAGCCAATTGTTAAAGCTGATCATCTTATCTCTGTATTGTGGCATCATTCTTGGTGAAGGTAGGATACTGCTCAAGGTCAGGGTCATACCTGCCTGGGCTACATAATCAGAGAGCTCCTCAATGTCTCTTTTCATGTAGTCCAAGGAGAGGCACCCCTCAGGTCGTTTACACCAGCATGGACAATGACTGAGTCATATTTGTACCTGCTGTTGAGAGACCTGAGTGCTTTATATGTGGCGGTTCTAGCGCCCGACAGGCAGCTTACTGTGACCTTCTCCTTACTCAGTCTGGTGGTGTGTCTGACTATGGAGTCACCAATGACTAGTGTGTCTGGCATTGTGTTTGTAAGGGCTGTGACTGTTTGACACTCTGACTGTGAGGTCTATGTGTTGCAGGTGTGGTGTTCTGAGGTGGTGGTTGTTTGGGTGTCTGCTTTGGTGGCCTCTGCTGTTTTGGTAGATTTTTGATCAGAGCCTCCGAGTATGTCTTTGTGTGTTTATGTGTATGATTTGAGGTTGTAATGGTACTATGTGAGACTGGGTCTATAGTGTGTGTGGTAACCTTCTCCTCCTGACTGGTCTTGCCAGTCCTATGTTGAGAGAGCTCAGCCTCCAGTGTTGCATCTCATGTATTTGTGTTTTGTGGGAGGAGGAGAGGGTTGTTGTGTACATGAGGCAATTGTAACATTGCCTCAATATTCCCAGGTTCACCAGCTGAGCAGGAGAGGACACTAGCAACTGATCCCTCGACATGCTAGAAGGAATAGACAAAAACTTTAAAAAGATTCGGGGGACGGGTGACCGAGAAATGGGGGTTGCCTTTTGGGGTACTATCTATGACAAGAGTGCCGTATCAAGGTAATAAGTACTGTAGGAGCAAGTGCTACGTTTAACAGATAGAGAATAGTCTACTTGGAGTCAAGTAGAGATGATCTTTTTAATTATAGGATACGCTGATTTTATCGCTATATATGTATGCACATCCTGTGTACAGATATGCCTATTTATGTAGATATATATGTAGATATCTATAACCGTATATGCATACATATCTATTTTCCGATACACCTAGTACTGTCAATATATATGTAGATATCCATAAGTATATGTGCATATGTATCACTATCTGTATACGTGAAGACATATATTGCTGTGTATATGTATATATCTGAGTGTTTATATGTATGTATGTATATATATATATATATATATATATATATATATATATATATATATATATGTATATATATATATATATGTGTACATATACATATCCATCTATGTATGTCGATATGTATATGAGTATATAGCTATATAGATATATGGATAATTTTATATACATATATGTTCACCATATGTCCTGAACATGGAGTGGAGCCCTACCTGAGCCCCAGTAGTCCCAACCTGTTAGTGCAAGGGGATGTCTGGTATGTATTGCAGGTATATATGTAGACTACTGCTACTGTTATGGGGGTTGTCTTCACAGACATGTTGTGTGTGGGAGGTCACATCTGCTTTTAACATGTGCACCACTGGCTACTGACAGACATCCTAAGGACATCATAGTACAGTACCACTACTAGCACAGTAATGATCCTGTAGACTACAGCAGAGATATGGCCAATAAATGTGGACAGTCTGACACACTCTGGTCAGTCCAGAGGTATACACAGAACCCCTTAGTGCAAGACATGTGGACCAAGCTTGACAATGTGGATGTTAACAGCCATGTAGATGAGTATATCACATAAATACTGGTATACATTTACCTCCATAGGTTACGCATTCACATACCCCTGTCTGTCCTGACACATGATAACTGCTAGTACAGAGGTGCCATGGCAACATACTGCCCAATAGTTAGTGGCATACATCTGTAGAGCATCCCACTGCTTTGTCTGAGATACATGATTGCTATGGTGGCCTGACAGCAGTACATCTGGCAAGTATCTGGACATAACATCACACTGCGTAAGTACACTAAGCTGTTAGGCATGTAACAAAGCACTGTATAGGCTATAGGCAGACTGCTGCAACACTGTCCTACATTTCTTATGGGGGAATACACATGTACCTGCATATATAGCAGGCTCTACTGGCATGTCACAGCACAGAGTAACAGAAACCTGTGTGAAAATGCATAACCACAACCAATGTGAACACAGCCACAGCCACATATGGTAAGCTAGCATGATATTACCATATATGGACTATCTGATCAACACCATCCTCATGTGTGCCACTCACACACTAACCCTACATATACTGGGCAACTACACAGAGTGGTCCAATGCCAGTCTGTGGTATGGGACATGTGTGTGTTTGGCCCTACAAACATGTAAGCAGATAGGGTAACATACATTGGAGAAGCATGTAACATTAGATAGAGCAGGACCAAGAACAATGACATCTATCACAGTCTATACACAGGTCAAGGTACATATTTACAATACACACACTGTCGACAATCACCATACGTACACAGACCTCAGTACTTCTCACACAACCACAGAATTCCCAGGTTATATCCTCAAATATAACCCCTACTATACATAACATATGTAGCAGTCTATCTCACTGGCTTGTTATTAGATATGATGTCAATAAATTATGGTGTACAGAACATATACACCTCTTACTGCATGACATATGTACAAAGGTTGACAGAGTTGTGGCTGGAGGCAGAAACACAGGGCCAATATTGACATGTTGCTGTGATAACTTCATACATTTACTCTTGTAACAGGTTTTGTTGTGACATATGTCCTATGTGGGATATGAAGTCAGTAACTCTCATGGCTGTCACCATGTACTGACTGCAATCCTTACACTATGCTTCTGCAGTTCACAGATAGGTGTTCTTTGTGTAACACAAGAAAGAAAAGGCATCACACACTGCCCAGTCTGCAGATGACCCTACAGATGGGGGTTTCCTCAGAAACATAGCACTGTCATGACAT
Organism: Protopterus annectens; assembly: GCF_019279795.1. NCBI lineage: Eukaryota > Metazoa > Chordata > Ceratodontiformes > Protopteridae > Protopterus > Protopterus annectens. The sequence continues at coordinate 227,453,039 of NC_056744.1, forward strand.
GTATTAAAACATGTAGACCAGCCATATCCACACACACCCTGTTAAACCAACATTATTCCAAATGCAGAATGGCAATACTTACATTCTGTAGTCATGTCAGGCACATCTCCCTCCTGTGTGTTGGCCTGTTTCCACAGTGTATGTTGTTAGAGGTAAATCCCCAATCCATCTGTGATGCTGTTTGCCAAACACCAGATCTAGGTCCTGCTCACAGTGAATGAAAAGGCCCAACACCAACATGATGTTCCTAGATACTGGAGTGTGTCTCCATGCAATTGGCTATGGGAATGTTACCACAGCTGTTCCACATGCAATCAGCTAGAGGAGGGCTGCAATTCGTGCAGAGGCCATCAGCTGATCATGAGCATCACTTACAAAACACATGCTACTGCCTAAGCAAAGCAGGTGTAGTTCTCCATATCCACCAGAGAGGGAAAGAGAGGGAGAGATAAGTCAGGGAGGTCATGGGAGAGTAACACCTAAGCATGTTTGTGTCACACACCTACCAGTACAGGGTATCAAACCCCTGACTGACTATGTATTGCTATCACATGTCTATGCAGTTATTGAATGCGCCAGATAGCTTAGTTGTTGAGGTACTCTCCAAACTTATATGTGATAGTGAGTAACATCTGCAACAGTGATATGGTAGTGAAATTGTAGGTGTAGTAGACGTGCCTGTCTGCATGAACAGGTGTCAACGTCAACACAGCCACACTCTCTCAGGGACTCACACACATTGACACACTTGGCAGGATCTGGAATACACTTCCTTACTTGTTAGTTTGCCAGAATACAGTACTGTGCAGGTAGCACATGCACCACATGGGTTAACCAGAGGTTATATGGGCAAAGGGTATGTGGAGGCATCTGATATCAGACAGCATGCTTCAGTATGCCAATGGGGGTCGTAGTGAGTGTGAATGTGGTCAAAAGCATCATACACCACACACACAGACACAGGGTGCCAGTACTGACATGCATGTGTGCATTGCTTCACAGGTGCATAGTGGTTGACTTTGCCAGATGGCTATACAAGACTAGGTGAAGGGTATACATTGGCATCAGGCCACATGACAATAGTCTACAGTGTGGCTCAGGGGTGTAGTTTCTGGATTGGCCCACACAGGTGGATACTGTATTCACCATCCAGTCACCTGGGTAGCTATTGTGTGTGGCCATTGCTGTTCAATGCTTGCCACATATGTATTCTTTAGTCCATGACATGAACACTGTCTGGGATGTGGACACATCTCACATGCATGTACAGAGACATATGGAACTGTACTTGGGGTATCTGGCCCATGTTGTGTACACAGATTGATATAATCAGATGTGCCTGTCCTGGCCTCACATGCTGGGAACACGTAATGGACAGCAAGTTGACCCTGCACCTACATTGATAGCATGGTACAGGTATTCCCCTGGTGTCAGTGGCATGTGTATAAGGCATGGTATGTCCTTTGTGGGTCACATTTGATGGCATCACAGGTGTTGCAGGCATCCAGTGGGGAGCATAGTGATGGCACACTGTCTGCATGTACGTGCGTATTTTACTGATGGACAGCGTGCCATGCCCTCTGCCATCCATTGCAATCACACCATGGTTACTATCTGTGGGCAACATGCAGGGTACTACCAACATAGCAGTTGTTGCCTAGGCAAGTGTGTCTGTGTATGAGACGTGGGTTGAGAGTGTTCTCTGTGTAGTACATGGGTTGCTAACTTTGTTCACCAGGCCTTGATGTCAAATGTAGGGGTTTGGATAGCCACCACAGCCTCTCGGCTACTTCACACCTGTTATCCTTGTAAGGTAGACATTGTAAAATATAATAGGGCCACCATATAAGAAATTTGCAAAACCCGCTCCACAATGAGTCTAGTTGTTACACACTCACAGCCACCTCCATACAGGATGCAAATGACACAGAGACACACACCTGCCATGTCTGGGATTAGCATTTCTAGCCCACTAGTTTATTACACTACAGCATTACGCAGTTATAGAACATGCTGTAGAGATTACTGGAGTACTCCTTCCCCAAAGGTGTATTTCACAGTGAATGACATCAGGAGCCTTGCCAAAGTAGGGCATTTGAATTGTAGTGAGTGTGACTAGCCTAAAATGCATTGCTCCTTACACAAACAAATAAACACACACACAAACTTCCACACTTGCCATGTGTGATACTAGAACCCCTACCAAAGTACTATATCTCACTAAAGCATTACGCTGTTATAGGGCACACCACAGAGATTACTGGGTTACACCTTTCCCAAAGGTGTATTTCACAGTGAATGGCATCAGCAGCCTTGCCAAAGTAGAGCATTTGCTCTGTAGTGAGTGTGACTAGCCTAAAATGCATTGTTCCCTACACAAACAAAGAAACACACACACAGACATCCACACTTTCCATGTGTAGGACTAGAACCCCTACCAATAAACTATAACACACTATACCATTACGCTGTTATAGGACGCACCACAGAGATTACTGAGCTACATCTTTCCCAAAGGTGTATTTGACAGTGAATGACATCAGCAGGTTTGCCAAAGTGGGGCATTTGAATTTTAATGTGTGTGACTGGCCTAAAAAGCATTGCTGCCTACACAGACAGAGTTACCATGCCTGGGACTAAAACTCCTACCTAATTAATTTATCACACTACCACAGTATACAGTTATATGATGCACCACACTGATTACTGGACTACACCTTTCCCAAAGGTATATTTCACAGTTAGTGACATCAGCAGCCTTGCCAAATTAGGGCATTTGAATTGTAGTGAGTGTGACTAACCTAAAAAGCATCGCTCCCTACACAGACATACACACACAGTTGCCATGTCTGGGATTAGAACTCCTACCAAACCAGTTTATTACACTACAGCATTACGCAGTTATAGAATGCTCCACAGAGATTACTTGGATACATCTTTCCCAGATATGTATTTCACAGTGAATGACATCAGCAGCCTTGCCAAAGTAGGGCATTTGAATTGTAGTGAGCGTGACTAGCCTAAAAAACATTGCTCCCTACAGAGACACACACACAGTTGCCATGTCTGGGATTAGAACTCCTATCTAACTAGTTTATCACACTACAGCATTATGCAGTTATAGGATGCACCACGGAGATTACTGGGCTACACTTTTACCAAAGGTGTATATCACAGTGAATGACACCAGCAGCCTTGCCAAAGTAGGGCATTTGAATTGTAGTGAGTGTGGCTAGCCTAAAAGCATTTCTCCCTACACAGACAATGACAAACACACAATTACCATGTCTGGGATTAGAACTCCTACCTAACTACTTTATCACACTACAGCATTACATAGTTATAGGACACATCACAGAGATTACTGGGCTCCACCTTTCCCAAAGTGGTATATCACAGTGAATGACATCAGCAGCCTTGCCAAACACCTACATATTCATGGACAGTTATACCATTCTGGAGGTGGAGCTGCAGACAATTGTTGCTGGGTCTGTGAATCCAGTTCAGCACCTTGGTACAGTGCTGGCAGAGGATCCCATACTTGTACATCCATTGACATGACAGTATGGCCTTATATTGCTGTGGCAATACCTCACAGCTGTACAGATTAACACAGGTTACCCAGAGGCAGGGTTATAAGTCAGGACATTACCTCTATTGTGATGTATGGGCAAGGTTGTAGCCACCCATTTATGTGTTTGCAGCCAGGGATAGTGTGTCCGCACAGCTGTGTGCTGCACCCTGCACATTCCATGCTGCCCATACTCCCACCCCACCTGTATTATTCTATCCTCTTCCAAACATTATGCATACATTCTCTGATACTTTCCCTAAGGTTATCACCTCATCACAGCTGTGTTTTGGTGTTGGTCCATGTTTCATGCAGTGGGACATGGTGGACATGTTACTGTGGTTTGTCCACATGGCCTTGCATATGGCTTATGTGGAGTGTGTTATGTTGTTATTTGGGTGTCCATGACATAACATGCATTGGCAGTACGTGTGAGACACAGACCTTTGGCAGAGGCCTGTAGGCCATTTGGTGAGGATGGGTGTCAACTGTGGCAGCCCATTGCATTCTGTCATTCCTACAGTCCCAGACCACCATACAGTATATTCCCCTGAGGTGACAGGGTAGGTGTGCTAGTTGTTCATGCCAATACTTTCTATTAGCATTGATCAGCTGATGTGGATGCTGGCAGGGTGTTACCTACAGCTAGGGACACACCTGCATGGAACACCTGCACTGCATGCTGCATTCTTTCGCTATTGCCATATACAGGTGGAGGTCATATTGTACCCATTCCCAACAGCAGGGATACGACCAGAGAGGTACCTGTGGGTGGCGTTTGGGTGAGCTGGGTGCATGTGTGCTATGGACACTACTTGCATCTGACTCACAGATATGCATGGGACATTCCAGTTATGCTGGCATATTCAGGTACATCAGCTTTTTCGCAATACATCAGTCCTATCACCTTTGTGATCTGCAAGTGTTCTGGCAGACAACATCGGTATTCCCTACGACAGGACCAAATAATGTGATGCTTACCTGTATGTACAATTCTAAGGGTGTGTCCATTTCACAGTTACACATTATATACTGTATGTCTGGGGTACTTTCCCCTATGTACTGCTTGTATATCTAGCTCAACAGCCATGTCATGTCACTCTTTCAGATGGTGACATATATTACCATCATACATTTACAATGGCTTACTGCTAACGTGTTATACTTGGGGGAATTGTCTTTGGCACTGCAGTTGTGAGCACTTGGCCCTGCCATCGGCAGTAGTGGGCAATGGCCACCACGTCAAACCTCAACATGCATACATACTGACCACTCTCACACAATATGTAATACACACCAACCTAATGCACACATACCTGCATATTATACAAATCCTACAATTTTTCCTGCTACCTTGGCCACCTCTGTTCATCTGTGCTCCACTGGTATTATACCTACACATACATGTTTCTTTCTTGTCTACATCGGATTGTGGGGGCACATCAGACTTTTAATACATTTAACATAGGACTGGGGGAGGGGGCACACCTGACTGTTTCTACATTTCTATATCGGATTGGGGGGCATACCTGACTGTTTCTACATTTCTACATTGGATTTGGGGTAGGGGCCACATCTGACTGTTTCTACATTGCTACACAGGATTGGGGGGGGGCACACCTGACTGTTACTAAATTTCTACATAGGATGGGGGGGCATACCTGACTGTTACTACATGTCTACATAGGTTATGGGGGGCACACCTGTTTCTACATTGTTACACAGGATTGGGGGGGCCACACCTGACTGTTACTACATTTCTACATAGGATCAGAGGGGGACACACCTGACTGTTACTACATGTCTACATAGGATATGGGGGACACCTGACTGTTTCTACATTATTGGGGGCACCTGACTGTTTCTGTTTCTACATTGCTACACAGGATTGGGGGTGGCACACCTGACACTTGTACACATTTGCTATGACTGTACTTGTATGTCAGGTACTCCATTTCATTCTGTTTTCTAACCTATCTTGATGACTAGTGGCATATCAGTGTACTAAAGGTCTTACATTTGATTGACCTACATATTAGTTTCTGACTTCCTACCCTTCAGAACTAACATCCCACTGCCTGACCTGATGTAGTCTGTCTGTGTAGGCCTTGTGTGGAGGTTACCCATAGGCATCATTCAGAGGCCTTAGCACAGGCTTTGTTTGTGTTTGTCTACACCTGTCCTGCTGGCTGTGACTGTTGTTGCATATGTAAACCTCACTGACTGGCATGTGTGTGTCATATGGACACACATGTGGCCCAGCACATTTCTTGCAGTGGGTTTTGTCACCATGTGTAGTACTGGCTACTATGGTGACACCAGTATTTGTTATGCTGCCACTATAGGTGTCTACTATCTGCTGGCATCACATTCAGCCACCTGATTCCCTTGCATGCTCACATCCATACCATAGATACAGGTAGCAACACATACTACTACATTCGGCAATTGGTAAGTTGAGTGACTTACCTTGTGGGTGTGCCAGTATTGAGGGTGGTGCTGGAGGACTGCCTATGTCGGATGCACATAGTACACTCCCTACACATGGTTGGGCACAGGTAGTGTCATGTTTGGCATCCCTTTTACTGTATGTGCGAGTCAGAGAGAGGTGTCATTCCCTGGGTCCCTCCTGTGTCAATTTATGTGCTATGCGTTGCCTCTTTGCCAAGGCCAGGGCATACTGGGCACACCTCCTTCTGCCTACTGGGGCAGGCTCAGGTTGTTCCTCCTCTGAGTCACTTTGTGCCTGTGCAGGCCGTGGCAATGGTGGGGGGCTGTGTGGCCCTGCCCTGTGCTGTTCCTGCTGGAGCTGTTTCCGCAGGATCATATTGTGTAGCATGGCACATACGATGACAATTTGAGTACATTTAGCTGGTGAGTACTGCAAGGCTCCACTGGATGTGTCCATGCACCAGAACCGTGACTTGAGCATCCCAAACACATGCTCTATTATAATTCTGATCTGTGCGTGTACCTCATTATGGAGTTCTTGTTTGGGTGTGTGTGCATTTCTGATGGGTTTCATCAGCCATGGCTCCAGTGCTTAACCAGCATCCTCCACTAGGTGACCGTAAGGGATGTCCCCATTAGCAAATCTCTGGTACAGCTGTGACATATGCCAGATGTGGGAATCGTGATAGCTTCCAGGGCAGCCAGCACACACATTCATTATTATGCCCTGGGCATCGCACACAACCTGGCAGTTGATGGAGGGGAAACCCTTGCAGTTGATGTAGACCCTACCCTGCTCACTAGGTGGTGCTTTGATGCATATGTGCGTGCAGTCTATAGCACCCACTACCTCAGGGTATTCTGCTATTTGGTGGAAGAGATGCATATTGCTGGCCAACGCCTCATGGGTGTTGGGGAAATATACATGCTCACCGGCATGTGCTGACATGGCATCCAGGAACTGGTGGAGTACCCTGGATGCTGATGCCTGTGAGATCCCCATGATATCCCCAGTTGGCCTTTGGAAGGCACCTATAACTAGTATTCTTAGGCCTACACATACCTTGGTATCCACTGGGTGGGTTGCCCTCTGTTAGTTCCGTGTATGAAGCGTGGCTGGCACAGCTCAACAATTTGCTGTAGGAGGTCCCTGTCCACCCTATAGTGCTCCACTATCTCCAGCTCATGTAGCCCCTAGTAGGTTACCCAGGGTCTGTACACTCTTTTCCGTATCCTCACTCTGGGTTGGTCAACAGCATTCACATCCTCACCACTCTCAGCCTCTTCCACATGTTGTTGTATGATAGGTATTGCAGCCCCTATCATTTTGTTTTTGTTTGCTAAAAGTTCCTCGCTTGTATACACTGGTAGTTTAGAGTATGTGGGAAAAAACAGAGGGATAGGTGTTTGCATAGTTTATTGTAGTGTTCTGGGCTGGGCTGGTCTGCTGCCTGTGTAATTGGCTGATTCTGATACATTTCACCTGCCAGCTATGCTAGTTCTCTAAGGTTACCTACCTACTGCTGTTTTCCCTTCCCATTGCCTTCCTGTTTAAGCCAGGGGGGGCGCCATGCAAACACAATGCTCAAATGTGCACAGAGCTGCTATTTCCTGGTTTACTTTTTTTTTTTCCTTTAAAACCCAGTGAGCGGTGCACACACCTGCTTAGGCAATTTAAAGAGTGTTAGGCAGCCTCAGACACATCCCCTTGCTTAGCTCTGCTAAGCTAAGGGCAAACCCGAGCCACAGGGCTCCAATCCACTTACAGTATGCCTGACACACCCTCCTATGATGTCAGCTAACTCCTAGGCTTGCACCAAGCTATTCCTGCTTATACACTGTTGGGTGCTGACTAGCATGCAGGGGATATCTGGGATTCAGTTTCATTCCACTCATTTGCATAGGATTGTCTGCTGATGCATAGTTACATGTCCCACACTGAGCCTCCTCCCTTAGCAATCACTATTCACTGGTCATGTTGTCTTCTACCTGCCATTGAGTATAAGGGCAAAATAGTGATTTTGGTTAGAATGCTTATTTTATTTTTTTTTATTTTTCACCCGATCCTGATTGCACGTCGCTGCCCTACACTTAAACAGCCAAGATTGGCTAAAAAAAAATAAAAGTTGATTTTTTTATTTTTGCAACTGTTTTGCATGCCAGTGGCCTTATATTTGGCATTGGCATGCTTTCTACGTAATATCCACTCTTTATTTGGAGCTGTCATGGCTCCGTTTTGTAGTTTGCAAAAATGTACTCCGTTATTGGCGGAGTACATTTCTGCAGATTACACTAGTCCTGCACAGCTGGCTTCCAGCTTCCTGGATCACAAATTTACCTCATTTGCATGCATTTCCCCTGAAAATGGGGTAATTTGCATACAGGGGCTGAGTCCGTGCAAGACTAGTGCAGGAGCACACATGCACGTCCCTACAGCTTATTCCTGGATCACACGGCAGACATATTGCCTGCTGGAGCTCCTGCACTAGTCTTGCACACTGTGCAGGGCTTGCTGAATCCAGGGGAGTATATTAGCGCTTTGTCTGAAAAATATCAAACTTCATCAGATAACCATTCAAGAAGAAGCAACAACTTTTAAATAACCCGCCATACCACACAGATTCCCAGAAATTATGTCAGTTTCCAAAAAAAATTAAAAAATTACATTAGCTTCAATTCTACAATAACACTCAAATATTTACTATATTTAATATAAAAACATCCTTCCAATGCTCTAATTTTACATAAGTATTTAAAAATGTTGTTTTAAAACCAAACCTCACTATATGCTTAAGTTATAAAAATCAGGTCGATGGTTCAAATTCCCTTACAGTCATTTACTAATCAATTATGGCACCCTACTTTATAATTTGCCTATAACTTACTTATGCATCCCAAACAATATAAACACTATCTACCAAGTGCTTTAAGCTTTAACACACTATTAATTGAACTATATTCATTAATGCCTGGCCAAGAATAAGCATTCAATATAATATGCCACATTAACTCTTTTTTATCTAATTGGAGGGACCATGGACTACCCCTTGGATTTTGCATTACCTGCTTAATTACTAAATACTGAAAGTGGTGACCCTCATTATCAGAAATATGCTTGGCCAATGCATTCATAGTATTACCCTTCCTTATAGCATACTGAAGTTCATATATCCTAACTTTTGAGCTTTTCTCTGTCTTGCCAATACAGTATGCTAGACATCGTTTACAAATTGCTAAACATACCACACTTTTTGTAGTACAATTAATTGTACCTTTTATTCTATAAATAACTTGCCTGCTCTCAAATTGTTCTGTTACTGAAATTAAATTACAAAAGTGACATATCCCTCATTTTTTTCAACCCTAACACTTTTTTTTTAAATTATTAGGCTTATCACTTTCTAACATAGCTTTCAAATCCACCCCTCTTCTTGTCACCATTTTTGGTAGCTCTTTGAATTTATTTCTTAGGAAACCATCTCCTTCAATAAATTTCTTAGTTAAAATTGTTTGTATGTTGTCAAAATCAGTAGTAAAAGTTCTTACAAAACTGGTTGCAAACTTAATATTTTCTTTATTCAGATTCCCATTTAACTGTAATGCAGTGCCACCATTTTCATATTATTACCTAATATAGATATAAAATACCCATTTTTTCTTTTGAAAATTACTTCCCTAGTCAATTCAGTAAGCAACCCTGTTGGATCATCTCTACTCAAAAGCATACTAATGAGTTTATCACATTCATTTTCAAAATCCGAATCTAAACTGACCATTCGGGCCGCCCGAACCAACTGGCCTTTCACCACTGCTTTCTTTTGATGTACTGCATGTACACTTTCATAATGTAAGAATGAATTTGAATAGGTAGCTTTTCTATGTATTTTAGAGATTAATCTTCTATTCTTTACATCTTTCTGCAACCATACATTTAGATAACTAATAGCATTGCCATCAACTTCATATGTAAATTTAACTTATTCAGTGGTGTTATTCAAGTATTGCAAAACTGCTCACAAATATCCAAAGAGCCTTCTCATAAAACAAAAATATCATCCAAATAATGAGTGTATACTTTAAGATGTTTAGCAAACCTCATTTATCACAAACCTTCTTTCCCAACATGCCATCACTAAGTTAGCAAATACCGTACCACAGAGTGAACCCATTGCATCTCCTATTTTTTGAACATAATAATGCTTGTAAAAGAATATATATAATTATTAAACAACACTATCTCCAATAAGCGAACATACAAGTTGATATATCCCTGGTTAACCCCTATTGCCAATAGATACTCACTAATTCCCTCTATCCCTTTTTGTTGCGGTATAACTGAAAACAGATCTTTAACATCAACTGCTAAAAAATAAAATTCATCTGAATATTCAGTTTCATTCAATAATTGTAAAAATTGCCAAGAATCTTTAGAAATCTACTTCCCAACAGCCACAAATCCCTTTAATTTCATATCAACATACTTAGCACATCCATATATAATGGAATTGTGGCCATTAACAATTGGGCACATGGGAGGATTAGTTATATTCTTGTGTATCTTGGGCAATCCAAATATTATTTGTATTGTTGGTGATGCCATAGTTAAGTAGTTATGTAAATCTATGTCAATTCTTTGTTCTAAAAACATATCCTGTAGTATATTCCTAACTTTTTTTGTAAGCCATGTTCACGTCATTCTTATTTTTATTTTATTTATTTTTATTTATTTTACATTTGTTTACCGGGTTAGTCTGACTGGATACATATCCCTTTTCAGCAGAGACCCAGGGAGAAAAGCTCCACATTTGAAAGGAACAACAATAGATAGACTAAACATAAGCAAGAGACTAGTTAAAAATACATTCTATTAAATTCCACAAGTAAATGATGAGTAAATACCAGGAAATACAGATAGGTTAAGAATCTAACTCATAAGTATCCATGTCAAGGATTTGTACAATTCTAGAATTGTAATAAAAACTATCCATAATTACCAGTACACCCCCTTTTTGCATGCCGGGGTGCAGCGGTAGCATTGTTGCCTCACAGCAAGAGGTTGTCCCGTTCAGTTCTTGACTGGAGTGTGGGGAGTGCCTTCTGTGTGGAGTCTGCATGTCCTCCCCGCATTGGGTGGGTCTTCAAAAGACATGCATAAATGGGCATGCCTTCGTTGAAGGTTGAATGTTGATCTGACACCTCGGTGTTTGTGAAAATCTACTGCCAATCATTAGCGGACCGGAGTTCTGCTGTGGTGACCCCTAACTGGTAAAAGCCAAAAGACAACAACAACAACCAGTTTACCCCCTTTATCCAGCTTCAATACTCTAATATTATGCCCTATAAAAGTTGCCTTTTTGCTGAGTTAAATTATATTTAAAAATTAATTCTTTACCACTTAACAAATGCCTAAAATCCAACTCGCATATCTTCTCATATATCATTAAAGTCGGTTGAAGGGGTGGATTAAATGTGCTGGCAATATACAAATCACTTCCTACTGCCTTTACATTAATAAATAATAACCTAAAATTAAATTTCCTTAAAAATAACAAGATCAATAACTAGTGTGACAATATTAGACCCCCTTGCTTGAACAAAATTAAGTCCTTTACTAAGCAAATTAACCATTTCAATGTCTATATGTGTGTGCGAAAAATTATATACTTTAAAATCTTTGCTTCGATTGACAACAACAATAGGAAGGTCCTTTTCAAAAATAGTCATTGTCAGTATTAGAAATGATCAACTGATTATCATGTATCTTAGTCATAACGTCAGCTAATTTCTCCTGTACCGACAACTGGCCTGTGTTCTGCTGGATCGACCAAGGTATCTCCCTCTCGTCTGACTTCTTCTCGATGATGTATAAAAATCCTGTGCATTCCCATTATTGTCATTATTCTTTTGATTTCTTTCCCTTATTCTGTCCAAACACCTTAAATGGGGAAATTCATCAAGTCATTAATGGCATTGAATTCACGTTGATCCAACTCCTCTTCATTATTATTATAAACTGTGTGTTGGCCTTCTACATTAGGATCTGCTGTAACATTCAAATTATAACAGGACATTGATCAATAACAGACCTTTGGTGACTTACAGGTGGTTTGGCATATGCCTGTCCCTTTTCATATTGCTCCTTGTCTTTTTAATTTCTTTGTTTTGCTTAAGTTCGGGCATATTCTCTTCAATACTAACATATATTCTCTGAAGTCTGAACTTATATCTCTCATAGTCAATGTCAGCTTGTATGTCCATCTCTTAACAGCCTAATTCTGCCATGAGTTTCTCAATGTCCTTGTCATTGTATCTTATTAGCAGTTCTAATAGCTCAAACACATGCTGGTCAAACATTTTAATTAATTCAATATGTAAAGGGGAATTGACCACTAACCCCATGGGTAATGCCGGACACGTAAACCCTCAGGAATCACTTTATACTGTATGCATTGCTTCAAATATGTGTTCTCTAATTGTATTTTTTTTTATAATGAACAGTCTATTACCGAATTCATTTAATTTATGCCTTAACGTGTTTGTAACCATACTGCTAGATGCCGTTACGCTATTAGAGAAATCACATTCAGTCAATAACCAGTCTCTTAATGATGGAGGCTGTCAGTTAGCCTCTGAATAATATTTCCTTCCTGCTGATGTTGCATATTGTTAAATACAGGATTGGACATACCTTTTGTTGACCATATCATACCAATGCCATTGGTTTGTTGCATATCTGAAATCAATGTTCCTTGCTACTGCCTTTGGCAAGGCAGAGTACTGTTTAACTGCATCTGGAGTGAAAAAGTGTCAGCATTAACATTGGTTTGCTTCATATCCAAAACCAACATTCCTTGCTGCTGCATTTGACAAGGAATACTGCTTAACTGCTTCCAGAATGAAGAAACATCAGCCTTAACCCCATTAACCACCTGCATAGCATTAAGGGTCTATGCAAGTCCATCGACCCTTTGTGATAACTGCTTTATAAGAAATGTGAGATTTAAAATTGATCCTTGGTTATCTTCTTGTGAAAAAAGACGTTGCAATGGTTCATTAACATCCATAGACATCTCAAATCCAACTAACTGCAAATAAAATGAACCAAAACAATATAAACTGATAAAAAACAAAAGCAATGTCAACTGGCACAGTTAATACAACCAAATGATTTTAATTCAGTAAAAAACAAAGTACATTAGCGCTTTCAACAGAAAAATATCAACTTCATCAGATAACCTTTCAAGAAGAAGGAACAACTTATAAATAACTTGCCATACCACACAAATACCTGGAAATGAGGTCAGTTTCCAAAAAAATTAAAAAAAAACATTACATTAACTTCAATTCTACAATAACACCCAAATATTTAATATATTTAATATAAAAAACCCTTCCTATGATCTAATTTTACATAAGTATTTAAAAACATGTTGTTTTAAAACCAAACCTCACTATATACTTAAGTTGTAAAAATCAGGTTGATGATTCAAATGCACTGTACATAGAGACAAATGAACATCGAACATAGAAAGTTTATATAGAAATAATAATATCACAATGGAAGACCAGGTATTTATTGCAGCAAACAAATGGTAAGCACTTTCGCAATCAAGCTTCATCAGACCTGTACAAATACAGTATTTGTACAGGTCTGATGAAGCTTGATTGCGAAAGCGCTTACCATTTGTTTACTGCAATAAACCCGCGGTAGTGGTGCTGCGGTAGCATTGTTGCCTCACAGCAAGACGTTGTCACGTTCGATTCTCAGCTAGACCGTCTTCTGTGTGGAGGCATGCATGAATGGGCATGCCTTCGTTGAAGGTTGTGCATCAGGGCTGGTAACTAGGCACATAAAAATCCACTACCAAACATTAGCGGACCGGAGTTCCGCTGTGGCGACCCCTAACTGGGATAAAAGACACAACAACAACTGAAGGCTTCAGAGACTGTGTTTTTCCTGCCTGGTCTTCCGTTGTGATATTATTATTTCTATATATTTATCTTTATTATAGAAAGTTTCTAGTCAAGCAGTCAATGGGTTATAAGATGCTTAGTCCTTGCACCCTTAAGAAAAATGTGGCAATAATGCTTGTCTCTTTTACCTAGGAGGGCTATACAGGTAATATATGGGGTGAGATTCCATTTGTATAAATTGACTTCAAAGATCGCCATAATATTTCTTTGCTTGGCAAGTAGAAGAAATTATTTCCATAGTTGGAAATGCATTTGGTTATGAAATTATCTGTCCAGTGAACTTTGCTTATTTGTTAGGGAAGGTTAAGGTCTTTGTGTGGATATTTGACAAGCCACTGGTCCTATTAAAATATAGGATGTTAAACAGGACTGGTTCTCTCATGGCATAGAAGGCTAGCTACAGGTCATTTTGAAGGAGCTAACAGGACATAGAATCCAAGGATAGTAAACATAATTTGTCAAGGTAGCTGAAAGTTTTAAGACACTTGATTTTCCAAGTAAGAAATCTCTATGGCCTTTCTAGTTTGTTAACATAACATTTGTTTGGAATGTGCCAAATGGGGCATTATATTGGTCTAATAAGGTAGGAATAAATGGGAGAAATGGTGTTTAGTTCTGGAAGAAATTCTCTTGCATATCAGTTTGGCAGGATAGACGGATTTCTTAACTTTAGTGGAGATATGGTTGAGAAATGTAAACACATTATCCATATAGACACTGAAGATGTTATGAGTGTTAGTCTGTAGAATACTATTCTTTATGTGAAAGGAAGGTGGAATATTTTGTTTTTCTGTATTTTTTAGAATTCAGTTTTGGAGAAGGATTGGACTTTTTCTATAGTGACTTGGTGCAAGGTAGAATAACAAGAATCATCTGAGCTGATGATGAACTGAAAAATAAGTCATGCCTGCAGGGTGACATATAATGCTATGGTTCTCTTCCTGAGTTAGTTAACAATGTCTTCCATGGAAACATTGTCCATAGGTTCATTGGTTCATAGGTGATCCTATGGACAATGCTTCCAAATAAGTTTCTGTTAGAGTCACAAATAAGGTTCAGGTCCATGAAATGCGTTATCCTTGTATTATTTTTTTTGCAAATATGTAACATTTTCATCAGGGCTGGATCAGAGAATGCATTGTAGGTCAGGCATAAGTCCCAGTCCCTTCTCAATAAATTATAGGAAATGGAGTAAAGAGATAGGGCCTTTAGTTGGTCTGTACAAGACATGTGACTTACACTTTGCATTTACCCCTGGGATTCATGAAGCTCGGCACAAGGCCAGCATTAGGCTTGCGCCGACCGTGCAGCATGTAGATGGAGCAGTAGCACCAAATGCATATTAATGAAGGCGTGCTGCCGCCACGTGCATAGGAAATGAGCGCGAGTGCATAGGGCGTGTCGAAGTGCCGCACGGAGGCGTGGAAATGTCAGCTGTCGACGTGCAACCTAAAATGCTTGCATATAACAATTTGCCTGCAATAGTAATCACACCTGTCAGTGTCCGTGGATACTGAAACATATGCAAAGCATGCAAGACAGTTCTTGCAAACACAAAATTAAGAAAAAAACACAAATGCACGGTAGGGAATATCGAGTCTCCATCCCTCGAACAAATGACATTGAAAACCATGTGCCCGTATTCTAACACAGTGTAGATAGCTATACCAAGTGGAAGTGAAACGCATCATGTTAGCTCGCCGCCAATAGCTACATCCAGCCCAATGGTCAGGGTTACCAGCTGTCCCACATTGTGAGGGATAGTACATAGCTGGGCAGATGTGTCCATACCAAAGCCATGATAAATGTAAATATCTAGTGACCGTATGACAGAATTATATCCCACATCATTGGGCCACAGTTGGGAGGGTGGCCTAATGGTTAAGGTGTTTGCCTTGCAAACACAAGGTGCAGGGTTTGAGTATCACAAGGGATGATTGGCTAGGCTTAAAAATGGCTCGCAAGGGCAGTTAGCCTAGTACTAACCTATGAACCTATGAACATCGCATGTAATAGTCACATACAATAGGTATGTCTATATGTAAAATACCACATGTGACAAGAAATAGAATAAGCAAGAAAACGAAACAGAAGGAGCATATAAACTGCCACAACAATAAGCTAACATGTAGGCAGAAAGGAGAAGTATTATCCGTAGTGCTGACCGTGGGTATGTGTTGTCCTGTAAAATCAGATTTGTGTCTGGAATATATCCCATCCTGGACATATGAAAAGGTGGCACCCTACCAATGGTCAGAGCAGTCAGCCAAAATCCGCCCATATGCGGTCCAAGCCATACTTGTCAGGGTGTGTCACAGATGAACGGGTATTACCTGGGTGTACCAACCATGTCATGAAAGTTAAGTATGGGTGTGTACCTATGTGCGTGATGTACAGCATGTGGAAGGTGAAACATGCCAGGGTAGTCCACACAACCATATAAGTACCTGACATATGTAGTGTATGCAATATGTTCCCTTGACCGTGTCATGGGCCATCAACCAAAGAAGTGATGGATGGAGTGTCAGGAATGTGTGTGTGTGTGTGTGGGGGGGGTAATGGTATAGTCCACAAAGGCAAGATTGTGTTGGATGCAGAATAGGTGAACTGGAGGTGTATGAGGGAGCAGCGGGTGAATCAGAAAGAAACACAAAGAACAAGTATACACATCTGCAAAACAACCTGACAGGCCATACCGTAGAACACAATCACTCAAACATATGAATATTAAAATGTGCGATACACATGTACAGAAACGTCACCGGCACATACCCACAGAATGGTCTGGATGGAACTGGCCCATCCAAATGCAACACACCTGGATGCATAATTGAATACCCATCATCCCCTCCACAGCACACAACCCGCCCCCATACCTGAACGTCCATCAAATCCAGCCATACTCGGCCTACTAGCTTGGTGCAGCCATATCTACACATAGTGACCACTTCTCATATGTAGTAGGCAGTGTCACCCTAGGCAGTGTCAGGATTGCAAACTATGTATTCCTTGCATGTAAAACCCTAACACATTTTCATAAAACCAAAAGAATGGATGGTATTGGTCTTGTTCAATTTTTGGATATCCCTCATGGGATAAGTAACTTGTGTAAACATCAGACTGAGTATCACGACATGATGTCCAGTCCTGTAGACATCCGGACACAAGTTGAATGTGCAGTAGTGGTGCATGAGACTGTTCAGCCCTAGACGGTCATGCAGAACCTACTATCCAGGATCAAACACCTGCCCATGACACACGTTTCCCCACATGAATAATCGAGAGAATATATTGTACACATTCGCATAGTGGCACTTGGAAATAGGGTGATTAAGGCGCTGACGTAAACAGGGTACCTCCTGACCCACTGTGAGAGGGACAGTCACTGTTTGGGTAGGTGTGTCCTGACCAAGAATGATATAATGGTAAATGTCCTGTGATTGTAGGAAATAACTATGTACCATACTTCATGTAACAGTTGCCTAAAGCAGTCATGTCTGGATATACAATACGTAATTCGTACAAGAAACAGAATAAGCAACTAAAGTGCTAAAGGAATAGGCTCTCAGCTAAGAAAATATTGAATGTTCTAAACCCTGCACTGACCGTGGGTATGTGTTGGCCTAAACAATCTGTTGTCTCCAGAATATATCCCATCCTGTACATATGAAAATGTGGCAACCCTACCAATGGTCAGAGCATTCACACAATAACTGGCCAGCCTCTTAATCCCTCACAAAGTCAGTGACCTTTGGAGGAAAGGTGTTGAATGAGAATGTCTAATTACAAGAATTAAGAGTAATAGATGCTTTTAACTGCAGAAAATAAGTAGTAATACATATGTCTCCGAATCTGTCAACATGTTCCAAGTTAATAGTACTAATATTGTAGAAGTGTCCGTGATTGTCCCTGATTTGTCATTGCCTTGTCCCTGTCACTGTTGAAATTAGTCCCCGAGTATCACAGAGGTCCGTACACATATGTACACCAACCGTCACATTTGTTGACAGGACTATTGCATACCTGTAGTGAATTCATAAGTGATTTCCAGAATAATATTCATTGTATATATGAATGAATGAAATAGTCAAATGTGAAGGGAAACACCAGTGGAACCCCCCACCCACCCTGTATCATGTAGTGGAACCACCCCCCACCCTATATTATGTAGTGCCAACCTATTAATGTGGTCAGAGGTGCCAAAACCCCTGCGTCTGTAAACACAGGTAGAATGTTAAAATCGGGACCAACTCTGCCCATGTGCTATGTCTGACATTTGAACAGGTACAGGGCAGTTCCATTCACCAGTCGGACAAGCCTAAACCCGGACCAGCACATGAACACCCTGACAATCAAACACACGTATGTGCCAGGACTATAAGCGTTGTAGTTCTGAATATCCTTGGAGTGAATAAACATGCAGCACGGGTCCAGAGCAGTAGGGAATAGGGAATGTCACAAGTGTAGTACTGTGGTTTTCCCAGCAGGAGAATGGATGCCTGCTGTGTAAGTGAAGCGGTGAGGCATATGTTAGGGTAGCTATGACCCATGGGTATACAGATAAATGAGGCGGAACACCAATAGTGTATGTAGTGGTTAGAGCATCCGCCTAACGCAAAGGCATTCCCGGTTCAAGTACGACTATAGCACATATCAATTTATTGTGTAATGAATGCCTCTGCGCCGTAAAGCCAACATTTAAACATGTAAAGGTGAAAGCGTGTTTTGCATGGGGCCATTAACCGGATTCCATCAATCAAAGTGGTACTGTCATAAGGAATAAGGCACATGTAAGCACAGAGAAGTGGCAGTAAACATATGTAACTCACAATAAGGAGATGCAAGTGCACCTGCGCGGGTGTAAGCATTTTTTAGCATAGCAAATGTATGTTGTTTTGTACAGATGTAACATATATATATATATATATATATATATATATATATATATATATATATATATATATATATATAGAAGTGTGTATAGATAAATATACACAGACATAAAAGAAATATGCAATTTTATATATATATATATATATATATATATATATATATATACATACATATATATATATATATATATATATATATATATATATATATATATATATATATGTATATATGTATGTATAGAATGAACGCCGAAAGACGAAAGCATGCATAAGGGTTGTGAAGGGAATCTAGAGCAGCTAAGGTATTATAAAGTGCTCGCAGCGTATGTCAGATAAAGCTGCACAAGAGTGAGTAGAGCACCTCTATTCACACCAGAGGCAGGGTTATACCAGTGGCCATAATATCATTGAAGTGCTACATCAACATTATACACAGACGGAATGTAGTTCATGTTGTGACCACCTACACTTGTAACCCGCAAATTGTTCGTAATCCATAACACCAGGAAAGGCACGTATGTGCAATTATAAATGGAGGGAGACCCTGTGAATACACGAGGTGGTACAAAATGTGTGTAGGGCCCCAACATTCTGGAGAGGGCAATGTGTAAAGGTGTGTCATGGCTGTGATATCAGGTGGATAATGGCTGTTACACGTGGAAACTCAACACGGGTGGGCTGGAGAAACTATGGCTATGCGATTATGGACACAGGAGTGCTAGGGTTGGTTGCGCCGGTTGCAATGGAGTGGCCCGTGGAGGTCATCCAGTACGTAGGTGCGATTCCCAGCTAGAGCGTCTTCTGCGTGGAGACATGCATGAATGGGCGTACCGTCGTTGGAGGTTGTGCTTCAGGGCTGGCAGCCCGGCACGTAAAACCTATCTGCCAACTATTAGCAGACCAGAGTTTTGCTGTGGCGCCCCCAAACCGGGAAAAGCCGGAAGACACAACTACATGTAGACATCAATATGTTGATGTACATTCTCTGTAACACAAGCACTCCATTTATTAACATAAATAATATGAATGTGCACAGAAACAAATACAGTAGCAGGAATAATAGGCTGTGCAGACGAGAAATAGGTCAAATGACATTATATCACATCACACTTATCAGCGGTACACCAGACATGAAAAGCGTGCGACATCTGTCCGCTGTATAACGTGCTGTATACTGATTACAAGTTAACCAGAGTGAAGTGTTGGTGTCATAATAACTAAGGCAATAGTATGCTGTTGAAGCAGAGATAAAACCCAATACGCATGTGTAAGTGGATATGTTCGGGAAATGTATTGGTTAACGGACACACAGATGTGTATATATATATATATATATATATATATATATATATATATATATATATATATATATATATATATATATATACACACACACACACACATATATATATATATATATATATATATATATATAGATATATATATACACATACAACAGTTATTGATATATACACATACACACAAAACAAATATATATGTCATTGTAGATATACACATGTACATAACTAGGTTACTTTACAGCAATTACGGGTAACATATGTTCAGACTGCATATGTTACTGGAGGTCCAATAAACAACGTTTACCTCCCACACCGCTCAGCTAGGCTGGTCAGACATACAGACAGGCAATAAAGATAAATTCACTGCTGCTGTCCAAAACACCGGCAGGAAAGTACCAATGGGAGAGATCTGCAAGGTCTACACTTCAAACATGGATAACGGGGTCCCTTCCGTGACACCAAAAATTCACTCTACGTGTGAACCCTTGGTTATTGATGCGAGCAGGATGTAGGTGTACATGGAACAGTAGGTTGTGCAAGTGTAATAACACATGGGTTGACAAAACATATGAAGTG
Source organism: Protopterus annectens (assembly GCF_019279795.1). Classification (NCBI taxonomy): domain Eukaryota; kingdom Metazoa; phylum Chordata; order Ceratodontiformes; family Protopteridae; genus Protopterus; species Protopterus annectens. Next base: position 227,473,804 of record NC_056744.1, read on the forward strand.
CCC